>NC_134177.1:4077493-4386412 GCF_964188355.1 Buteo buteo | reverse complement strand
GGCAACTCCGTGCTGTAAGAAACTGCATCGTTTAGCCGTCGCTTTGGAAAAGAAGTGCTGGTGGTTGTTTCTGCCTTAGAAGTCCTCAGTGCGGCGAGGGGTGTTCGAGGAGGAGCTTTAGGAGCAGATGGAAATGATGGACTCTGGCCAAAGCAATCACATTTCTGGAGGGTGTACCTGAACATGCCTTCAGAGAAAAAAATGAATTTCAACCTTCAGATTTAGCATTATAGTAAAATGATTCTTCCTGATTTAAACCGCATAATGCTATGTTCTATAGAGTTAATATGTTGTATAAATGAAATTGTGCCCTGGACGAAAGGCAACACAGATAACAAAGATTTGTCCTCAAACCTATGGGAACCATAACCATGAATTATGTGGGAATCTTTAACTAATTTCCTCAACATTACTAAATTTAAATCATCTTCAGATAAGAGATACTTAAATGTCATTGATCCTTTCCATCCAGAGCGTATTACCCTTGTAATAACAATAAGCTATCACCCGACATTACTGCAAGTAATGCAGAAAATGGTGTTATTTTGCATAACGATGTGTAGGGAAGTTTGCAGGATGCTGTTAGTGTATTTTGAGGTGCTTCACATACAGGCACCACTGCCTGCTAGCACTGGAATTCGGAAATGATGGCTATGTTTATGGAAGTCTGATGATAAATGACATTAGCATAGAGTACAAGGTGTATCTCACCAGGATGCCTGTGATCTGTTTTCAGTAGTGTAGAAAGGCAAGAACCTACAATGCCCATGATTATCAGCGCTACTTGGAGTGCATTTAGTGCTGAATAATAGAATTGATAAAATATACAACAGCGATTTCTATCACGGTCACGGGTACTTGAACAGTGAATAGAGGTGGATGTGGGAAACAACTCCCATGTCTTCTTCAGTGGGAAACATTTTTCTCTTGCTGGTCTTAACATCCTTGATCTTCCTAACACTGTTTGTTTGTCTTCTTTTGTATCTCACCTCTAAAATGTTTTTATTTTGTCCTCATTTAAATAGCACACAGTCCTATAATGAAAGTATTTTCCATCTAAAATCATATGTCTTGGGGAAATACAGAAATTTTCTTTAGTTATGTATAGATAGACATAGCATATATTTGTGTATAGTATATGGACACAATTTTTTAACTGAAATTTTGGTGTGTTAAGGTGAATAGCAAATACTTTTTATTTTATTCCTTCTTTTTAACAGATGCATATGAAGATGGTGTATATCTGCTAACATCATTTACTGCTAATCAGGTAAGTAACGTTAGCTTACATTTTTTGAATAATCACTTTAGGTGATTATTATTATTATATTTTAACTATAGGTATTTTAATTTGGGACTTCATAATGTCTAGATATCCCACCCTAACATTAAGTTGTGGTCATGATCTAATAGACTACAAGTAATATGATTAAACTGTCAAGAACAAATTTAAGAATTATTCTGAAGTTATCAATTATAGTGTATTTTTAAATAGGATGTACATTTATGGCACTGTAATTTCTGATATAATTCTGAAAGTACAAGTTTATTTCTTGTTTTCTAAAAACTGAAAGCACATAGCAAAGGAGAACATCTGGAGCACATAGATGGGTCAGAACAGCCATGCCAGGAAAAGCAGCCCTTGCCAGTGAGAAGGGAGATGGAGGCTGCAAACAGGAAGCTTTAAGGACAAAAGGCTTTGACCCTGGCTTAGAGCTACAGAGAAATACCTCTGCCCAGCAAAGAACTTGGGTTTTTTCTCAAGAATGGGCACCTAAAATTGCTCCTAATCCATTTTGCAAGTTCAGGGTCCTCCTTGCTGTTATCTGTCTTGCTGTTCAAGCTATGTTGCTGCTCCAAAGCATCTTTGTTTAGTATACTTGCCCACATTCACTGTAGAATGTATTTACTGTGTGCAATCTTAGTTCTGGACAGAAACAGCAGAATACACAGTCATTGGCAACCACAAAATAAATCACTCTAAAATGACAATGAGGGGGGAACAGGACCTGCCCCGTTCACGAGTCCTACTCATGCCCTCCCATCGATGACAGACCAGATGTGTTTGTGCTTATGAGTCGTAAACCCAAGTCCCAGTTCTCCAGGCATCCTAGGATGTGTGCATTGACCCCCTTCTATAGAAACATCTCAGCATCCCATAGGAGACGGTGCGTTTTGCTGCTGTGGCCATACCAGTTTGCGAGAGCAGCCTGACGGGAGAGCCGAAAAACCAGCTGAGTCCCAGCCACAGCTTTGTGCAGCGGCTCGTGCAGTCTCACTGCCTCGGTTCAGGATTTCTTTTTCTCTTTGTTCTTCAACACAGAAAATCTGGCATGCACTCCTGGGTAACGAAGTCAATCAACAGGAGTGTTTAAGTACTGGCATTTCTAGGATGTTGGGTTTCAATTTTTATCATAACCAGTTGAATATCTGGAACTAAATTAGACTGCAATTATATGGATTTTTGGTTTAAAAGAAATGCTTTTTCTATTGTAATAGAAAACACACTTTGTTATTTCATTAGTTTTCCAGAGTGCCAGAATGTCTTCTAATTTTATCCACACTATTCTTTCTTCTCATTTAATTCTGCCTTTGTCAAAAAATTGGATGCTAATTGCTAAGGAAGAGAAGTTTGGTTTGCTAATATTCTGTATTTCCAGTTGCAAGGACATTATAAAATGAATGCACCTTTTCCTGCTCTTACAAAAAGTTTGTAAAGAAAATCAACCAACAGCGAAAAATACTCACACTAAAAGTAATGCCTAAACACTAAATATGCAGAATCATATCATAGCACTTTTTTTCACTTGGTCTGTGAACCAGCAGGCACCATCTTCGGGCTACTTAGCATGGCATTTGCTCTCTGGAGACCTACTGGAGCTGGGTACAGCCTAAAGAAACCGTATGCCCGTAATCTACTTACAAATCACAGCAGCTGGAAATGAGAGGGAACCTGTGAGTGCTGAGGGAGACGATGGGGGTGGAAGAGCTGTTCTGGGAGGGCATAAAGCAGGGAGAGCAGAGCCTGGACCAGGCCTCGTAGAAGCTAGCAGATGAGGCTGTGACAGTGAAGGAGGGGTTTGTCCATGCAGCACTTGCTGCTCGTGTCAGGGGTTTAAGAGCATCTCCTTGCTTCACTCCTCACATCTATCAGCCGAGCAGCAATTAAAGACACAGCAGAGCCCAGGATCTAGCCAGATTAACAATGTGGAGAAAACCAAAGCCTTCAACATTTGGAAAACAAATAACAACATACAGGTATTTAAGAACAACAACAACAAAAAATTAAATAGGAAGAGAGGAAAGCAAGTGAAAAGCTCAAGTGGACTTGTACCAGTCTAATGACAATCTCCGATGATAGGGTTTTTTCCTTTTCCTTTCAGAATGTTTTAGATATCACAGTTTTGCATCATGGTTACACTGATCCAAACAACTTAATGTTTACTGAAATTAAAGTCCTGGGGGTGCCCACCAACGTTACGCAGGTGACCGTATTGCAGAACGGCGCGACAATCGCATCCTCTCACATCATGGTCTACAATAACGCCAAGAAGGTGAGATGCCATTGGCAGGGTAATACCACCTTCACAACTGCATATGTGCTCTTAAACTGTTGGAGATTCAGCTCTCAGCTGTAATAGTACCATATTTAAAATATATTTCAGCAAGATACATAAGCTACCATCAGATAATGACTATATAATAAACTGTTTAATATATAGTAAATATTGTGCAGTAAGTGTGGTAAAGGTTTTAAGCATAGCAATTACTGTTGAGGAATGCAAACTGCTTCTGACAGTGGAAAAGTGGTGGATTTTGGTTTGTGCTTGGTTTCCACTCTTCTTAATAGCTTACTTGCAACCTGTGAGATTTGAAGGAAGGAAAAGCAACTACAAGTATTTTCATAGTCTCTACATGACCCTGTTGTTGTCAGTCTTGTCCGACAACATTTTCATTTCCCAGCCGTTTGCCTACCACCATTTCTTATTCTGTCATGTCAGTTTTCGGCTGTAGGCATTGCAGCACAGGGTTCCTACATGTACAAGTCAAATTCCACTTCTTCTAAAGTTCTCGGCATACCTTCCGGCAACTTCAGAGCACTGAGGTTTCCATCTGCATGGGTTGTGCCTATGCAGGGCATTACCCCCTCCCAGCTGCCCCAGCAATAATTTGAAGCATTCCTAAAGGCAGCTGCACTAGATGTGTCTAACTGCAGAGCTGTTCGAGATGGCACTCCTATGGAGCACCTTTCAAATATGAACAGAACTGCTGAGGCGTTCAGTCTTGCCAGTTTTCCGACAGAAAGAGACTGCCTCACCTCTTCTGTTACTGGGATCTTGCCACCCTTCCTTTGAAATTCAGTATTCTGTTAAGTCTTAGTTCTTTCTCTCTTTCATGGAAAGCCAGAACTATGTAAGTTTTGTACCTAACCAAAAAGACGACTTAGAAATGTAAGAGAGAATGGAAGTGTTCTGTTCTGCTGTTGACTTTTGGATGGAAAAAAAGGGAATGCATATGCACAGTTGAATTACAGTATGTTCCAAGATTTGCTGCTTTTTAAAAATTCCTTCCTTTTTTTTTTAAAAAAGAACAGGAACCTCAGTTTTAAAAGGGCCTCTGAATGAAGGGAAGGGATCAGAGCCTCACGATCAGACTTCCCAAATCTATGCTGGTTAAACTATGTTTCTAGGAAGAGGAATAAATTCTTATGAGCTAAAATGAGAAGCCACTTTCTCTACTGAACACAGAAAAGCAGTGGATCTTCAGGTCAGAGTTACTAATTGTTCATTTTGTCTGTTTTATTCACAGCTCCTGACAATCACCAAGCTTCAGCTTGAATTGGGCAAAGACTACACCGTGCAATGGAGCTAAAATGCCTGCAAAGTAACATCAGCCACACCACTGGATCTTCTCATTGTTTCAAAACTATCTTTCAATTTTTCAATTTTCAAAGTGCCTCTTTGTCATCTTTGAATACTTTTAACAATAAAAACATACTAGTTACAGTCAGTTCATCTTCAGGTATTATGCGTATAAAGCAGTCACGTTTCAGTATTGTTGAAGGCTAACTATGATGTCTCCACGGGATGCAAAATCTGTATTTTAAACAGTACGGCACTTCAGTGTAATTTCATCTTTCAAAACTGAGAACTGAATATGTAAAACTCAGTGTTTTCTCAGAACTGAATTTCTGGCTGACTTCGTGTGCCAAATTTTGTAAAAAAGATACTGTTGGTGTTGTTACCCGCATGGATTTGGGGCCATAATTCTGCCTATATTTAACTTTCATCTTGATTTTAATTATGCCTATGCAAGTTACTACTACAAGGTATTTAAGGCCAGATGAAGTAAATGTTTTCCGATTACTGATTTAGCATGAAACGATGTTTCAAGTTGTTGAGCTATAAAATACTAAGATACTTGCAAGTCATTTGAAGTTTTTTTTGTATGATTTTAGCCAGACATTTGTGTTCCCCCGTGTTTTCATCTGAAGTTGTAAAATTAGACCTGAAGTTTCAAGGTTAACTAATGAACGTTGGTCTCTGAGTGTTTTGTTTCACTGACGGAAATGTTGTTGTATGTTTACTATAATAGTAATTCATGTTAAAGACTCTTTGTATCCCAAGAGTGCAGCATATGATCTAAACAGATTGGTAAACCGTGTTTACAATTAAATTTGATGGGAATAAACTGCTGTCAGAGGTAGTAGTAATCTCTAGTGACTGTGCTTAAGATCCATTTAAAGGATTCTTCTCTGCTTTAAAATTCTGTGGTAAAAACAGCTAAGTAGCCAACATCTCAGAGGTGCATCAGTGTAATTATAGGGTTGAACGTATTGAAACTTCCCTGTAAAGAAACTGGCAGTCCAGAGAAAATGATCATTGAGGACTGAAGTTACCATTTTGACAAATATTTTTGTCTGAAGGAACGAACCACACCGTTTCTCCAGAGCGAGCGATGACCAGCTGTGTAAGTAAGCAGACACCAGGACCCGTCCCATCGGTGCGGAGGGGAGGTGCAGGTCACCGAGCCTTCCACCCATTCTCTCTCACATTGCGCCCTACCGCTTTGTACCCACCCGACCGATGCGTGAAACACCAGGTACAGCCAAAGGCTTCCAAGAGCTTATTTTTATTACTAGTTTTATTTGGGGCACCTCATTGCTCTGTTTTCTCAGGTTTGAGAGGCTCAGCATGTCAGCTGAACTACCTGTGTTTCGGCCACAGGGGAAGGCTTTTACCAAGTCCCCAAGATAATAATTCATGAGGAATCATGGCTTCAAACACGCGTCGGCCACCTTAGGGAGATGGTCCCTGCTGTGTCTCTTCCATCCCGCATCCCCTCCCGCAGTTTGCACAAGCCCGTGCAGCCCAGCAGAGCCTGGCCCACAGCTCCCTTCCGAAATACCTGTGCAGCATCACTGTCCTTAGCTGGAGACCAAAGCAGCTACACGCTGAACTCGGGGGCATTTTTCTTTTTTGCAGGTCGATAGTAGCTCTTCATGCAGCGCTTCTCTTTGGGTCAGACACGTGCATGTGTTGTGAAACATCTCCTGCTGCAGCATGTCCCGTTAACGTCCATGGGCCGTGCTGAGTAGTGGGATAGTTTTCAACAGAATTAAGTGAGCAGCAGCAAACATACTACTTGTGTTGAGGACAGGATTTTTTGACTATAGCTCTCTGCGTAGTTTGAATTTCTAGCACTTACTTAAAAAAATTACCCGTAAAACAGCATCATACCACCCGGAGGTTTGATGCAATCCTGCTGCCCACTGCACCAGAAAATTCTCACTGAAGGCACAGTGTATCTACCCTGAAAGCCATAAAGTTCTGTTTTCAATATCCTTTTTCTGAGCTTTATTGGCTGCTGTCCTGGGCATTCTTAAAAAACTAAATCCAAAGAAAACAGTACCTGAGGAAAGTCATAAATTTGTTTGTTATATTAAAATTTTTGGCTAAAGTTTCCTGTATTAAAATACCCGAGTTATATTATGAATAGTATATTTTGTAAGTTAGCCCTGGTAGGCAGCTAAATAGTGTCAAAGACCGAACAGACTGCTGGAAATGAGGAGGGCATATTGAAAACACCGCCCCGCATGTGTCCTGGTCTGAAACTGGTACTGAGCGTGGCCAGAGGCAGGACACTGGGGGAGAGCAGCTCTTGGCACTGACCTGGTACCTGTTCTGCATCTGCGTCACTGTTTGGGTGGGTGAACAAAAGGAAAGCTCAATTCTTAGGGAGACGTCTTGCATTTTTAATTCCTTAACAAACTGGAAGTTTAACCTCGACCATTTTCAGCAGGGTTCTTCACGTCATATATACAGCTGAAATCTGCCTCGGAGATAGACAGATAGATATATATATATAGAGAGAGAGAGTGTGTATTTATACATAGGTATGTGTGTATATATATATATATGAGCATTTTATATACATATATATACACACACTTAACTGTATATATGCATACACACATAGGTATACACACATTTATTTATCCATGATGTATATAGACCTAAACATAATATATGGATACACACACTCGTATATATATGCATATATATCCATATGTAAATACATGTGTTTTATTTCATCATTAATAAGTGGGGTTCCTCTTTACTGAGTCTACTTTAAAATTTTAATAATGTTCAGGTTTCAGGGGAACTACACCAGACAACAGCCAGATGCAAACAGGATCTTAGGAGTGTACGTTTTTTCCTTGAAAAAATGTTCAAGTTTTACACAGCCCATCCCAGAGCTGATCCAAACCTCATGGGAATCAATGAGTTCCTTTCTGTGGGCTTTGGATCAACTCCTGAAAGATTCGGTCTGTTTTTTAAAACCTGCATCTCCTGCCCCTGGCATGGGTCCCGGCACGGGTACAGCTTCATTCACCAGAGCAAAAATGGCCTTTGAATCTGTTGTTGCAGACCAAAAACACAGGCTGGAGATTAAATCAAGGTCAAGTAACAGGTTAATGAACTTCATAAAACTGTCTCGCCTAGCTGTGTAATTAGGAGTTGTAATCAAACAAAACTTTGGCATTCCAGTTGCTTTAACCTTGGCATGCAAAGAACTTGGGTAACGTAGCAACGTACAGCAATTGCACTTAAAAGCTGCTGGTGGTCGTGCAGATCCCTCCAGTTTTGGCTAACATGCTTCTACAAGACGAACAAATCTGTTATCGCTGTACGAGAGCAGCAGATATAGAGAAAATGCCCAGTGAATCCCCTGCCAGACGACAGCTTTTCAGGTACTAGCTGATAATCCTGACTGCTTTAAAGAATATAAAATATTTCTTTATCCACATAACAAATGGTTAACGTTGCGGTTATTTATCACTGCACCAGTGAAGGTGCTGTACAAGCCCGAGCTCCCCAAATTAGCCTGAGCACAAGGCCACCGGCCAGCCAGTGCCGGGACTGCTAGAGGCCAGCTCCATAACTCCACCACAAATCGAGAAGAAATTACATTTCCAATGACAGGCAGCACAACCTTCAATACCTCGCACTGCAGAATTTCCTATCCAATTATTTTTAATTCACCAGCCGGCCCAGCAACCAGCGCGTCTGCCCCCGTGCACTGAGCCCACACAGCCGACCCAAAGGAGAACGCGTTCTGACCAAACGTGGCACGTTGGCTTGCGAGGCCAAGGTGGGTTTTTCGGGTGAATTCCCACCTGGCCTCTGTGTCCTCTGCTAAGAAAGCTCTGCTTTTGGTCTTAAAGAGAGAAAGCAGAAAAACTGCCAAATTGGGTTTTCATTTCACTCCTTTTCCTTCCTATTTCTCAAACAGCAAGTGTATCAGACCTCTCTGCAGGCTCCTACACCATTTAGTAGTTTATCTTTGTATTTTAAAGAGGGTTACATGGCTGTAGCAATGTGTAGTAGTCAGATCTAATTACCTTTCTCGTGCCTGGAAAGTGGAAGGATCCAAGAATCCTTCAATAATACAACACATGAAGCGCCAGCCTGGAAATAGCCGGGAGCTTTCTTTCTAGCAACCGTAACGTGATGAGCGCTATCGAGGTGACAGTTCTGTAAATTACATCCTTGCCAGATGAGTAGCTGGAGGACATTTTCAGAGGAACGCCCTGTAATAACCAGAGGGTGACTTACCTTAAACAGATTCTGACTCCAAGCCTATGCAAACAATAACGCAATACCGGTGTTTCCAGGATGCTTTTTGGTCCGAGCCCAGGTCTCCAGGCTGCAGGGATAATTCCTGCGGTATCACACCTGATCTTACTGCTGTCTGGGAAGATGACAGAAGATACAGATTTCAGCGGTGGGTTTGTTATAGCATATGCTACATAAATAGTGGATTTTATAAATATTTCTGGTTCTCATGGACTAAAAAGGAGTTGGGATGCTCCCATTTCTTGCCTTTTGGAAGATGCTGTGGTGCGATTGTCCTTCCTCCCGTCTCATATTGCGGCTGAAGGAGATTAGCAGCCAGTTGGTCAATACAAGATCTCCTCCCTTCTTAGCTTAGATCTTCCTCCATGAAACTACTGCATTTTGAAAGAGCTCTTTCACTGCTAAAAAGAAGTGCCCGCTTACGGGAAAACCGCCGCTAATTGGTGTGGGAAGGAAGTTTCAAAGAATCATCTCACGATTGTCTTCAGTGTGACTCCAAGGGATTTCCAAATGATGCACGCACTTACTCTGAAGGACTTATCTCGGGTACAACGTATAGGAGTGAGTGGATGGGCTGTCCGGGGGTGGAGTATCTCTGTTGAACAGAAGCAGAGATCTTTGCACTAAAGAGACATTGACGGCCCCAAAATTACTATTCCACTAATGTAAAAGACAAAACCGTGTCACACTTGGCTGTGCTTGTTCTAATGAAGCTGCCACACGCGTGCAGTTAATTGGATTTTTTTTCCTTGGAGCTTGGAAGTAGCAGCTGGATGGCAACATCTGGCACACGGTGGGAGCGTGGTCTGGCTTGTGAAAAGTCAGCGGTATTTCACCACTCCGGATAGCACGGGGAGGGGGTGAAGTTTTCAAATGTCTTCACTGCTCCAGCGCAAGGAGCTCACCTCTACCTCCCCTTCGGGACGAGGAGTTCTTTCTCGAGGTGGTGAGCAAATTAGCATGGTCACAGGTTTTAAAGCTTGTCCCCACTCCGCTGGTAGGCGCTAAGACTAATATTCTAATTCTGTTTTATAAAAAATGCAAGGGTTTTTTGGTGATGAACTTTTTGCCTTTTCTTTCGCTAAACCAGGAAATTTTGGTAGGAAGCTACACCAGTAATGAAGAGTTTGTACATTCCTCTCTACATTTGCTGAAAATACTAATCTCATAGCGTTCTGAGGATTAAGTCAAGCTTGATGGTGTTTTCACTGCTATTAGTAATATGAATATACCGCAATATGAGTTTTTGAATGATGAGGAATTGAAACTGAAATGTTAAAAATTAATCTAATGCAATATAAGACTTCAAATTATCCCATGTGGGAAGGTTAAAAGTGTCTAAATACACATCTGGCATATGCTACCTGTATATCTAATTCATAAGAGTGTGTATAAGTGTATATGCTTAAACACACACACACAATATATTCTTTAAATTATTAATATTTTAAATTCTATTATGTAAAATAAAGGTATTTTTACTTATTATATGGTTATTCTCAAATTCAGAGTAATTTCAGTTGCATGTTTAATGCATATGAGGCATTATGCCCGTTATAATAATTATGTAATAAGCAATTTAGAAATGCTCCCTGACCAGTGGTTCCCTTTTAATAATCTCAGGAGACCTTTCAGGCGGATGTAGTGCACCATTTACTCCCACTGATATAAACCCTATATTCAGGGTCAGGCCATAAAGCAGCTGATACTAATATATTCCAGCTATTTTTAAAAATTGAGACAATTTGCATTCAGCACTCAGTGCAGGAAAGGCAAATAAAAGTGACATTCAGGCAGGATGGCAAAAAGTATTTGTTAAAAACATGATTTGCCATAAATTGCCTCTTAAAATACCATGGGGTTGGAGAAGAGCAAGAATCTGGTCTAGACGAGTCCCTCCGGGTCCGTGGCTTCCTCTGCTGGCATGGGAAGAGCTGTGCTGGAGGATCTACTGTGTAACACAGAAAATGTTCAACTTCCATGCTGATCTGAACATCCAAACCCGGGGCTCGTCAGGACACACCCGGGAGTTGGAATTAAAGCAGGTGTGTACAGGAGTTGATGCAAGAGCCTTCCCATTCCCTATATTTGTGGCTTGTTCCTGTACAAGGTGTCACGAGGACAGCTGAATTCACTTTGAAAGAGCCGGTTAAAAAAATAACCTCGTATCTGCTTTTGATATTTGGATAAAAGTCTAGGACTGAGAAGTACAATCTGATGTTTTGAATCCAGAAGAGCTGCTGCCTAAAAATTACAGAACTTTGATGGCTTGTGTTATTTCCTCGTGAATACGAATGTCATGGAGAGTTACACACTCTGACTTGAAATTGTAACGTTGGAAATGAAGCCAGCAAATGGAAATTGGAGAGAGAGTTGGGCTCTTTCTCAAGCCTGACCATTTTGCTTTGTTCATTTTGTTATTGCTTTCACTAATGTATTTAATTCTATTGGTTATTATTTTTTTTAACAGATTCATGAGAAAATAAATAGTATTTCTTAACAATATTTACACTGTCACATATATAAATGTTATCTGTAAATGCCACTTTCTGCCTCCTCTGAAAGGACCGCAGAACTCAGTACATTCATTTAAAATAACAGCTACAACATCTCTTGCCTCCTTTCCGTTGTCTCCTATTTGATCTACACAATTCCCCACAACACCCCGACACCCATATCTTATCATTTGTGCTGGGACATTTGGATTAGAGCAGACAGAAAAAAAAAAAAAGCTCCGGGACGATCTGTCCCGTTAGGAAACCCGGTTGGGTTTGCTGTTTAATGGTGACACTGGTACCCACCGCGCTGGGATTAACGCGCTCCGCTCCCTCCCCGTCACCACTTGCTGGGGATGAGCGATGCCGAGGAGGGACCCGGCCAGCGTTAGCTGACCCAGACGTTGCCAAAGGGTAAAGCTAATCACAGCCAGGTAAAGGGAAAGGTTTTCCTCCTGCGTTAATATCTCTAAATAATATCTCCTTGGGTGATAACGTTATAACAACGTTTGAAAATCCTAGGAGAAATAGTAGCCCTCATTAAAATGATTTGCTAGCAACTTGCAGCCAGTTCAGAAACCGCTTTTGATCCGCTCATTTTTTTTGCCATTTCTCGCGCCTTATCGCTGTGGTACAGGAAAGGGTGCGTGCCTGCGGCACTCCTGTTTTCTTCTGCCTCTTGGCTTAGGACAGTTTCTGGTTGTTGGTTTCGGATGGCAGCGGACTCTGAACTCCTCAAAGCCACGACTTAGGGCCGCAGAGCTGGATATTTTTCTGTCGCCTACCGACAATCAATTCTTTTAAAAAAGGAAAGCGAACCGTGGGTCACTCTACCCGGAGACCCTTGGCTGCCAAGCAATGGGAGAGCTTTCCCCTCTCCTCCTCCTCCGCCGTCTCACCCTTGCTAACTCTTCTTTCCAATTCCCGGTGGTCTCCCCCTCTCCCCCCATCGCTGCAGAGACCGAGAGGGTGAAACGCCGGCTCGGCAGATGCCTCGCGTTTGGATTCACCGGGCTGCCCCGTCCTCGGGTGGGCAGCAGCCCCGGCGCCCGCAGGCTGAAGGCTTTCTTACAGCAGGGCGTCAGTCCAAGGTCTTTCTGAGGTCTCAGAATGATCCGTTTCCCTCGCATTAAATAATGAACGAAAAGAAAATAGAATTTCCTGCACTGCATATACAAGCTCTCAGATTAATTTGTTGCTATCCAATATTCCCAGATTCATTTTCCGTTGCAGCAGGCAGTGACGCTCAGGAAGCATGTTTTGTTATTTTTCATACCAGGCAGCTCTTGCTTCCTCTACAAGTTTCCATCTGATTCCTTTAATGAAATACCTCTCACAATTGAGCTAATCTCCCCCCTCGGCAGCTACTCTTTTTCTCATTTTCACTGCCAGCCTTTGCCTCCTGTTCAGCACTCTGTGCTGCTATCGGGCTTGAGAAAATGCTTTTACAGGTTCTACCTATTCCATCTCTAACTTTAGAAAACGAAATATTTTCATGCCACCTCTACACACTGCAATTTTAAATGGATCTAATCGGTTCTGCCCTCTACCTTTTATAACTAGAAACATTTTCAAACGAAAATTGAGATATCCCATCCTTCAGTGATAGCCTAATCTCTCACTCTCTTTCCATATAACACTTCAAGCCAGGAAAAAAAGTTTGCCTGACTTTGAGAACTTACCCACAGCACAAAAGCCTTTTTCCAAGAGTTTTAATTGAAGCTAAACATCTATTTAGGTTACAATGTCCTATCTTTAACTTGAATAGAATAATTCCTTTTCTTGTATTTAACCTTTGATCAGCTACCTACCTTTGAACTCTTGGATAACTACCCCGTTCTTGTTATCCTTGTCCCATTTCTCCTGTAACGCTTGTGTAACTGCACCCTAGAAATCAAAATAGAATTCCTTTAGGTGAAATAATAACTTTTATTTTTTTTCACAGGGACTGTTTCAGTACTTTGTCCTTTTGTTTCCGAGTATAACCACTGTAGAAGTCTGGGATATAATACTGTAGGATGTTTGTACAGTTTTAAAGTCAGTATTGAAAAAAAAAACCCAACGAACTAAACCTGAATCTAGTATCGATATTCCAGAATACGTCTGAAGAGTCAACTTCTCCATGACGGACTTTTCCCAGCCTACTCCATAGTCACTTACTGGATTCACCTCCCTCCTCCACTGCCCCGTCGCCCTCGGAGATCGACCTCAACTGGAATGTCACCCCCTCCCCGGGCAGGGGACGAGGTATTGATCGTTTTCTCCAGGGCGAGCAGAGGGAGCAAGCGTCCCGCGACCGCCCGGCCTCATGGGTTACTCCCGCCAGGGGACAGACACCCTTAAGGATGCTCCGCTTCCCTGCGAGGATTCGGAAACCTTGAGATAAAATAAACGAGCAACTACGAAGAAAACGATGACATACCGTTTAACTCGATCGGCCCTTTTTTCAGAATTACACCTGCTTACGTCTCTTTTTTTCCGCCTCCCTCCGATCATGCAAGCGGTCCCGGGTGATGCAGGAGGGCAGCGAGTGACAAGCGGGTTGTTTATGGGGTTGCAGTAGCCTTTACGTACAAAGCTGAAGCGGGCTTCTCCTACACAACCGACTCGATGACTCCTGTTGTAGTGAGGGGGAAAACCAGCTCTTAAATTGCTGAAACACAACTGTTGGAATAAGGCAACAGGCAACTCGTTTTGTCACTTCGTCACCTAAATTTGATGTAGGTACCAACCCTAAACTACCCGTGTCTACCACTTACAGAGTTAAAAAATTTTAAATATTCCATTTCGGAATATATATACTTGCACATATATCATCAAATCCGCCCAAGTTAATAGTATCACCCAAAAGAACATGTGGTCACACAAGTAATTTTTTAAAAATTAAAATAAAAATTAACGTGTCAAAAATTGTGGCACAGTCTGAATTTTTCTGAATTTTTTTAATATCAGCGGTGCATGGCTTAGAATGTTCTAAACTAGTAATCACTTTGTTTTAAGTGCTTGCATTAAACGATTTCTTGCTTCAGGATAGACACAGGTAACAATCTTTCTTATTAATACTTGTCTCCAAATGAATTCAGAACAGAGTATTTAATTTCTGTATTCATAATGCATGGATTAGTAAACAGTTATCAATCCCCTTTTCCCAAATAGTTTCAAACTACACAGCTCTAAGTGATTTATAATTCATATGGCACTTGCAGACTTGGCGCACATACAAAGGTGGGTTTTTTCTTTTCCTTTTGGAATGCCCTTTTTCATCACACATCCCGCCCCGTTTTTTTCACTATCACATCCCAAATGAAGAATAAATGTTTTCTTAACTAGTGTGCACATAAAAAAAAAAAAAAAGCCGATTATAAAATTACTCATGGATCCTTCCACGTTGGGAATGGTGTCTCAGCAAATCAGTGAGTAAAACTGCACATAAGGGCAAGATACCTGGGAGGATGAAATGAAGTGGAATGAAGCTACTGACTAGAGTCTCGGTACATGGTGTTTTCTGACACGGAATTTATTACAGGCAAAGCTAAATATTTAATTTCAGGAGGTACACTGCATACAGCTACAGACACCACCATTCTCTCTGTGCGTATCTTCCTTTTCCCCCAACACGTGAATGTGTATCATCAGCCTCTGAAACACTGCCAAGGACAATTTATGCCCTGCACACGTCTTCATTAATGCAGCACAAACACAGAGGCTTACTTCAAAGTTTCCAAACTTTGAAACAGGAACGTGGAGAAGAAGTTCTGCTACTGAAATAACCCAACACTCTGGTTCATTTTGAGAACTGTTCCTCCATAGATTAACCTTATTTTCCCTCTCTTGAGTGGCAAGTTCACAAGGAAACCATAACATTAATGAACGGTGGTGACAGAGCTGGCATAAAATTATGGTTACTTGCCATCAAGGAAAGCTGTGCTGGTTCCTCACGGTCAGGGTTCCTGAGGATGCTCAGCTTCTTGCAGGCTCTTTTCATCTCAGCACGTTCTGCATGGCGGCACCTAGCGAACAAAGCAAAAAGAAATGCTTTTAATAAAATAATCTGAAATTAAATTATTTCTGAAACTAAAGGACATTACCAAGATGACCACAAAGAAGGATCATCTTATTGAAACTAAAAATACATGATAAATAAAACTGCTAAGAGGGTAACTGGGGCGAGACTTGGGAGAGTCTGGGACTGCAAAGTTCAATTAAATCCTTTTTTTGAGCATCTTTATGCTGGTTCTATCGTGCATCAAAACCTCAAGAGACTACTAGTTCACGTGCCTTATTTCCCTGGGGCAACACCTCTGTGCTCAGGCAACATTTTATAGTGTGCTTTAAATATGAATCAAGTATACTAAGGCTGCTCAAGTATGGTAGTGCTGGGTGGCATTTCACTCAGAAAAACCTGCCTATACAACTAAAGGCTGTAAAAAGCACGTGAGAGTGTGAGGAATGTTGATTTGCTGTTATAAAAATATCCATAGTTAAAATATTTTACCTGACCCAGTCATTTTTACACCTGCAGACACGCTTGTAAACATGATTTAGCCAGGCTCATTTTAAACAAAAGTTATGTGCTAAGGTGAAGCAGGCTGTGTGTCCCTGTCTATTATTTTATAAGAGGGAGCTTGAAGAATACCTGAGATTTTTTTTTCTTTATTCTCTAAGATGAAAAATAGGCTATTTAACGCTTTTTCTCCCAACTACGTGAATGCCCCAGGAACAGGACAGGACGAGCACGTTGATAAGCGGCATCTCCTTCACGTTTGCATCCCAAGCGCGCACTGGTACGTGGAGGGTGATGGCCCTGCCTGGGCAGTGGGTCACCCGTTACGGACGCGTTTGACAGATGCCCCCAGGAGCTGGGGGTACCAGCGCCGTGATGTGGACCAGAGGCTGGCTGCAGAGCATCACACACGGCTCCTTCTGGTACGAGGCAGCCAAACCAGTAAAGACGTAGATGATTCTGGTGTGGATCCTCTGCCCATGGATAACTAACCCCCAAATAAACTGCAGCACAGAGACATTCAACATATCAGAATAATTTATAGCACTGGATATTATGTCCAGGAGAGAAAACAAACATCTGCATAGTTCAAACTAATGAGACAATCTAAGTCTCAGTGTTTTTTATTTTGCTTTGATGGTTCCATTAAAAAACTAATTTGCAAATAATTTAAAAATATTATGCATATACATACGTACGCACACACATATATCCCACGCTGCTATACAAATATACCAGCATTATTACTCCACATAACTATTACACAACCGCGCTGATACAACATTATATACCTGTTGCCATGGTAAATGAGTGAATATTTTGGAAATGGGTTTCCTTTCCTTCCCTGCACTGGTGGAGGTGGAGGCAGAGGCCTGGGGTGCGGTGCTGCTCGGCACCGGCGTTGCAAAGAGGAATTCAGAAAGGTTGGTGGGAAAAGGCAGCTGACGTTCACCAAAAGCGATTCCCCCAAACCTCAGCAAGTTACGTTTCTCTGGCGTTAATACGAGACCAGCTAAACGCGTGGTTTTCACGGGATCAGTAAAAATATCACTGCATTTTCTCAGCATCTTTTGGACTTGGAACTTCTCATAGGGTGTAAGTCAGGTAGGACTTCACTGAAATCTCTGGAATTACCCTGAAAAAACCTAGCAGAAGAAGATGCCCATGTCTTTTCTAGCAGTGGACTATTCTGACTGTTTCTCGAAGTTTGTTGTTTCTCCGCTGTATACTGAAAACATTTTTCAGATCGGCATTCCCCTTACTGGATGTATCTTATGCCCTGTTGTACTGACTTCCAACAAGCTTAAGTTTTTGATGCTTCTTCAGACATTTTTATGCTTTTATGACTTTCAAAAAATGAATATTGCCATCAGCCAGTGCAGGCTTTCGCTGGCAGCGCCACATGCATGACCAGAGTGATTATTTAAATACTCTCTCAGTACCTAGAAAATAGAACCATTCATTAATATCTTATGAGAAGAACTTTGGGTCAGGCTTTTTGCCTCTTCATAATGCATTTTAATGCATTTCTTATTGAGTCTTCCATTACAGGTCTGGAGAGGTAATTCATACTTTCCTTCTATTCAATATTTCCTTGCAAGAGAAGAACAAAAGCTGGAACTCTCTACCTACTGCTAGATAATTCCTGTGAGATTTTTTTATTTATTACTAATAGATGTTAGATAGGGAATAGACTTTCCACCATACCATAAAGCATATTTATGAGAATACAGATACATATATGGGTCAAAAAGGAAATTATTTTTTCCTTAAATAAAGGGGGAGCAAAACCAAAAGAAGCTTTTTTTTTAATGATTATGCATGGAAAATGTCAAACTTTGAGGCTATGTATTTCCAACATACATTGATTCAAAGTTCCTTTACATATTGGGTAATGAATCATAATATTCTTTTTGTTGTTGCTACTGTGTAGAAACAACATCCCAGAGAGGAAATATTTTCAGCTGCTAGAAATGTGGCTTTCACATTCATGTATAGCATATAGCTATATAGAATGTGTCTATTATGATAAATATTTACACACACAGACATGCATCTACATATTCCGCAGAACTGATTATGTCAACAGGAAAATACTTAGTTATTTGACAAAAGATACCGTTTTTCTCTTTTTTAATACATAATGCATATAATAAAAAATATAACATATTGTAATGTACTTTCCAGCATCTATGAAGAACACTATTTTCATACTATGGTGACTCTGTAAAAAGTTAACGTGTTTATACAGATTGTGCGTATTTGTTTTTATGGGTATTTACGCTTAGAAAACCTGCAGCTATCTATATGCCCTGTATTCGCGTACATATCTTTCCAGCTATCTGTTCAGATGTGTAGATGTATGGATATAAGCAGGGTGGTTCCTTTGTATTTCTGAGATAATTTTAAATAATGATGAAATTTAATAAATCAGTACATCTGTAGTAGCAAGGCTTAAAATACTACATTCTTAATATTTTGGTAATTATCTTCAAGAATGATGACAAAATAAAGACTTCATTTCCTATAGCCTGATATTTTATCTTTTCTTTTAACATTTTTTAATTTATTGAATACATTAAAAAACCCACCTTTGGTTTGTTTCACTATTTTGTAAAAGTAAAAAACAGCAGCTACGCACTTACTGCAAAATGTGTGTGAGAATACCATCCTCATGCTTAGGTGCTCACCAGAGCTAGCGTTGGGTATCTGCTGAAAATATGGTTGTGCTGCAGCAAATCCACAGCAGTTTTCAAACAGCCAAACAGCGGAGAGAACTGTTGTACACGGTGAGAAAATGCTGCTGAGAAACTTTAATCCCTCAGTCCCTTTACTGCAAGTATCATGCTTTTATTCTTATTTACTTTATAGGTACCTTATAAATATTTAATTTTAACAGGACCCATGAAATAAAATGAGCTTTTAGTACAAGGTGACCGAGTGGTTATTTGGTTTAACTTTCAGGTACAATTAAAGCTTTTATTGCCATCCTACTGGAAGATCATAGACACAGTAAAATATGCAAGATGGGGGGAAAAAAAGTTTGCATGTAGTACTGTGGAAAAATAGGAAAACCAGGAGAACTTTTTTTTTTTTTTAAATTCCAAGTCACATATTTTAACAATAGGAAAAAACCCATTATAGTTGAAACCAAAGAATTTCAACTTCCCAGTCATCTTTTTATTGTCAACTTCAGAAGTTCCCAAAGCCTAACAACATTACTTCAAAAGCATTTGGTTTAAATGTACGCTAGATAATGAAAGAACATCTTTTAAGAATATTTTCAGACACATAAAAACCCCCAGTAAACTTACACGACTGACATTTTGACAAACGATGTACCAAAAAAGATCTGGTCACAGAACTAAAGATGGTGGGGAAAGTGACACTTTCTCTCCCACTAATTGACAACCTGGGAAACAAACACACAAAAAGAAAGACATTATGATATTACTCTAGTGAATACAGTCTGTCAGAAAATGCAGCCTGTTTATTAGCTTGAAATAAGCATTCATTTTGATCTCAGGCAGGGTACAGCGACGAGTTCTGGAAGCAGAAGGAATCTATCTGCAAGGGCTCGCAGCACAATGTGCTTGGAGAAACAATGAAGGTGCGTTTGAAGGCCCATTAGCAGCGAGAGAAGCTGAAAAGGCAGCAATTTAAATATTTTTAGTGCTCTGCGGCTTCTTTCTTATTTAACAGCTTAGCAGGGCTGCATATATTACAGATGAGTTGGAAAGAACTTCAAGATGGGAAGTTGGGAGAGTAATATGTTAAAGGCATCGCTCAGCCACTCGAATGACTCCGGATTCAGGACAGGATAATTCAGAACAGAAACCACTTCCAAGACTTGTGTTTGAAGAAAAATCCAGAAATCCACCATTTGATGTCAAGTATTTCAGACCCAACCAAGTTACATGAAACCGTTCCCTCGTCTGACCATCCTGGCAGTTCTGTGAAAAGGTGAAGCTGAGAATCTCCCAGATCACCCCCCAAAATTGCCATCCAGCAATTCTGCCATCCAGAAGCAGGAGGAAACAAGAGTGCCGTGGACTTGAGTAGCCCGCTACCCCAAACCACTAAAACCCATGTGTGTTTTGAATGTTACTAGCTCCTGCCAACACATTTATTGTCTGCAGTTTGGCCGTAAGAAGATCTACCAGCTCTGCAAGTCCTCCCACTGCACCCATTTTTAAAGATAAAATGAAAGAACTAGGGAAAATGCAAAAGAATGTAATAAACGTGAGATCCCAGAACTTATTAATGAAACAGCCAAAGTATTACTACAAGATAGAAATGGGAAAGAAGGAAAAGAATATAATAAGACTCCTTTAAAAAATGCAGAGAAGAAAATATGACAACTTAACTTCAAGCATGGCCTAACAACTTTATGACCACCCTCCCACCCTGAAGTCAAATCTGCAGATTTTAGGGCATTCAGCATCAGATCAAATTCACTCTTAAATTCAATTTCATTAACCACTTGGTTTTTCAGACCCCTACTACAGCGCTCTATAGTGCAAATATAGGGAAAGGAGTGGGGGGGGATAAGACTTTCTGTGAAACAGTCTCCTGCTCCGTATTTCTCTCTTACAATTCTAGAAACCTCAATAAACGTGAACTAAAATGTTAAAAAGCTAAAAAATTTTCATGTATAATTTATTTCTCACATAGTTGATTGCATCTCCTTAAAAATATGCAGAAAGAATAAATGAAATTTCGATGCAATTGTCCTTTTCCATTTTTGCAAGTACCACCACAAATGCGGACGGTGAAACCTCGGCGTTACTGATGTCAGATAACCCTTCTAGTGACTGGGTCCAAGATCTTTACTCAAGTTAAATGTCTCTGTTTCCATAACACATTTTTATTTTCGGGAAGATAACAAATACTGTAAGACAATAATAATTCTATTAAAATAAGGTGTTTGAAATGAAGAAACCATATATGAATGTTTAGCCTTATTTGAAAAGGAACTGTACCACTGACATTAGCTTGAGAGCTAAGCTGTACTTTCAAGGATTTTACCACTAATACTTAAAGTAGTAAATAGCAAAATTCCTTTTTATTTTTACTTGTCTATAATTGTGTTCAAACAAACAAAAACCCCTGGGTTTCAAGCATTTGTTGTATTGCCTGTGATGTCCTCAGTGGACAGTCTTCTGCTGTTGAACTGCAGTTTTACACTATCTGTTAAACTAGACATTTGTCTGATTTTGAGAAACAATGGGCAAAACCTGAATTGTCCATTGTTCGTTTCTATACCAGGATATTACAATTACAATGTTAACAAATATTTCTTAAACTTTTTTTTTTCTTGCTTAGATAGTATTAAAATAGCACTGAAAGTCAGGAGCACCTGGTTTATTTACGGACTGGTGAACACCTTCCATTTCCTTCAGCAATAACCTTCACCATGATACTGCAGCATCCGATACATCTTAAAAAGAAAAATCTTCCCTTGACTTTCATGCATATTTACACAAGTTAATGGTGATACGCTCACCAAACAAAGCATTAAAGTACAAACTGCTGCTTAAAACTGGAGATGCCTTTGATCAGAGAGAAGTCCATGCAAGAGAGCAATTTCCTATCTACTTTCCAGCAGCGACTGGTTTACCGCAATAGTTATTTCCCCGTACAGGTAATGGGCTGGCTTCCCAAATGAGGCTATGCAGCCGGCCGTGGTGAAGAGGTGAACTGATGAGCAGAGACTAAAGTGAAGTCTGGCTGAGCCTGGCTTAGCAGAAGTCAGCTAAGGGGATGTCCCCAGGGGACGGAGGGATCACTGAGGACTTGTGCCCACAGTCAGAGACGGTATGTAGCTGTATCAGAGCCCTCCTTAGCAGAAGGGAGCACACACCAAATTACCAATTTCAATGTGAGTGTATCTAAAAATATGTGTGTCTCAAGTCAGATATTGCCTTCTCTTCAAAATTTATACTTACTAGAAAATGACTGAAAAGAATTAACCACAGAAAGCAATCAGAACAGATAACAGCAAATGCCATTTCGCTTGGCTCGCTTGACAGCCTAATGGCAAAACCTTCCACAGCAAAATTATTGTCTAATTTAAGAGCAGAGACAAAGCTTCCTACAGGAATGAATGAAAACCATGCGCATTTGATAGTGACAAGTTGGTTTAGCTTCTCTAGATGGATATAACACATCCCTCCCTCTCCATCAGTCTTCCTCTCTGAACAACTTCCTTTTCTCTCATGTGGGAATATTCCACTTTTAGTTTAATGGTATTTTCCACTGGCAAAGAAGGAGGAAAAGATCCTTCCACCACTGTCCCTCAATAACTCCTGAGCACTGGCTAAGCAGTAGCCTGCCTTGAAACCCTCTAGCCCTTTCTCACTTTTCCAAGTAACTTCTACAGAGTTAATAAATAACTGCCAACATCAGTTACCACTAAAAATCAGAAAAAAACAAAGAAAAAAAGCCACACATAAGCCCACCAGACAACAACAAACCCCAACAGTTTTCACATATTACTGCAGAACAGCTTCAAATCCCTTATGTACACAAGTGAGGACCTGTGCTTAACCCCTATAGCAAAATCCATCACACAGCCTGGCTGTCCTCAGGCGTTTCTAATATGTGCAGGTAAACATTGATAAAACATCATTCGGAGAGCTGAAGATCCTCTGTCAATTCCCTGTAACTCTTGCAGAAAGGCTTCCTGGGCAGCGGCTGGTACGAAGAGTTGAGCCGTTCTCCTGGCCTGTTGGTGAGGGGCAGGTTAGCAGCCAAGCGATTTGAGCGGGCTAGAAAATCGGTGGAAGAAATTAGTAATACAAACCTAAATTCAATCTCACAAAAAGATTGAACTTGCAGCTGGCAACAGCATCACGAGAAGAACACAGACCTCGGAGTGCACATCTGCTTACAGCAATATTGGGTTATGCGATCAAGAGGTGTGTGCGGGCTTATTATGCCGACTCATTGGTTATGGTAGTAATAAATCCTACTGCTTTTCTCCTAAATATGGTGAATTTTTTTTTCTTTTTCTCAGTATTGTGAAATCAGCAATTGTTTGATATGCTTGCTATACAGCTCTTTAATCATTCCACTATTATAGCTGCCAAAAGTTTTCATCTTCTGTAAATAACACAAAGTCTGAAAAATACTGGGTATTTTATTAACCCTCTTCTAGCGCCTTCTCTATGCAATAATGAAACAGCCTTAGGTTTTATATGATACACTAGAAATTCTGGCTAAAATGACTACAAATCAGATTAAAAGAAATTTAAGATTAAAGCCTGTCTCCTACTAGATATTGTTAAATAATAAAGAGAAAGGACATGGAAGAGGCAACCCTCTGGGGAAACTAAATCTGGCTGGAAATAATAATTTTTTTGCAAGTAAATTTGAATTTTTACCCATGCTACAGACCTTTTCTCTACAAAACCTGTCACCAGGCTGCTTCACAAGGACACCCTTGTGTTCCTGCTCCGCTGCCTGACTTGCTTCTGCCACGAGATCCCCAGCCCACTTGGCAAATTGAAAGTCTTTGCTGACGGCTGAAATAATCCTCCTGGAGAAAGATGCGACGTTTATTAGTCTGAGTGGGGAAAATCTACAAGCAAAAAGCCCTTTGCTGAGCAGGAAAGCTGCGCAAGGTGTGGTGTTACTCCGTCGATGGCAACAGGGACTATTCCTCCCAGCCTCTCGCCACCGGGCAGTGGCACGTTTGCAGACACCCGCATACGGACCTTTCTGAATGAGGCTGTATTTTCTGCTCTAACTTCTTGCATTTTCTCTCTTCAGACTTTTTTAATGAGGTAGATTTGTACAACTTTATCTTCCAAGTAAATGTCCTTGTGCTCTTCTACTTGTTTTCCTTGAACTTAACAGTAAGTTGTCCATCTGTATTGAGAAGGCTCTTAAAAATTGTACCTTTTACACGCAAGAACACTGGTCCAGTGGCTTTTTTTTTTGCACTTTCATTTCTCCCTACCATAAAACCAATTCTCCATGAACTTATCCCCACTGAAGACTATAACAGAAAACAAAATGCACTGACAGAAACTTTAGTGCTAAGTTTCAAGCTACAACCAACCCTTATGGCTACGTCAGAAATACTATAAAATATACCTTGTTTATGGGAAAGCTGACACAATCTTTTTGTGTCGGTAACCTCTGTAGACCACAGCTGTACTGAGTAGCTTTGATGATTTTGCCATGAGACTTATGAGAAACTTTAAAGGAAAAGGCCACCAGATCATGTAATTTGATCACATAATCATATAATAAATCCAAAAATGATGTATGGAGCATTCAAGTTTGCCATGTACGTTATTTGCCATAGTGATCACACAATGTAACAAATTATTAACAACAAAGACAATTGCATACCAAGTTCTGGGCATTTCCTTTGCAGGCTCAGCTATTAGGCATTTTATTTCACTTTGCAGAGAATTTTGTTTGGTCTACTGCAGAAATATTATCATCAAATATTAATAGTTTTTCCCTATTCATAGTCATAATATGCTAAGTGTTTGACTGTTTTCCATCATTCTAATAAACTATTCTGAAAGGAAAGAATTATGAATTGTCTTAGATGATGAAGCAATATTACACTCACAGTTGAAAATGAAGTTCCATTTCTGAAAAGCACAATAGAGAGCAAGTCTACGTGACTGATGAAGAAACGTTAGGGCTCTCGATGTACAAATGCAATCTGTCAATCATTTTTTTTAAAAGAAATACCAGAACACTTCAGATATTCTTGTACCTTCTTCACACAATTCAAAACCTACTTGAACTTCTGTGGGAGGCAATTAACAATAATGAAAGCTAACTTCAGTTTTGAGCACATTGTTTTTAAATGCCACCCACAGAAGTGCAGGTAGATCTTGAATACTTTAGGTGAATAAAATCTTCTCTTTCAAAAAAGGAGATGGACAGAGTCTATCATACACCAAGAACTTTTGTTTGCCTTCAATGCAAATTCAAAAACTTGCTCTCATAACAGAAATCATGGTTGACTTTGAGAAGGTGAACGTGTCGGGTACAGACCCATTTCACTCACAAAGACTAACTATAACATGGACAGGAAGGAACTCAACCTACAGATTTACCTCAAACTCTGGGGATATCTATTTACACCACGTCTAGATTTCATGGCCTCTACTCTTTTTTACTTGGATGCATCTAAAGACAACCAGCAGAAGACAGCTCTCATTTGCAGAGTGAAGTTTAAACAGACCTAATTTCTCATAAATGTGTATTTCCTTTCTAAAATGCTTTTAAACAAAAGCTGCCAACAGAAAAAAAGGACAAAGACTTTGTTAAAATGAAGACAATCTTTCTATAATATTTTAGATCAAATTCATGATTTAGTAAGTGTGACTATTGCGGCTATTATGCTTCCACGGCATTTCAAAAAAAGTAGATGGCTAGAAGAAACATGAAAAATTATTGCTAACGAAGACATGGTGTAACACACTTAAAGCTCTTGCCAACTGCAAAAGTAATAAAGTTTGAAGAAAATACTACAACAAATGTAATGGTTTGCTTTGCATCTTAAACAGATAATGAAGCAACTAGACGCAATATATCTAGCAGTTAATGCACTCAGTACTACATAAATAACAGGTTACTGCAGTGTAATTTAGTATGCCAATAAAACTAACAGATGACCAAATTACGGCTCTTTTACTCACACGGTTGGTTCCACTGGGTGATAATCTCCCACTGAAGTTAGCGGGGCTACTCCCATTAATAAGACAACAGCAAACTTCACACCATTAGAGCCAAATATAAGCCAAAATTATTACTCCCTGTTTGTGCAGAATAACTGATTTTGTGAATGAGGAGAGACGGTCAGGTCTCTGGGAACAGCGCACCGACCGTCCCCAGAGCACGACAGCGTTCGCAGGTCCCGCGGGAGCCTCCCTGCCCCGACCCCTCGTCCCGGCCATCGGCACCTTCAGTTCAGAGAAGAAAGAGCTATCGTAACACACTGAACGACGAGGTGGAGAAAAACAGTCATCTAACAGCGGCAGTCCAGGGTTAGGCTGAAATTAAACCATCTTGTACCTAAATGCTCTCTTTCTATTCACACTAAGAAAATCCTCTTGACATAATTTAATTACACCTAAGAGGACACTATACCACAGCATAAGCAAGAAATTCTGAGAACACTGTGTCATAGCTGATGACATTATCTGAGTTGCTTTTGATGGGATTAATGTTGTTTAAGTAAGCTGAAGAGAATTTCACTGCACGAGATAGAACAGCAACAGAACAACAGGTCCAGAGGGTGAACAACGCTGTTATAGGCAAAGGCAGATAATTATGAAATGTAATTATACTTTGAGTTTCTCAGGGAAAAGAGCAAGACTTGATAAACATTTTAGTACATTCTTGCTGTTAGGAAAAAAGGACATTTCAAGGAAATTAAAAACATAAGCCAGGGGGTTTTGCAGCAAGAGTTCAAAATGCTGAATGCTCGGGTTAGCCAGGTCATTTAAATATATGAACAGATTATTTATGTCATGTAATCTATACCTGTACAAATAAAAGCAAATAAGAGGTAACGTCAATATCATACACATGTGTGAATATGCATGTATGATGAGAATTTTAGAATCTAAAACTCATCATCAGCCAACCCCCCCCCCCCCCCCGCCCCCCGCTGGTGGCTTGTCTTCTCCACATTGCTCAGAGGTAATCGCGCTGCTTCTCCAGCAGCAGTAGGTATGGAGCGCATCTAGCATGGATGCAATTTTCTAAATGTTGCGTAATATTCTTCACAAAATTATATGAAAAAATTCATAAGAGAAAGGAATAGAGATAAGGAATCCCATTTATTCTATTTCCCTATACCTTTGTACTAAAACGTGGGGCATCGAGTAGTTCACACTGACATTGCCCAACATGGGCTGACATGGATTTAACATGCCTTTTCTATTTTAAATTGTGAAAAAGAAGAGGATAATAGGATGACAGTGGCTATGATTGCCAAAATAACCAAACACACATTACTGGATAAAGCAGCAAAATATTTGTTTACTCATCACAGTTCATTATGAATTCAACTTTTCACACATAGCAAATCACATGCAATATTAATGATCGGCTCCCTCTCCATTTCTACATGCACAAAAAGTTGGATGTGCTTTGCTGAGGACCCTGAAAGTACAAAAATGTTGTGAATGGAAATATTTTAAAATAACTCTATTATTTGGATAACATAGTTGGATTCAAAAAAATTTGACTCCTCAAAGCTTTTGCAAGACTTGGCCTCAACTAAACTAAAATTTTGCTATTTGGGGTCACCTGTGCAAAACTGTCATTCTACCTTATGTATATCCAATTTAGGACAGGTATTATGGGGCCAGAAATGCGTGATGGCTGCAAAAACAGATGTGCTACAAAATGGGAAAATCCGGAGCTGCTTTAACTGGGATCCCATGCCTTTGTCAGTTCAAATCAAGATTTTCATGTGTAGTTATGCATGGTTTTGGCTATTTTGATGAATCTATTTTTTAAGTAATTTTGCATATATTGAAAAGAAATCCAGCAGATCAAAATCTTCTAATACAATCAGTGACAGATTAAAAACATGCTTTGTGAGGTTAATAGGGAGTGACTAGAAGATATATCTGAGTGTGTATTTTTGTCATTTGGTGTCCCCCTTGACAATAAAACCCCGTAAGCTGTCAAAATGTCAAGGTGTGTTGACTTCACAACAAGCAAGGAAAAGAAAAACCTTATGAAATAGTACAAGAATAGAAATGCTTTAAGAGAAAGGAAAACTTTGGGTTACTGTACATTTTTCAACATTTACTCAGATCAAGTATCTAAAAATAAAAATGTCTGCCTTTCCCACTAAATTAGTCTCAGCCAGAGTATGTTGTCGGATACATACATTATATAAAACCAAAAGAAAAGGGTATTAAAAATAGAAGAAAATAAATAAATCAAAAAATAGAAAGTAAGCAAATATCTCACTTTGAAATAAGAGATTTGCTTTCATATACATAAATACAAATGATTCTTTTATCGTGGCATATGTATCCTTAATTAGAGATGTATGTACAGGAGTTTTCAAAAACTACAGAGGATCTGTCAATATAGTTCACAATGTACACCTGAATAGTCACGCTGCAAGAAACTACTGTGTGCAGCAATTTCTTTTGCGGAACAACGTGGAGGCTTGTTTACAGCAACGGATTTATAAATGTTGTTTTTAAAAACAAACTAAAAAATAAAAAAGCAATCAATTCTGCACTAAGTATTGCCTGAAGAGACCATCTAAAATGAGTACACTCACTACCTGATAATTTTTTTTTCCCCATAAACTTTTTATTGTATCTACCTAAAATAATTTTGAAACCGATTTGACTTAGTGCAGCATCTAAGTGGAAGAAATTTTTACCATCCCAGTAGACTGGTATCCTCTGGTACGCTCATATCCTCATTATCCATGAAGCCGGTTGGTTCTTTTGGCCTGGGAAAACTCATGCACATACTGTACAGCCTGGCACCGATCTCACAATGGGCCTGGCAGAAGGGAAAGGGAGAAAAAGAAAGACAGAAAAGGAAGGACAGACAGAGAGAAGCACTGCCACACATCTTGATTTGAGAACTCGGTCCTTCCAGAAAAGGGGTCACAACCAGAAGACTCGCAGAGTGCTGCAGAACATGCAGAGATGTAACACCTCTAACTTCAGCTACAATACTATTTTAGAGGATCGAGGAAAAAAATAAAAGGAAAAAAGGAAAATAGAGGAACCCAAGCACCCTGGATTACTTAGAGCTCCCAAGATTTCAAATTGATAAGGTTGAAAGCACTGGCTGCCTAAGTCAGTGGGCAAACCGCAGGAGAAGAACACCCCTACATTTGCCCCAATCACCTTCCTGCCTTCCCGACACATTTTTTCAAGTGAAACTGGACATCTGAAACTGCACATCCACTGACTGCTTTAAAAAGTCAGGATTAAACCTAATGGTCACCTAACGATCAGTGACTGATACAACTAGGAGCACGCGAGGTTATTTCAGTATAATATCACACAGTATTGCCATTAGAGCTCAGTGGGTGGCTTTGCAAGAAATTAAACAGAATCAGGCAATAACAGAAATCACTACCAGTGAGAAGGAAATATTTGGGTACAAAATATGATGGAAAATTATTTTCTTGGAAGTACTGCATTAGAAATCCAACAGTTTGCTTGTATTAATTAAAAAGTAATGGAAAAATTGAATTACTCTCCACGCTGGTGTTGGGAATGAAGAACAGTTTTTGGACATTCAGAATTTTTCAGGATTTTATTTGCCTATTGAGATGTCTTCAAATAACTTCTAATGTAAAGCAGACAGAAATGGTAGCAAACCAATTCACTAGCAATGAACATGAAGATTTAGTGGTTCAGATATATTTAGACAAACAAATATTAAAAGATCTGATCCTTAAACAGCAATATGCATGGTCTTATAAACTTATGTGCCATTCCCTCTGTGCTAGATGGTACTCAACACTGCTACCAATGGACAAGGTGTTGGTCTGAGAATGTATTTGTGGAAAAATGCAGATTCAGGTCAACAGAACTATTTATATCTAATTCACAAGATTGTCTCATCTGAGGGAAAAATTGTCTCATCTGAGGAAAAAAGTTTTAGTAGACATCAAAGTGTTTTGTTTTGTTTCAACATTTCAAAGCAGAATTGTTTCTATTTTTTACTTTCAATGTTTCATTTCAAAGTACTTCTTTTCTAAAGAGTAAAACATAAAGACATTTTTAAGATTTTTGTTTTGTTGGAGAAGCTAATGAAAATAGTTTAGACTAACACAAACCAAGCCACTAGCTGCCAGGTGGTTTTGGCTCACCTAGCAAAACAAGTATCAGTTAACCTTATCAATTCATAACTTCACAATTCAATTGAAATTAGAAACTATGACAAACTGTATCTCCCATCACTTGATAAATGAAATACAGTCATGTATGATCATATCATATTATAATGGGTGTGTCCCCCCGTTCCTCAAAGTATACTTTTAATAAAGTTTCATTTTTCTTTTCTTATTTTTTTTACCGAGTTTGTATAAAATAACTCAAGTCAACAGGACTCCACGCAAACAACAGCCTGCTGGTATATTCTGAAAATTCAGAGCTTCTGGTGTGCTCATGTGTGCGCGCAAGGATGTGTGCTACTTGTCCACTGTGTAGTTATTATTATGTGTATTATAATTACATATATTTCATACAAACTTTGTTATATAAAGACACTGAAGTACTGAGAATGAGTATGCATTTTTTAAGCTCCTGCTTGCTTCTCTGGCTTGGTCCCAGAAATGTAGATGGCATAGTTTAAGAGTTGAAATGGTGTTTGTTTCTTTTTTATTTCCTCTCTTTTATATATTTCTTCCTCCTTTTAAAGATTCTGTGACCTATTTGCTAAGGAAAGAGCTTACTTGTTTGTTGGGAAGGAGTCTGACTCGAACAAAGCCATCAGCCTGATCACAGGAGATGCAGCTGTTTTCCCCAGCTAGACAGCACACAAGAAACTCTATGTCGCATTGTTTCTGAACATTTACTGTGGAGGTACAAATCCCATCATTCTTTACTTCTAAGCCACACACCACAAACCAAGAACATTTGGGAAACATATTAGAAAAATTATTATTTTTCACACAAGAGAAACAAACCATTCAATCAGTCACCTCCATTAAGAGAATTTCTCAAGCAATGTTATGAGAATTTATAGGGTACTACTAACAGCTTTTTTTTTTTTTGCCCAACCTGATCACAATTTCAACATGCGGATTTTGTTTTGAAGAGTTTACAAACCCTGTCAAACACTGGGACAAAACCTGGAAAACGTCACTTTGCCTGCACTCTAGCTAGCGATCAGAAGAAAAGCTGCCTGGATAAAACCTCTGTTTTCTACAACTGTTTCAAAAGTATAGCAAATGTCATTCATCCTCATGACGCCTGCCTAATGATAGACATAATCTCAAACCATCTCTCCAAACCTCAAAAAATTAGTCCAATAGCATACTTATTCTTTGAAAAAAGCCTGAGAAGAAAACCACACCCAAAGGATGCTTTTGTGTTTGCGGTGCTGGATTGGGAACTACCAGCAACTTTTTGTAACAAACTCTTCTTTTAATGGGCCACCAGTTAAACAGGGATAAAAAGGCATTCCTGCTTCTCAGTGGCAGAGGACTGATAAATGGATTAAGGAGTGAGAATTCCATCCTAGGAAAACAAAACAAAACAAACCAACCAACTTTACAAAAAATAAGAAATGGGTAAATATCTTTCACCAAATCTAGGAAAGAGAAAACAAATTCCAGAGTGGTATGACTACTTTGAAAACATAAAATTAAATAAAACCAAAATTCCCAGTAGAGTGCACTACAGAAGAAAATTAAGTAACAGACTCCTTCAAGTCCATAAGATTAAGCCTAATATGTGAATTAGACCTTAAAAAAAAATAACTGGGTTTTTACGACAGGTCAAAGCCTTAAACCGTACTTCAGGCATTTGTAAGGAGAGTTCCTTAAAGCTCACAGGAAAAAGCAGCACTTCGACCAAAAAAAAGAAATAAAACTGAAGTTCTCAGTCATATTTACATTGAGAAGGGGAAACCAGGCCAACAACAGAGCTCCCTGGGAAGGACATGTTTCCATAGAGCTACTAACTTCTCAAGGCGACATAATAAATCCTGTAACAGATCATAATTGGATTTCCATAGCAGAATCTCCACATTCTGATATTATTCTGATTCAATTTCTCAAGTCGCGGGGACATATTTCTCTGAGGGTCCCACAAAGACCATTTTTCTTAACTGCTGTGGGACTCCAGCAGACAGAAGAGTGCTGGGTAACAGATGGCATGCTTACTGCTTTGTAATATCACAAGAAGGCTCGCCCTGGTTTTGTTTTCCAATTTGTTTAGTTTTACAGATCTGTGGATATGCAAAATTAAATAAAACCTTCTCTTCCCTCTGCCTAATGCGCAGTTAGGATTTATGTTCTAAATAGCCCCCCAAAATGTTCAAGGACTCCATTACAGCAGCAACTGTTCAAACACGTAACAAATGACAGTCTTTGTTCCAAATAGTTTGTGATTTGAACAGAGAGAAAAACATGATGAAAAACTGGAATTGCTATTTTCTCAACCTAAAAGTAGCAAAAGATGCTTTCGGTTGAGCAAAAGATGAAACTGAGAGCGTCGAGTGTGGCTCTGACAGCTCAAGGGAGGGATCCTTTTCCCTTTCTTACAGCCACTTTACATAGAGGTAGCTGTAGAAAACAGTTAAACGACAGAGAACTAATTGTACACATCTGATTGTATATTCAAGCCCAAGAGAGTAAAAAGAAAAATCCAGAAAATCTGCAACCTGCACACAACCCCACTGCCATCAAGCTATGGAGGTGGATGGGGTGGGCAGAGCCGTGGGGCTTTCAGGGATGCCCAAGAGCTGGATGGGCAGAGCAGGGGCTTGCTGAAATCCCAGCGCTGCCCCTTCCGAAATCTAGCTCCACCGTGCAAAAAAGCAGAGACTCAAGCCTCTGAATAAGCCAGCTGGAACCAATATCCATCAGTCCCCTGCAGGCCAGCAGCACTGCTGACACGCTCAACAGCACGTACTGGCCTCGGGGTTTGCAGCATTGCCCTGAGGTTTGCAGCATTGCCCTCGCTGGCCAGTGTTTTGCAAAAGAATAATCTGGTGGAGGAGGTTGGTGAGATGTTTAAAATCTCTCTGTTGAGATGCACTTTCCCAGTTAACCCATGATTTTCAGAAAGGACCATTTCCTTTCTGAATGAGAATTGCCACTAGGTTTTTGCTCCTCCCAGCCCTACTAGAAAGGTGCCGGGGGGTAATGGCCAGAACACACTAAGCACAGAAGCTGATTTTTGTAGGAGAGCAGGACAGTTTATCAGTTGATCTTACCTAGACCCAACGAGACTCAGATGTCTTTCTGCACGGCAAAACCCCAGCCTGCAGTGGTGTGTTGTGCTCTGCAATGTCTGAGTAACAGAGACGACCGCTTTGCTTTATCGGGTACCCCATCCTCCAACATTTAAAACAGTGAGAGCCCTGCAAGTATCAGCTACCTAAAAGGCATTGCCGGAAAACACCGGCCTTAGCGACAGAGTGGATAAATCAGAGCGTACTTTGTGGGTATGGGAATTCAGGACCCCAATACTACTGCGGTGTGATCTTTCATTGCTCTGGAAGCACACAATGGTGAACCTTGGCTGTGTCGGAGAAGGTGTTCCGCCAGCTTTCTGAACAGACCAGCACCAGCTCAAATGATGGGATTTTTACTGTTTTATACCATATGATGCAGATGAATGATACCAAAAATTGAAGAGGCTAGATTATATATATATGTGTATGTATGTGTGCATATCTATGTATATATATAAATATCACACCTCAGTTCTCTCTCAAATGCTGTGAGAACTGAAATAATTACACTATTCACAACTTTAATTAAAAGACTCTGGTTTTGCTACTTTTCAGCAGCCTTTCCTTTTTTAAGCGTTGGGGGAAAAGTATAGCATTTGATGTAATGAACTCCTGTGACTTACGGAGTTCTGGAAATCTCAAAAATGTATTTGAGTTTGCTATTTATGTTTTCTGTAAGTTTCTTCAAATCATGGGTGAACTTGTAATGAAAATCTAGACTGTGTATTGCACAGTAACCATTTACTGAAACCTCCTGCTCCTCTGCGTTGGCAGTAAATCACACTTCTTGTGCGGAACTACAAGGAATTTTTTCCTTTTCAATACCCACCCAGGAAAGCCTGTTTATTTTTTTACTGCAAAACTCAGCCCCTCAACTTTTAAACTTCTCTCAAAGATACACCATGATACCACAAGTCATCCAGAAGTCTATTTGGATTTAGGAAATGAATTTTGCCTGGACTGTCCTCAAATCCAGGCAATCCACATTAGGCTTACGGGGTATCTGCTCTGTGGAAAGCACAGAATTTTATTTACCACACAGGTTATTCCTCTTGCAAAACAAGCTGAAGGAAACAGAAACAAACAGAAATTGTTCAAAAAAAATGTCTTGAGAGCTACAGTCCCTCCACAACTTATTCCTACAATTAAAAAAAAACCACCCTCATAATAACCGTGTTCATGGGGGAAACTGCTTTCCTGATTATCACATTCTTTATGTATCAGTGACATCAGCAGTCATTTTATGTTGGTGTACAGATGTACATATTTGCAAAGGAAATGGCAAATTTCTAATCAGGATTCACCTGCTGCCAGACTCAGTGTGAGAATATACCAGTGACTGTCAACAAAGTGTCAAGTGAAATTATGCAACGTGCAAAGTAAATGTAAGGAAAGATCATTTGGGAGACATTACTAATCATGTTAAATACACACAGCAACACTAAAAGCCTGAACTTCAAAGGCCTGGAGGCGCCTGATGAGATTTTTAGAACTGCCTTTTTAACAGTACTGAAACACGGTGGGAAGTGCCTCGCTGCACCTACTTACCTTTGAAACGGTTGGGTTATGTTTCTGTCTTCAGATTGAAAAAAATACCCTTCTGAAGCTGCAGAACGAACCACGGCGACTCCAAGGAGCTAAGCCATCTCTGCATATTCCAGATTAAAGCAGCATTTAAAACAGATCTCCTCTGACTTGAGCTGCCTTCAGACCAGGTTTAAAAAGAGGCAGAACTGGAATTTCTACGAATCCACCCCCCACTTTGCTCTGGCTCCTGGCACAGGCCTTTCCTGGCAAGACACGTACCTTTAGGATTCATACCACGTCATTCGTGTATTACCTTCTTTCCCATTTAAAATAAGAGCGGTGAAATAACTTCAGCGACATGTATACGGGCATCTGCATTACACGCATAGGGAGGTTTCTGCTCGAGGCAGCCGTCGGCAGAGCTCCAAGGTGGTCTAGCATGGCTCAAAATATGGGACCAACAGCACAGGGTGTTATGGAGGAGTCTCGGGACAGCTTTGGAGCACTACACAGTCCGTCAATAAAAAAACAGAAGGGAAGAAATCCTGGATTTTATTTTACTTTGAAACAAGCCAAGCCTTGCTGAGCAAAGTGACGAATATTAACAGATAAGTGTGGAGGATTTGGGCTTGGGACCAAACCAGGGAGCTAAGCTTTTGACAGCACAGATACACTTGCAATTTCAAACAACTCTATTTTTTTTTTCCTCCTTTTAAATTTGCTGTTTCCCTCTTGGTTCATAACAGAGATATATCCTCTTAAAGATGAAGGGTAAACATTGCATTTGAAAAACACAATAAAAATCCATTTGCCATTTTTTCCCCCCACAAAAAACAAAGTATTTGCATAGCGATGCCCAGGCCATGCTTTTCCTCCCCACGGGCAGGCTCTGATGCTTCAGAAACACAAAGAGCAGAATACAAATCAGTTCCTACTTCCATGACATCCCATGATTTCAGCTGAGAGCAATTTACTTAAGATGTATTTCTTCGGCTGGGAATACGCAGCACCAGTTCTCCTTATTGTCCTGGACATTTCACCCAGTAAACCATTAGTCTCCTCTGAGGACAGAAGTAAATAGCACAATTTGTTCTCACAGAAGACTAGCTGTTTCTGAAATGTGAAGAAGCTCATGGCAAATGGGCAGAATGTTAGGAATAAATAAGAAAAATGGGGCAGCAGAAATAAATCTCCTACGATGACTTCTCTCATTCATTTAAATGGGAAACAGTCTTTGCTGTGGCTTGCAGGAGCCGAGACACAGCAAAGTTTCTAAGTTCCAGAGAAAATAACTTTAGTTCATCCATAATTTTCTACGCAGACTTGAAATATAAACTTTAAAGAAAAACATGAACACACAGGCTTCTAAAACCAGCTAGCAATTTAGGAAAATTATATCAGCAAGGGGAGAAAAGATGTATGCTGTAGCCATTTAAACAATAAATTGCTTTAAACATGTAAGTCAACCAATGAAAACACTAAATCTTATTTTTCAGAAAGCTACTGCTACACCAAGGCAGGAATTAAAGAGTACATATTGTACCTGATCTTACAAAAAAGTTTAATCTCAGTCCCACTTCGTACATCTCTGAAACTCCATCTGCCAAAAGATTCATCTTTTCCAGTTACTACTTCATGCTTTTCCCTTGCCTATAGCAGAGTTTTCCCTCTGCAGCTTAATCTTAAATCTCTTCAGATGCTCAAGAGTGAGATGAAGCTGGTAAGTCATCTCCCCTGATGCTTCTCAGATTATCAGGAAGATTCAGTACAAGTGCAGATGACAAACCTGCCCCAGCCAGATTTCATCAGGAATTTCCTGAGCAGAAGCAGAAGCAAGATATCTCACTTGTCTGAATTCTTCCTGAATTTTCAGATGATACAGTGATCTAGACGTTTTTTTTTCCGAGAAGACTTTCAAGTGATCATACTTACTGAGTAACCCAAAGAGGAGTTATCATCAAAGCTACACAATCAGAGAGAAAAGAAAGTATTAGCAATAGAGAGAAAAGAAAGTATTAGGCAAACAAAACCTCAGTTGGAAACATTGGTTTCTAAGTATTTCTGGATTTTATCTGATGCCAGGTAGAAGATGGCTCAGGTCAATTAGAATCACAAGTATACCCAAAGATACACTTAAAACCCCATCTCCTGCCCCAGGTAAAAAGCTCCGGTGCCCTTCCCTGTGCTGCTCCGTCCTACCACCCCCAGCAGATACCTCAGCCCTACCACCCTTCTCAACCCTCACCCCTGTGAGAAGCCAACACAGTGGGACCGGCAACATACAGCCCTGGTGGCCACAGCGAGTGTCTTATCCAAAAGGGTCTTTTAATTCAGTTTTTTCCTATCCTTTTGGGCCAGAGAGGAATTAAAAGAAACTTTCATAACCAAATCTGTCCAAAGAAGGTGGTCCCACAGCAGCATTTTATTTCAGTAACAAAAGTCCATGAGTTTGTTGAATATTTTTGAATTTGTTCTCCTCAATATACGCTGTGATTTCACTTCCCAAACAGCATTTTCATTCCCAACCTGACAAACTGATTGATCATTCTTGTTATCTGTCTCAGAGCTTCTTCACTGAATTCTGAAGAGAAGTTATAGGGTAAAATAAATTCAGAAAATAAAGCGGTTGAAATTAGAAACCTTCAGATTTAAGACCAAATTACAACACTTCACCTTTTTCTCGAACTTTACACCAGCAGAGATGTGAGCATTACAGTGGTGCTAAAGTGCCAGGACTTGTACGTAGCAGAGCACAGCAATGCGCAAGTTACATTTAAAATAACCAATTTAAACTTTCAAAACATTTCACACTCATATTAAATGCCTCAGCAACTATGCTCCTTCCTTTTATATTCAAGCAGAGTTAAATTTAGATTCTTTTAGCATAAGAAGGCAAAACAGGTGACTCTAAATATGTTTATGTGTTGGTGAGAGTGAGTCCCCACCTGTCCACGAAAATGGAAGCTGACATCTCGTACACACGAGGGGATTAGCGGAAGGCGTGAGTTACGAGCTACTTCTGTTTAGATTCCCCCTGAACATGGAGCCATTTAGGAATTTGGTCCATAAACTTTAACGATTATTCAATTAATTTTTCTATTCAAGAGTGTGCCCGGCGCGAGCTCTATTAGACCTTTTGCCTGTAATAATGTCACAAGCCAGCCACGAGAAAAGGTGCCCCGCGAGTCTCTGCAGATAGCCCACGGCTATTTTTGTGACAATGACTGTCATGGGAAAAGAAATGTCACGTCATACCTGCAGCTTTCCGAAGTGCAGCTGAAATGCAGCCTCGTCATTAACAGACTTTCACAAACCTACAGGATCCTACAGAAGGAAGACTGAAGTTTTTCCTGCCTCTACATATGAGGAGTTTTATAGCCAATACAATATCGCTGAGAGCAGGACGCCCAGTGCCAGCACTGGTACCAATACACAGGAGACCTACAGACCAGGCATGGGGGCACGGTGTAACACACAGCTTAGCAACAGGTTGCCTACCTACAGTCACGGACCTGGACAACAGCCCACAGACAACTCTGGGAAAAGACAGAGCAAGAATGAGGGAGATCGTTTGTTTTTTAAACGTGAATAAGCAGTTTTCAAGAAACTGCAGGCAGAGCAATACAGTATTAAATCAGCCTACAAAAAATGTTTCACTTATCTCTCTAGCAAATCTTAAAACTGGTAAGAAGAAAGCAGAAGTAGCTCTGCGATGTGATCCTGGCAGAAGATGTAAGATACATACACGAAGCTGGTCTAGGCTGAAGCTCAGATGAGTGTTGTGGTGGTCATCACAGTGCTTGTGTAGAGCCCATGGGTTCAGATTTGGTAAGAATCTGAGAAGCTATCGACAGAAATGGCTTTAGACGTGTTTACCAGCCCACACATCAAAATTTCCCACATAATTACCAGGAAAGATTGGTCTTATGCTCAGCCTTGGGGCCGAACAGTAAACCGGGCTTTCTCCCTCCTCTGACGCAAGACGTGCCACCATTCTGCTTACATTTACTTCTGTTATTCTCATACAGATGTGTTAGTACCAAAATATTATCAGAATCATAATTTTAAAAAAAGCAGCAGTTAAAATACCTTTGGCCAGTGAAATAGTAAATCAGGTTGTTCAAACACAGAGGAGAGCCCCATTTAAATCAGAGTGTTTCTCTGTCAAACAAAAAGCACTGAAGAGAGGACGTATCAGACAAATGCAAGAGGAACTAAGCGTCACAATAAATTTTTCTCCATATTAATAAAAATTCTGTCCACACAGAGTGTTGGCAGTGTTTTACATTAACTTACAGCACACTTGGATCTAACAAACTGGGCAAGCTCAAAAATAGGTGCCTGTAAACTATAATCTCCTTTCTAGATATATGTTTTTATTAGGATACTGCTGTTTCCAAAGCAGATGCCGTGTCGCCGAACAGGAATAGATTTTATTCAGGAATTTTATTCAGGAATGCATGCTACAAATAGTTTAATACAAATATCAGCTAGGGAGAAGATTTCACCTTAGCAATATTTAAAGGTTAGGACAATATGTCATCGGAGATACATTGTTAATGCCGGTACAATGGCTATATAAACACCCGCAACAGAGAATCATGAAAAGCAACTTCCATAAATTGAAAACTCAGTTAGAAGGTGTTTATAAAAGGCATTAAATTTCTCTGTGAGTTACTCAGCAAAGAGAGGGGATCTCTTGTTGGAGCGGAAAGACCATTAAGTTGTTGAAAACAGCTATTTTGAAATTACAGCCAACACCCAAGCTCCACGCAAAGTCTCCACTATAGTGAATTTCTGTCCCGATCATTAATTTTCATGCCTGAAAGTAGACTTGTGTATTTTATTCTCATTTAGAATACCTGAGAACAATAAATGCCAAAAAAAAGGAACGGATGCTTTGTAAGTTTACCCAAAGTGATTAATATCTCTGAACTTCAATGCAACAATAGGACATGTCTGACCTACACCACTGAAAGAAACGATGAGCAGACATGTAAATCTTCCTTAATTACCTCTTTTTGTAACACGGAAAAAAATGGGTGGTAACTTGAAGTAGTAGTAATTAGTCAGTCAAATCACAGAGTAGTAGAAAGGTCAGATTCTTATAGCCTAAACATCATGAATTACAAGAAATATAAAGCATTAAAATTCCAAATGGCTTCTTTTTGACAGAGGTTTTAATGAGAATGGAACAAGGGAAAGCAATCTGTCCTCACGACAAAAATTGTAATGAGAATATTCTCCTCCTCTTTAAAATCCCTTCAATGAGGGAAAATACGCTTCTGTACCAGGACCATGAAGGATTTGATTCATGTCTGCACATTATACATTTCAAGAAATTCGCATGATCAATTGATTTGCCTGTCATTTCTCCATTATGAAAACAACTGTGCTGAATCATCTAGCATGGCTTCCAGCTGCCCTCTGCCACGACTCCTGTTTCCCACTTGGTCTGTAAAACGCACATCCAAATTCTCTAGTGGGCAAGCAGTAATTAGGAAAGAAGCATGAACAATTACAAATAAAAGCTAAGCAAGCCTATCTAAATGATGAGATTTTAAATCCACCATTAAAAGCACGCCCATTAGCGAAACCATCAGAAGAATGAGATTGTATTTTTCGTCTGTAACACTCCAAAACCCGGATTGCCCTTGGCCAGAGATCCCTGGAGTCAAGAGCCCCATCCCTTCCCGCTCAGGAGCTGCAGAGCCGTGGACAGGCTGTGCTGGGAGCGCGGCTCTGTCCTGCTCCAGCGGTCACCGAACGGGAGCTCGGCTGCCACTCACCCACCCCGCAAGCACCAAAGTGACTTTGGCAGCCTCCTCGCCTGGCTCTCGGTGAGCTCCACTAAGGACTTCCCGAGTTCCGGACGGCGTTTCTGTACTTAACGATCCTTGTTAGAAACGTGCCTAATGATTTTAATTCCACGTGAAAAGCAGCGTTTTTAAAGCTTCCCAGTGTTTCCTTACTAACGCCCAGGAGAACAGTGGCTCCCGAGTGTGAAAGTGTCGTATTCTGTTCTTGGCTTCTCTACTGCACATTTCATCAGGGATGTAAAAGTAAGTTTGGTTTTCCGTAAGAACTAGAAAATAAACTTTTTTGTGTTTTTTTCTAAAATATATCACTAATCATTATCAGTTTTTCTAAGTGGCAGACAAATAACATGCATTACTTCAAGATGATTACATCCGAGGCTATCTTTAAAGGAGCCTCATACTGATACCATCGTTACCACTACAAGTGGGTATAACAAGTCCTCCTTTCTATGTTTAAAAAATAATCACGGTATCATGGTGTTTTACCATTGCACTTCCTCTTTCTCTTGCTCTCTTAGTACATCAAGCCCCATAGGAAGCAATCATTTCTATGCAAATGCTGTGTAATAGAAATATAACTTCTCCATAACCTGGCTCTCCTTGGGGAAACCAATCTGCTGTCTGTGTTTGGATATGTACAAAATAAAACCGCTGTGGTTTACAAGCAAAGCACTAAGCTGCAAAATTTTATGATATTAATGGCCTTCTGCATCATTTACATATTCATGTATCGCTTCTGACTTGTGCACACTTTATTATTTTGGAGGAGCAATAATAATCTCATTTACACAATAACTGACATTGGCCAGATTCAATAATCTGAGGTAACTGGGACAAACACCACACAGACCTTATCAGCCATGCCACCCCCTGTAGTATTATTTAATAAACCACTCAGAAAAAATGTTTAAAAGATGATGACAGCTAGGAGGGAGACCGTTGGTAGGAACAGTTAATTGCAAAGTGCTTCATATTCCCTGATCTCAACAGGGAATGTCAACGTTGTAGCGCTCGGTGACCATTTGGGGCTAAAATATGAGAAACTGGCCTGTTCGCAGCGAGATATGGCACTTTGCACGCAGACTGCTTGTCCCCTCCTGCTCAGAAGTGAAAAAATGGCAGACATGGATAATAACGGACAGGAATTATTAGCAGAGAGCACCTCTGTTGTCTCCATCGATCTGCAAAGCAGCTGGTAATCTCTTGAGTACGTACAAGTCTTGCTGATGAAGCAAATAACCCACTCCCACTGGACTGCAGGACACGCCGCAGCAAGGTTTGGGCTAAAAAGGGCCAGATTTGTCCTTTTTGTCTGGGGTCCAAAATGTCACGCTGGGCGTCTACCTGTGGGAAGGAAGAAGAGGCTCTGCCCAGCGTTACACAAAGCCTTCAACGCTCCTCCTGAATGCGCAAGCTGTGCTACATTAATTTCAGTCCAGCCGCCAAAAATCTCTTTGCCTTTCTAAAAAAATTAAACTTCCAGGGGAAAATTGTAAACAGGCAGGAATTTTATTTATGAGAACCTTTGAATTAAGATGTGGGGTCCTCGGTGCTGATCTCAGCAGCACTGCTGATGCTCTCCAGAGCGTGAGACTTTAATAGTGAGTTGTACTATGCAGCCTTTTCATATTTGTGCCCAACTACCTGAGGCAAATAAATAAATAAACAATGTGAACCCTTTGTATGCGTAACACTAAGAACAAATGTCTCAATAGCTATTTCCAGTGAGCCCGCACTGTCTGCTTTTGCACATCTTGTAGTCAACGTGGTGGATTTGATCCCTCCTGATCTTAAAAGGTCGCCATATCAAGAAAGCAGGCCCCTAAGAGCTGCTTCTTCCCTAAACACTGCTAGCATCTGTAACACCACCAATGTGTCTCTCCATTGCCTTTCCTGACTGTCCAAGGATGTGGGAGTTAGTCCTTACAGCAATCGCTGCAAGAAGCTGTAGTGCAGGTTCTCAAGCGTATTTGTGGAGCAGGTGTTTGGGTAAATTTGCGGTCACTTGGAGACACCACAAATTGCCACACTGCTTTACTGCATATCCTTTTTGTACTTTGGAGAAAACAATACCTGGAGAAAGGATTTCTTCATGTAAGAAGCCAAGGTTCCACAGTAGGCTTTGCATGGGGAGAGGTGCTGAGGTGCACGCAGGGATAGAGCTTCTGTCTAGCAAAGGTTAATCCAGAGAGGGATTTATGCTGTGAAACCTTAGTTACACAATTACCAGCTCACTTCCTGACACGGAAAATGTTTTTGAACACAGATATCAGATTCCCTTTAATGGTACCTTTCTGGCCTGGAGTTGCTGCTGTTGCTAGATGCACACTTTCAAAACAAGAGATCCAATTCATTTTCATACCAAACGGATACAGACAAGACCTCTGTGTTCACAGCTACTGTGGATATCTTAAGCAAACAAACACATTTCTATCCTTACCTCCAGTGGCAGAGTTCAGCCTCCTGAACACCCACCTCCTTATCTCACTTCTGACCACCGGCATCTCTCACACCTCAGTTCTCCTCCATCTGATGAATAAAAGAAAAAAAAAAATAGTTGTGCTTCCCTGCTTAACATAGCTGTTTGGACAAAAAGTGCAGGAAAAGGAATGAAACCTTGCAGACCAGTAGATATAGGGGCTACGTAAGATTAAATATAGCTACAAAACAAACACTGGTGACACAGACTATGGCAGATTCTGAGCATCATGATGTTCTAAATGTAAAAGGAATGTAAAAGGAAAATGTTCATATTAAATTTATCAGATTTTTTTTTTCTTTCTTTTCATCAAAGCCCTTGGTTGTACTTCACCCGAACTTGTTCATCTCTCTAATCTTATCCTTGGGGAGGTAAATGAAACCAAATGCATTGTTTCTGGTTGATGAAGCACTTTAGCCTCCCTCAACAGGCTCATCTTTCCATTAATAACACAGTGCTACCTCTAACAGAAGAGTATATTTTCAAACATGAAAACAAAAAAGAAAAAAATCAATGCATAGGTGACATTATTTGAGGAAGTAAATAGAAAATAAACCTTTCCGCTAATCAAATAGAAACAAAGCAAAGCAGCGTGCGAGTCAGCAGTTTGGAGCCAGATCTCCATCCCTTTGCGGTTTCTGGTGTCTGCAGGTGTCTCTAGGTTTTTACTCTTTCTGTCTTTGCTGTTTTGTTTTGGGTTCCTTTTTTTCATTTTGAAGTCTTTCCGGGGCTAAATAAGACTTATGGCAGGCTTATGTTCTAAATCGGCGTATTCTTCCGTCAACCTGGATATGCCGCGTTTCCTGCTGCCGGCGAACCGCTTTAGGAAGAGCTGTGCTCACTGCTGGGTGCTGCGGTTGGATGCAGCCCCTTATTAAAACTGGGAAGAATTGAGCCCTGATCCATTTGTGTTTGAAATGGCTGGAAGTGTACTTTTGTAACCTTGTGGGAATTTAAAAACATTAGCCTAATTAAAATTGTTGTTGTATTTGTTTTGTCAGGCTCTCCCTTTTATCTGCATGATAATGATTTTGCCTCATCAGTTCAAGAAGTGTCTGTGGGTGGAAACAGTGAGTGATAGATTCATATAATGAGGCTCTAAATGACTACAAAAGACTTTACATCGCTGTGAATCATCCATCTACAGTGCTGCATTATTCAGAAATTAATGCAACCCTATAAATGAATAATGATTTAAATGTACTTTTAAAAATTGTTAATGCTTCAGCATTTTCTCCTTCTCTACATAATCAGAAAATTGATTATGACTATGACTAGACCTATGTTCTTAATTTAACTTATGTAATGGTAATGTAGAAAAAGTCTTGTGACAACAATGAAAATGGAAAGACTTCCAGGAGACTTGAAATGGGTTTATAACCTTCAGAATTCCCTAGCCAAATTCAGTTGACTTCAGAGGGAATTAACGCCAAAAAAAGCCTCCTCAAAGGCTGCAGGGTCTAGAGACAATTGAATTATTGTTGAAGTTGATGAAAAAGATCCAAAATAGATTAGAATATATGTCAAATAACTAAGGATAATATGACCATAGAAAACATTTTGCTCGTTATTGTTTTCTCATATTACTCTTTTTTTTAAAAGAGTGATTAAGAGAATCATAAAGCAAAGAGCAATATCAGCAGTAGAAATAACACAAGCTAATTTCCAAGCACTTCTCTGAGGATGCTCTCCCATGTAGATTATCTGATGAACAAAACAGGGTGAATGCAACCCCAGCCTTCATCACAGTGGAATCTATAAAAGGATTTCTCTCCTCTATCTGGATTTTTATTTTCAGAAAATACTGTTGGCTCGCTCTCTTTGACAAAGACAACATTGATAAACAGATACAAAACTGTTGAAGGCAGGGAGTTATCCTATCGATAGAGACAGAAACCGTTGTAGAGTACCATCATACAAGTCTTCAGCAACCAGGATAAAATCAAGTATGATGTTACAACACTGGTTTCAGCACGTCTGAGATTCAAATACACAGGTTGCCCCTCCAGCCACGTCACGTACTCAGCGTATGCTAGGGTACTGTAACGCAGATTATGCTCCCAATTCTAGACCTGTAAGGCTTACTCTGTTAAAATCACTACTAGGAATCTGGTGGTTTTAGGAGGTTGGAGGATGTGACCAAGATTAACTGGGTCTACGCATTTTACTGAACACTATGTGAACAACATATACACGGCTTCTTTAGGCACATGTTTTAAACCAGATATCATGTAAATTATTAAATGCTCTTCTGTTCAAGTCATAACAGCAATTTTTCAGAAGCAGACCAGAGATGAGAAATTGTTCTCTTCACACTAAAACAAGTAAAATGTAATAACTCTCTTCACCTGAAGACTGTTGAACAAGGTTTCTTTCTTGTGCAATAATAAAAGTATAAAGGAGACATATTTAATGTTTCATTGAAACTAGACACTTAAAAGAATCTTCAGCCATAGAAGATGGTTTCAGTGAAGTCACCTTCCACTAGGGTTGTTTTATATTCTGCAAGTCCCTATTAAATTATCGTAAATTACTGATGCTAAAAAGCACACGAACTCTACTAAGACTACAGTCACAGATGTCCCCCTTATTAAAACCTTGTAAAAATCACTACCACTCGAGCAGCAGAATTGAGTCTGTACCAAAGATGCGGTGAAATATTGCCACCCACCTATCAAACCACTGCTCCTTCCAATTACTGGGAGTTTGATAAACTTACCAGTATGTACTTTTGTTATTACCTAATTCTGCTGATAAACTGTGATCTCAACATTTTTGTCCACAAACGATTTACTAGGCTGAAAACAATACTGCCTGTCCTAATTCATCTCAGCCAGTGAGGCTTTATTAAAGAACTAGATGAACGTTGTGACTGCGGTGTTATCTGATTCTTTGGCATGGGACCACCCTGCCTGCAATGAAAATCATTTCAGGGGTAACCCAAAGAAATCTGCCTTACACTCACCCATACTGGCTACTCTTTCAAATATGGAGAAACATGGTCCTGCTGCTCCATATCGTATTTAATAATACAAGTGAGATTTTGACAATATTCAGACACACTAAAAACGACCAAAACCATTTCAGTTTCTGTTAGCTGCCAAGCAATATTTCTATTTCTGCAATGTGACTACTTGTATTGAGTCACACAAAATTTCTCAAGCTTCATGTCCAGGACTATATATTTTTCATAGGTGGTGAAGAAGAGAGGCTAAAGTTTTCAATTTTTTATAGATTTAAAGAGAGATAGATCTTTGAATCTGTTAAGATTTTTTCCCCTTACAAGAAGAAAAATTTTGATCTCAATGATAAATATTAGCCAACTATTGAAAAACAAGTGTCTCATCTTAATATTGGAGAGGATCTCCTCTCACAGCTGACTGAACAGTTAAGCCAAAACCACCAAAAATCAGGGTGGCTGCAATTTTCTAATTGATTCAATTTTTTTTTTTTTGCCCCCCCCCCCCCCATGTTTCTTTGTCTATTTTTTAATTATCAGCAGTAGTTTCTGACTCTAGTACTCATTAATTAGGAAAAAAGCAAGTTTCTACTATTGTCTAGAAATTGTTTTGGAGTTTATTCCAAAACCAAAATGTAGACTGATTCTTTTGGCATTCAGTATCAAAGAATTGAGTAAAAAAATCCTAAACTACCTCACATCTCACAAGTGCACGTGTTTTCTCTGTTTTAAATAAACTCAGAACGTGGATTAAACCAGGGGATGTTCCACTTTACACAATTAACTTTGATGATTTGTATGGAAAGCATAGAAAATCTGGCTCTCCTATATTTTCAGGATAGCTGGGAACATTACTATTACTTGTATTAACTCACACAGGAAGAGACATGAGCAATAGGCAACAAATCCAACTCATTTAGTACTTCCTGGACAGACACACAAATGGAACGTAAATCATCTGTCTTGTACTGTCCTGATCATCATCATTAAAAGCTGCCAACCTTAAAATAACTTTGTGTTACTTGTTTTTAAGAGTTCCAGGTCCTAGTTCTTGAGATCTGATCTCACAAAGTCTAGGAAATGCTTTATCTGAAACTTGTACCATTAAACAGGGATTGCCATGATTCATAAATTATTCTCTTTTGAATGTTTAAGACTGACAAATGTGCCAACTTCTCAATTTAATTAGGGAAATTCTCTGTAAGAGATGTATTTTAGTCAAGTTCTGTTCTCCCAGTTTCACCTTAGGTTTCATCCTTTACATCAACCAAAAAAATATACTCAGCTTGTTCTCTCAGAAATCATCTCATAGATAAACGAAAATGTTTCATTTTACATATTTACATTTACCTTGAAAGATGCCTTCAATTCCTCCTCTGTCTGGCAGGGAGACCTATCGCTCTCCTGAGCTTCCCAAAAGCAGGGGAGTTAAAGGATATGAATTCATCATGATGCAACCACCTTACACAACCACCTCACCTTCCACCTCCAGTCCACAAATTCTGCCACTGCATTTCATTCACAGAAATCTGCATGATGGACGGGTCATTCAAAAAAAGGGGCATAAAAATGATCAGGGAGGAATAAATAAATGAATTACACGGAATATTTAAAGTAAAAAATTCTATATAGCATTCCTGTATTAATCACAGATTTTGAAAAGAAACAGAAAATATATTTTCATTGGAAGGATTTCAGACATTAAACTTTCATTACTCTTTCTCTGCATTTTTCTTCAAGACCCTGAGACAGTGAAGTCATTGGAGCCTTATGCAGTGGCTTGCAAGTTATAGTCTGAACTATGGATTTACTACTATTGATTCATAATATAGTAGCCTAAGAGAAATATATCAAGTTGATTAAAATTACCCATTTTTATTGAATTCTTTTGTAATGAATTTTCCTCTAGCTGAACAAAAAGCACATTAATGCAATCTAAACTTCTCTGGTAGTGAAGAACCAGAAGCAGCAAAATGGACAAATGACTTTGAACTTAAGACGCGTTGTCTGTTCTAATCTCAGCTATGATTGCAAAAATAATATTCCCCAAATTACATCAGATGTACATAGTTTGAATGCATGTATTGCTGTTACTGCAATGCAGCAGCAGTATCCATGCCACACACGATAAAGTATATTATTCTGATATGATTAATTTTATAGTTATGGTTACACTTGGAGAGGCTCTTTTAGTGAGTTATGGAATATGCAGGGACTGGGATTCTTAGATATGAAAAGTGTTGCTTAAGACTAGTTCTAGAATTACAAAAGAAGATCAGAAAAAAATGAGAACTTTTTAACACAGAAAAAAATAATAATACAGAATTTGTAGAAAAGCTGTAATGAACGCACACATGAATGCTACTCCTTTTCTTGTCTCTGTGAAATTAGGTAGATTAATTTCATTCCCAGGTACCGGACTTTTTCCTGACTTCCCTGTTTCTTGGTTTTCATAAATTATAATGCTTTGAAAATTTCTGAACGACTGTAGCTTGAGTTTCCTAAAACTTAGTGAGCAGTAAGTGGCATGACATTTAAAATACGATTTATTATATTCCTGAATTACACATGCATTACTTTTACAACTTGAAAACCCACAAAGATTTAATAGAGGTTTTTGTCATCCTGGGTAACTGTTTAGCCAGGAATATTACCGTATTTTCTAGGACTTTCAGATTTTGGTGAAATTCCTTTTTGACATATATGTTATTCCACAAACTTCAAACACCATTAGCTGACTGAATACGTGCATATGAGAAATTAATCAAAATCAGCCCTTATTAGAAATCCCTCCATTGAAGAAATTAACAGTTACTTAAAACAAAGAATTACCAAACTGGAGATCAAGATGTCACTCCCTCAAACACCATGGCAGTGACAGGTAGGCATGGACTAGATCATGAACGAAGTCTAGAGAGTGTGACCAAGGGCATAGTAAAAGTAAGTATTTACAAAGGTTTTTTGGGGATTGGATTTAGCCTCCTTCCCTCAATGAACAGAACTTGTGTAAAGTATTCCGCTCATGGCTTTGGAGCTCACGGGTCAACTTGAACCAAATCTGTCAGCTGAATAAGATCCAGTAACTGTTTTCCTACAAATTTTGTACTGTGGGTAGCTCAGAGCAAAAAGAGAGTGCCTATACTTCTCCCCTATTCATGAGCAATGTGACTTCAAGTCTTACTCTTCCATTTAAGCACAACTATTTTCCAAAGGTATGTAAAGGATCAGGCTTTGTAAAAATAAAAGTGTGTTTCTCCAGCCCAAATCCTTGATCTGACTTCCAACAATTTTCTTTGTCTTAGTCATAAGCATTTTCTTCCTAATACTGCTATCCTTTTGGCAGTTTTCAAGAATGCTCTATGAGATGTTTCTAGATTGTTTCTTCTTCTTCTCACACTCCTGAAAATTATATTGAAGGGCATACTCTTTATTTTATTTTGTGGGTCCCTTTTTATTTTTTTATTTTATTTTATGATATCATGATTTATCAAGCTCACGACTACGTCTCTGTGCTTTTTCCCAACAAAATGTAGCAGCAAAAGATGCAAAGAAAAAAATTAAATTGTTCCAATTTTGTAAAACTAGTGGGTTAGGTAAAAGAGAAACCAGGTTTTGAACAATTTTGTCCTAATAACTATTGATCCTACTGGGGAATTTCTGCAGCAACCAGCATGTAACTGCCAAAATATTCAGCAGAAAGGGATTATAGGTATATGGAGAGATAACATAATCTTCACATAAATCAGTTAAATAGTCAATCAACCAAGAGACACAAATCCATAGGAATCCTGGCTTCATTAGCTTCACTGCTCACTGAAGTACTTGGATTTTTTTTTTAATGGTGCTTTAATCCTGTTAGATTTCAGAGGCAAAGCAGTTACGAGATTGAGCTAGAATCTATTCCTTCTTATGCATCATTAAACAACTCCAGAGTGAATTAATTACATCTGATCAATCCACTGAAGGCAATGAGGCCAAGAAAGGTGCAAGTTAGGGGCTGCAGAACATTTATTACTGATGACAGGGCACCAGAAAGAAAACTTTGACTTTCAGATCCAAGTGTGAGTTAAAGATCTAAGCCTGAGTTAGTAGGGCTGGTTTTAGTGAAATGACTCTTTTAATCTATAAAGTGGTTGCATTTGAAGTGGAAAAATGGAATACAGAGTGCTGTGACATTATTTTCATTTTTACAGAGCCATTCTTGAGTGTGATACTACAATTTCACTTTGATGCTTCAGGCTTCACCACTGATCTCAACTGCTGTAGGACTATATTCAGCAGACAAAAGACCATACTGGGCAGGATCTCAGGAGCCCCCAACCCATCTGGATGATGCTCCAAGAAGCTACTTACAAATATAGCAGAGGTCGCAGTGACATTTGCTAATCACAGCCTCTTCAGCTATGTGCAGGCTGTCGCTACATCCCCACCAGAAACTTGGTGGCTCTCACTCTCAGCACCAAAACCTCACAGATAACCACCGCAAGTCCTCTGAACTGCAAAAGGCATGTTTCTGCGAGGAAAGAAACGCCACGGATGGAGCATTGTCAGGAGATGATAGCACAGTTTTAGAGAGCTTCTCCCTTCCTTACTAACCAGACAAGGCTGTATCTTTTTTCCAGACTGATGTAAGACCAAGATGTTACTCTGCAGTGCTGAGACGGCTCTTACCTGCAGTAGGAGCTGGACCATACAGGAATAGTGGTAGATCACCCACTTGGTTCATCCAGAAACTGAACCTGTATGAACAGGGCTGGGCTCGAAGCTGGAGTTAGTCAGCTAGCCACAAAATATGAGCCCTGTGGACAACTCGGGTGCCAGCACAAGTGGCAGGCCACACAGATGCGTAAGGCTATCTGCATCCACCTCTCAAATAAAAGCTTCCCTCTCCTTATCTGAGCCATAAATCCATCAGGGCTGTTGTTCTTCACCCCCAGGATCTATCTCCTCCTGTCTCCCCCTGTGAACACAAAGCCTCTTTGGCAAGCCAAGACTTTTTCCTGCTCAACACAGCGAACCTCAAAGCTTTTCATCCCTCCAGAGGCCAGGACTAGTGAGGAGAGCCCATGGGCCAGCGGTCCCACCAGGGCCACGTGGGCTTGCTCTGACCACTGCCTGGCTCCCTGGGGTGGCTCTTCCAGACAAATTTCCTTCTTGGTCTGCTGTAAAGTCATTACAGGAGAAGCTGGGGCTTTCTACGAGCACTACATCACCTTGCTGTTTCTGCTGTTAGGGTGCCAAATAAAACTCCACACCCGGCTGAATGGTGCAACCTCTCCCTTCTGCCTACTGCACATCAGCACCTGCAACCCCACATCGACTTTGCAGTTACAGAGTATAACCACTTTCATAAGCTTGCTGAACATATCAGTTAAAACATTGAGACCTTTACAATACCACAATCACTGGGAGACAGATCTGAAACCTCTCTCCTTGGGCAATTAAAATTAATCTTCCTTCCAGTCTCCATTTATTTGTGACCCCTTGGTTATTGTGCCAGCAGCAGCATCATAAATTATCTTCTCCCAACTCTTAACCCCTTGAGGTATTTGCAGATAAAAGTCTTATCCCTTTTCACCTTTCATTTTGGTAGGCTAAGCAAACCATAAATTAGGTTCTTTGTTCTCCCTATCCCCCTAACAGTCTTTCTCTGTACACGTTCGCATTTCAATTCACATTTTTTAGCATAAATACACTGTATTTCAATGAAATTTAACTAATGGCCTGAGCTGTATTTTACATTGATACTCTAACTGCATACCTGCACAAAGACTACATTATGCAGCCCTAAACCAGTGACATCTCTATTTTATAATACCTTAGGATCTAGCAATCTAATTCTCTTTTCTGTCAAGACTAGAAAGTAGATAAGAAAAATTATGATAACGCCATTTTGTTGGGGTTTACTGAACTCTATTACATGGAGGTATTTTGGTGTCCTTGATGCCGGCAGAGTTCACACGGCAATTTGTGTGACCAGCTCCCCAGAAGCTGTCCTTACCCGCCGACCAGCCAGCTTCACCCACATGCTGCCCAAGGGCTGCCTGCTCTTCCACGAGGATCTCCAAAATTTGGGATCTGCTCAGTTTGCACATACAGCTATGCTTCAACATAACAATATTCTGTGCAAAACAAAATGGCCTGTCTTTAGTGAGTTACTATGTTAATGTAAGTCTATGACCCAGAGAATGACGGGATACAGGCTGCTGACAAATTTATATACAGGGCCTTCCATCTCTACCATCTCAATATATACAGAAAGTATACCTAATCTTTGGATAGTTCTTCTCGTGTATTTTGCCAGACCTTTTGCAAAATACTGCAACTGACAACATTTTTCTCCAATAAGAAAATGTCTATGAAAAAAATTCTTTTTTTTTCTTTTTTCAACAAGATGTGTTACAGAATTAACAGATCCTTTCCCCTTTTTCCTCCCCATCTTCTGTCATAAATGAAAAGAAATTGAACAAGTAGAGCTAGTTAAACGTATTTAGCACAGGTACCTAAAGTAGATTTTAATAGTTTCAGTATTCCTAAAATACCTCTTCTGAAAAACATGTAGCTAAAAGAAATACATTAGCGTGTGGTGCGGTTTTCTTTAACATGCCTCTTCAAGAAAGTATCACTACAGATCATCTTTGTTAGGATGGATCTTGAAGACCTTTTGAATTCAGCTCAGGAGGGTACTTCACATCACGTCACCCGGCGCTGGCTGTGTACAACACTCCCCAGAAGTCAGACCTCCTGAATCTTCGCATCCACTTCACAGGATTGTAATAATTTTGGGAAGCTATCTTTAAGTTATCTTTATATACCTCGTGAATTCTTGTGGGAAGGATTAAAATTACTACACTGCTCACTGCCTTAATGTAGATAGAGTCAGCCATTTTTTTGGTGCTTCAAAATCCTGTGCATCCCCACCATGGCCATTCTGGTTTTACAACTCTGAGTTGTAGAGGAGGGAAGTTTGTACAACTGGTGTAAGAGTGCTGAGAAAGATACCCAAACCCATGGTTATTTCACATATGTGAGCAGTCTCACTGCGGAGTCAGGACAGGGGGAATATAAAGAGCTTTCCCGGTCTTAGAAAACGTCAGAGGTTGGTATGGAGAGACACTGGAAAGAATAAATGGCAGTTGCTTTGTAAATGTTGGAGTCACAGATAAGAAAACTGTCCTTCAAATCTTTGCTCGTCAATAAGAGTGACAGGACACAGACATTATTGCTAACTGCAATTCCAATTATTCAAAGACTTTTTCACCCCTTCAAATGTCAAGCACTATGAAGAATCCCACTGAAGTCAATGGTCCTCTTCTCTTTTTTAAAATTAAGCATAATGCAGGCCTAGAGCTAACATCAAACAGATTATCTTCTCCAGAAACTCAGCATGTCCCAAAGTTTATGCCAAGAATTTTTAATCTACGGAATAATCATGCTACTACTTGATACTGACTGACACAAAATATTGAAAAGAAGATATTTTTGTGACACTGATTACAACTGTGCATGTTTTAAACTTGAACTCTTCATACAAATACAACTATAAATCAACAAGCACATGTTTACAGAGGTTTCACTCGTTATCACATAAAGGTTAAATGATGGCACACTCAAAACTTCATAAACACCAGAAATGCACAAAATTAAAAATTGTAACTTCATAACTGGAACTAGAAAAAAACTAAAAGTAACTAAAATTGGTTAGGAAAAAAAATAAAAAAAATCTGTTTAAAAATAAGTTACCAGTTACCTATGGTTTCATTACAGAATGGAACTAGAAATAATTTCATGAATAAAAAAGAACTGTAACTAAGTCATTGTTACAGAACAGTAAATATTGAGCACTACTGCTTGTAGAAGGAACAGTTTACAGTCTTTGACTAAACCTGCCATGCCTCTGCATTCACGTTAAGCTTGCTGAGTGTCGTGGGAACCAAGCAGTAGGGATAAAGTCATTCAGCAGCTAGCCAAAGTGCATTGTAAAATAAATGTGATGATGTCTACACCAGATTAAAAACCTGCAGTGGTAGGCAGTGAAGAAGAGCATGATAAAAAGGATGCACGTACCACGTTATTAGATTTTCAACAGGAATGAAGTTGGCAGTTATATCAGCAAGGAGATGGAAGGGACCCAGCGCCGGCAGGAGCACGGCCACTCCTGCAACGAGTCTGCCCACAGGTGATGATAACAGCAAGGCACGGCTGGAACTGAGTTTAAACAGTCAAGATGTAGGTACCGGATCCCATCGAAGAGTCAAAAGCTACAGACAAAAAATACCTGCCAGATTTTACAGGACAGACCAGTTAAGTGCCTGGAGGAATCTCCATCCTGTCAGTTTTCTAAACACGAGTCTGTGTTAAGAATCTGAAAAAAACGTATCTGTGTTAAATCTTCAAAAATATTACAATTGTAAATGACTATAGATCTTTTTAGCTCCCTTTCTCTGTAAATTCTGACTTCTTGTGTTCTTGTAACTGCTGTTTAAATTATATTTACTATTGTTGGATCCTGATTTCCCTGTGAAGTTGCTTGCTTCCATTTCTAGATTCAAACTTAAAAAAAAAAGAAGTAAAAATACAACTGTTACTGGATTTTGTTTAACTGATCTTGAATATGTGTTGGCATGGTGCAAGGTTCATTGACTATTCAGACTTTTTCCTGAAACAGAGAAAATTGGATTTTTTTTTTTTCCCCTTAGGCTAGGAGTTTTATTTATGGATGCTGTTGGAAAAAAAAGAGAAAAACTGATGTTCAGTGGTTATTACATATGTGCTTACAGGGCCCCTCCTCTTACCAAAAAAACCCAGCATTAATTAGTTAATCTTGTATAAATGACCTAGAAGTACCATTGCTGTAGTTGTCTAAATAGGTGTTAATGACAAGGCATTTCAGTATTTTCTTGGGAAATCAATAGTTTCAAAGTAGAAATCGCGATTTTCTGCCAAAATTAATGAATCTGCTGCTCTAGAGGTCAGGATGTCATTTGTAGTGTACTGGGCAGACCGTGAAAGAAATCATTTCTCAGTGCACTTATTCACATTGAATTGTAGCATTGGTCCAGCGTGAATATTAATAGATGTATGAGCAAGAGGTTAGAAAGTATAGACTGGAACATAAGGCAACAAACGCCTGAAGTCAGGGAGATAGTTGAACTAAAAAAAAGACATTATTTAAGTGTTTGTTGTAACAAGAATAATGAAACAAAGTACATGAAGTCCCCAAAGTGGTATTTTTTTCTGTGGCTAGCTCCCTAAGAAAGGTAAAAGAGTTATGAAACAGCTCATTTCCCCAGCTCATTTCAAATGTTGTCCTCTATCTCAAGTTGAAACAACTCCAATAAACCCTCCAGGCCTCTTCTGCTCCCAGATCTCATTTCCACGGCCTCGGCCAGCACAATTCTGTTGTTCCAACATGTGAGAAACTGTCAGTTGTGTTATTTACTGGGACACGGTGCCCATGCTGGAGGCTGAGGAAGCCATCTCCTACTCCAGAGTGCAACTCCATGTTCTTTAGTTACAACCTGGAATTATCCATGTTGTAAATCCCACTGGTTTCATCCCGGAGTTACCTGCTGTATGATGAAAGAGAACCCAAAATCTAGACTGCATTGCACAAGAACATCACGATTTTGTAGCTGAGGTCTGCATATTATTCTCTATGAATTATTGTTAAAAGAAAAGGCATGCACCTAACTGCAGTAATTTCCAGAGTCGTTGGCTACTTTAACTTGGATTTTAAATACAGTCCTCCATTTTAAAGTATTCTTCAAACTTTCCGTAAATAAAAAAGTTTCCCTTGTCCCTAGGCATATTTTCCCAAGGTTTCACAGCTCTAATTATTATGAGCAATATCTTCATGGTCTCCTGCTACATCGCTCAAAAATATAACAAAAAAAGATCTATTTTGAAAGTTTCTTTGAACTTCATAAGTCGATGATTTCTTATGTAACTGCAATAAAACCTCTGGGAAAGAACCTATTATGAGTACTGTGTCAGCAATTTTAGCTTATTACAGATGGCTTGCTCCCCTTTCCACATAACTATTTAATGAATTTAAACTACGGATTGTATAATTTCATAGCCGACAGCAGCCACGAGCTTTTACTGGGAGGTTTTTAAGGTGAGATTACGGACCAATTTAGGAAAGGAATTTAATGAAGAAGGTAATTCTTAAATGCAGCCGAGCAGCGTTTGACTTCAGCCATTTCAGCGGGAACTCAGCACCAGACAACATCTTCCAGAAGCTGTTTCAGGGATCCTACAACACCTTTCAGCGCTACGGTAGCACACGGGAGATGTGTCGAGGACGTCGGCCGGTGCCAGCCCGGCGCGGAGGCAGCTGCTACCAGAAGAACGAACTGGGGCAGCGCCAGCAGCAGCGGTGCGGAGCTGCGATGTAACACAGCCGTCCTGGGAGGCAAATGTCTAAATGCTCCGTATTTTCCTTTTTTCAGGTGGCTGGTAGGAGTTTCAGCTGGTAATGGTGAACCTCCAGGAGAAGCTGTTAAAAGGCAGCAGATTGCCTCATTCGAGCGTACTGGCTATTATATCTCAACAACTGGATGCTTCCTTATTTTGTTGTTTTTAATTTCTTAGCCGTTTTCCAGCCAATTATCCTTACATTTTAAAGCAGTTATTACAGGAAGTATTCTCTGTCCTCCCTTCACTCTGTTATAAAGCAATTGTTAGTGCTCCTTGTTAGAACAGCAGTTATCAATAACACTATTTATATCCTTATGGTGTGCCCATTCGGCGCTCAAAGTTTAATTGTACTAAGAACTGTAAATAGGATAAAAACAAAACAAAGCAGCTCTCCATTTCCCTCTCTCCCTTTCCCTCCCCATAAAAGAATCCCAAACTCTTTCCCACAGAAATCTTCTTTCTAACATAATAAAAAAAAGCTGATGAAAGAAATACAAAAGTGAGGACAGAATAAGAGTGCAAAAATACTGTATCAACATAATTCTGTACTCACATTACAATACCTTTAGTATTGTACAGGCTTTAGTATCGTTAAGAGGAGCACGAGGTCTTTTTACAAGGTGAATTGCAACCCTCTGCCTTTCAAAACAACTTTGATAACAAACAATTGCACAAAAGACAAAGTTTTGAAGGTTTAATGTAACTTTCTCAGCATGACTTTTGTATGACACTGTTTCTGCACAAAAGTTTTGTGCAAGTTGTTGAAGATTTAATATTTGGTGTAAAGCATAAATATGCTGTTGGCTAAAGATACAAGAAACCTTGCATGCTTAGGGTGACCTTATGCCTTTATGAATTTCATTTTGTCTTTTACAGTTTTGACATTTGTGGACGTGAAGGATCAAACCAGAAGATCCAGTCAGAAGATTTTGGTTCATACCCTACACTGACATTACCTACACTGAAACAATGATCCTTTTGCTTCTGCAAAGCCATTAAAACCAAATTCACCACCAGCCACTGACTCATCTTCTTCCCATAACAGCCACGTATGCAGCAGCATTGTTGGCACATATGACACATGTAACTTATGTAGCATCACTGTCGGCACTTACTTTCTCAAGTAATACCAGAAAGCAATTTAAAGGTATGTTCTCTGATTTACAGGAATGAGACAGAATGGATTTAAGTGAGCATGATGTTTTTCATTTGACTAGTATGTAGGAAAAAACCCCTAAGCACTGCTGAACTGGACTGGCTTTAAGGAGCTGTGGGAGACTATGCAAAACCTCTGTGTACTCCAGGTTTCTAGATATTCTCTGTAATCAGGGATGGATTTTAGAGAAGACAGAGGAACAAGTCATGCCAGACTCAAGCACCTATGGAGTAAGTCAGAAAAGAGATTAAAGCAAGGTACTCAACACCAATTGCTTAGTGGTCTGCAGAAGAACTGCTTCTCCGTCCAACACAGCTACTTTCCTAGGCAGAATGATTTTCTTGAGTATGTTGTACTCACAGTATCAAGAGGAAAAAATTACCTGTATTAGGCATAGGTAGCCAAATGCCATCTGTTAGCCAGCCTGAAGGTGAACATTCACCACAAACTCTTTCAGGACTACAGTTTGTCTTCTGAAGGAGGCACCACTGGGGGTAAAGCTGTGCTACAGAATTTGTTGAGAGTTTTGCTATCCTGCACTGGTAAACTCTAGTTGTTCTACATATTACAGATGGCCTTGTTAATGTTTTAATTATGTTGTTTAATTTTCTTTCACATTTTATTGGGAAATCACAGTACATTCCAATAAAAGAAACCAAAATATTGTGGGTTTCCAGCAAAAAATGAAAACTCAATGTCAAAGGGAAGAATTGCTTGATATCTGCTTTTCTTGTGAAGCTGTTTTCATCAGCTTAGGTTTATGCAAGGTACCATCTAAGAGTTACAGGTCTGCATAATTTGGCCACTAGCCACAAGAATATCTTGACTATGGTGAATCATTAATGTGGCAAAGAAATAAAGTTACTTTTTACTGCCTGGTATCTTCCAAATGCCCCCATACGCCACTAATTATCTGCTACTAACCACGTGAACACACACTTGACATCATCTTAATTCTAGCGCTTGTTTCAACTATTGTCCTTTTGCAACCTAAGTGCTACAACCTTGCCTTCCAGTAAAGTGAGGTTAAGTTATTAATACATAATTCAAGAAAGGAGCCTATGATACCCATAAAAGTATTTTTTTCATCTCTAGGCTAAGCTATGCAACAGCATCAGAACAAAATGGCCAAATTCCAACATTTTTGCAAACAGATAACTAAAAGCAAACAAATAAATCCATAAATATTAACATTTTAATTACATTCTAAACACTGTGATAACAACTAGATAAAAAGCACGAGAGATTTCTTCAGCAGCAGTATTATTAGCTGCAAATATTGCTGCAGTAAGTCAACAAGCAAAGTTTTATTTTTAAATATGTAATTAAAAAAGAAAACATCACATTCACCTAGGAAAACCTGAACTGATTTGAAACAGAAAATCTTATTTTAAATCAGCACTCCAGAATCCAAGCAGAAGCCCAGGCCACTAACAACTCAAGAATTTGGTTTGCCTATTTCTTATTACTCCATAGTCTTCCCACAGTGAAAAATAGCTTAATTGGAACTAAAGGAGTGCATGCCTATTTGCATAATAGTAGCCCTGAAAAAAAAGCACCTTAGGACTATCAGGTATAGGATGAAACAGAAAATTAAACTAACATATAAATTTTTTGGTAGTTTTTCAGCATTTTTGTGACAAAGATTCTGACATACTTCCCAGTATTCTTCTGAAGCTGGTGTATCTACCTAGTAATCCATAAACTAGAACTGAAAGAACTTAAGGTTTAAAATGAACAGTTCCTTTTGGAAGAACTGATTCTCCAATACAAAGTAAGTCTCTATGACACTTCTCGTAGTTAACCTGCACATCATTATATCTTAATCCAGTTTCTATATTGACAGCAGCATTTAATGGTAGACTCATCACTGGGAAGATACTCTCAGGTCTGTCTTTTTCTGTCTTTACGGTACCTTTTACACCCTTGGTTAGTGGATACCTCAGAACTTTAAACCCACCAGATCTCATTTAGGGATTTCTACTAAAAAGAGGGCTTCACTTGGTAAACACAAGGTAAGGCCCACACAGTTGTACAAGAAATTTAGAGAGGGAAAAAGAAAGTTATGCAAAGTGTCACTAGTGAGCTGATCTTTATAAACGCCTTCTACCGTTCAAACTGTTTTCATCATGTTCTTAAAATATCTATTTAGACATGCTACCTTCTTGCATTATGCTACAATATGACATAATTTCATTTATTACACATCACTGATAAAATTCAGGCACATATTAGGATGTGAGATAAAGAGATAAATTGCCTTATTTATTGAATGCTTAGTGCAATAATTAGCATTGAAAAAGATCATATGGAAACATGCATCATTAAGTATCTATCATTTTTCCAGAAACATGCCTCTGTTGAAAATTGGGATGATATGATGCTTAACCTGTATCTGCATCATTGCAGCCATTAATCTTTTCCAGGTGAAGTGGCAGTTGAGTGCCCAGTTCTACAATGTTGCTTTCTTTAATATTAAAAATTTAGCTGTAAACATTATTTCTGTATCTATTCCTTGCCAGCCTGGGTGGAACTGCCTCTCCATGACCTCTGCTAGAATATCTCTTTGCTGTATCTCTCCCCACTGTGAAATTCTGCAGTTATTTTTCCCCTTGCATTTGATTCTGCTCCTCTACCTTCCTTTTTTGAGATCACTTCTGGCTTTCTCCAGTGCCCAGCGGTGAGGATGCTCCATGACCAGCTCCCCTGCCGTGGCCACCTCCCTGCCCGTGGTGAAACCGGAGCTGTGCATGGGAAAGGGATGCTCCAGCACGACCACTATAATGAAAATGAGTGGGCTGAATGAAAAAGAATCATGCTGAAAAGGAATCTAAGAATATCATGCGTGCACAAAGACTCATGAAAATACATGAAGGATTTCCCTTGATATACATTCAGACACAGATTGTGTTTACCTCTCTAGGATGTGAAGCTGATTATTCATCATCAGTATCTCATCAGTAACAGAAGTTTCAGTTTCCACCCGCATGCAATGAAAATGATATTATGATCGCATCAGCATTATTTTATTATTATTGTTACATCAAATCATCCTCCCTAGGTACATGTAAACACTTTTATCTTCCTTCCACTGAAATAGCTCACTGGGTGGCCTCTTTATAAAATAATGGAGAATAAAGGTGTTCACATAGCTTTGTGTCAAAAACTATTCATCCATCCAAGGAACAGAATGAAACAGCATCTCTGTATACCTGTAATAAAATCTGCATGACTGTTTTGATAGCACTAAGTCCCTAATCACATAAAAGGGAGTTAGCATCATTAAATAGAAACATCCTGAGCGGCAGTGATGGAACACATTCACCCTCTGTTGAACCCTCACAGATACATAGAAATGTAATTTTACACAATATCAAACAGAAGTCCAGACTGTCCAATGTTAAACTTAAAAAGATCTACGAGACTAAGAAGCACCTTCAAACATAGGACAAAAATCAATACGTTTGTGGAATTTAACAGAGTGAACAAATCCTTTCCATACTAATGACAATGGGAGCTTCATACAAAAAATTGCAGCTATATAAAGTCGCCAAGATCCCAGCCTAAACCATTCCTTTCCATTGACCCAGGATCTCCAAGACCTAGATGAGTCCTGAGTAAGAGTAACAGAGTCGTCGTGACGATGCAAGTCTATAAACAAAGGAGGGGTTTAGGACAGGGGATTCTGAGGCTTAAAAATGCTCTTGAGAAGCTCATTAAGGAACTGAAATTCATAAATCTCTTGAGTCCACTGGTAACAGAAATTCAGACAGGTACTACTGTCCCAAAGACCACACTTGCCTCTTTTGATAACCCTCAAAGCAAAGACTCCAACCATTCCCTATCCTGAACTGTCTCGCCAATTAACATAATTGAGCTTCAATTTCAAGACACTGTTCTGAATTAAATTAGCTTTGCTGTTGCATCTACCTTCAGGGACATTTCTCCAGCTCTGACAATCTCCAGTGAAGCAGCATCTTTAACCCCTGTCTGTAAACCGTTTCTGTGTCTTTCGCTACCCTGGGTTAGAAGCCCTTTTTTCCTAATATTCACTGAAAATATTTTTTCTTGAAAATTATCCACCCTAATGTATCGTTGTCTATTTTTGTAAAAGCCCTTCATATATCTGACAGCTGTCCTGCAACTTTCGCAAGACGTGACAGCCCTTGGAATGTGCATTCAACACACGAAACACCTTCTGCCAACTAATACCCGTGTACTGTTTCTTTCCATGCATGTATATGCATGAATTCACAGGCACACATACAGCCTAGAGACTAAAAATGAAAGAAAACTTGTTTTACAAAGCACATCCTTGTGTTCAGACTGAGAACAATACTTCATTGTTGACATTCCAGGTAAGTTGAAGAGCTCAAATATGAACAAGTCTCAGAAATGCTCAATGCTTGTCACTTAAAAGCTGCCTCCACAAAATACACAAAAGCATTCCTGAGAAAAGTTTTCTATTTGGATAGGAACATCAACTGGATGATCTACTGTAATTTTTTTTTCCCCATAACATCTATGATTTTTTTTTGTTACAGGTTTATATCCAAATGCAAATTCATTATTCTAATAATAAAGGCAAATAAATAAAGGTGGGTTTTTTAGACTGTAACACCTAAACTGTAGACCTGAAAATGTTATCCATCTACCAAGAAATAAGAACTTTTCTCATCTACAGCTATTTAGATTTTCTGGGAATGACATTTATTGGCATTTGAGTAAAGCTGCAAAAAAACAAGATGAGGAGCAGTTTGTTTTGATTGACAGAAAGGACTTTTGACTGGCCGTCTATCTGAATCCTGAGTGTATATATGACAATATATCACCCAATGCCATAAATAAAATCCATTAGGTATTAAAATAGAATTAAGCCTTCAGTCCAATTTTTAACTTGCTAAACCCATTTGCTCCATTTTTTGTTTCCTTCCTTCATCAGTTTCTAGTCCATGAAAGTCCATTATGTCCTTCCCTGTGATTACTCTTAGTTTCCTTAATAGTCTCTTCAGCTTTTTAAAACCCCAAATAAATTATATGTATTACTTCTCAGTTACCTGTTATCTTGCTGACACCTTGGAGGAAAGAAAATTTCCCTTTTGGGAGCGCTGCAATTTGTCCTTATAATATCATGCTCATTATAACTCTATAGTTATTTTTCAGCTAATTTACTAAATCCTGAAGTAAGGCCCATTGGTTTACAACTCCTGCGCTCAAGCCTAGCATGTATTTTAAAGATAGAGAGAACACAGTTTTCTCTCTGGTTGTCCAGATTTTAAAACCAAGGCAGTTCAGGTAACTCCTTCTTTAGTTTCTGAAGAAACCTTGAGAAAGTTGCCTCCATTTCAGGGAATATACGTTAAACACACTGTCAGTTGTCTTTTTAGTTTTAATATACTGAATCCCTTGGTGTGCCAACAGCACAGAGCATAGGCGGTAGGGCTATATTCCTAGGAAGAAATGCAATTATTACAAAATGATGCAGAATAGATTATCTGCATCTTTAATCAATAGTTTGAATGTTAAACAATGCATATCGAGCATTGAAACACGGTGTTTACTGCTTTATCCCTTGTGGAGTATAATTATATTTTATAAACGTGAAAGCAATTTCATTTGTTTGTATCAAGAGATACACTTGCGTAATATTCAAAATAATAATAACGTGCACAATGATGCAGACAGGATTTAAATGTTTTTAACAACTCTGTATTAAATAACACATCCTTTTATTATTTTAGCAGACTATCTGCATTCGGTATTAAAAAAGAAAATCAGGAGTGAGCTCAAGCAGAAGTGAGAGACAGTTTGATTAAACCCCATGTTATCCACTCTTCCTCTGGAGTAAATCTGTTCATTTCAGTGGGGTTAAATAAATCAAATACGTGATCAATTAAGTATATCTCTCTCCCATCCTCTAAGCACAGGATTTAAACTCATCCTGACCTAAGAGTGCACATTTACAGGGAGAACTGACTGTACCTGCTTGCCTCCGCACAGAAACCTGACAAGTTTCGCTGCCTTAGTGGTTATTTTATCTAAGTGTTACTCTTGGTAAGGTTTGGGGACATCAGGGACAAGGAAATCAAATAGCAGGGAGATCCACCTTTCACTTCTTGTCCTCATGGAAGTCCACTGCAGTTCCAAGACTCAGATCTTCTGCAGCAAAGAGGCAAAACGAAAAACAAAACTCATGGATGGCTGTAGTGGAATAAGACTACGTTTGCTATTTTTTTTTTATGTTCTTCCTGTAGATTTTGTTACTAAAGTATACGTAGAGAATGAAAACGTCCCATGCTCCTACAGACGCCAAAAAAGAATACGGTGCTGAAGTCCCCTCCTTCCCCTCTCTCTGCAGAGCAGTGATTCTCGCCCCCCTCCGCCCCCCTGCTCACCGGCCAGCCTCGTGCGACGGCTGCAGGGGGGTCACTGCTCCCCCTCTTCCCATCGCCGGAGCCAGACGCAGAAAAGCCACAAATAAAACTAGCCACTGTCTTTGTGATAATAGAGTTCTAGAATAACCAAGTGATCAGTTTTGACGTGCAATGCAAATCTGGAGTTAAAAATATCGTTTTCCTGCAAAGTTAATTATGAATCATTAGAAAGACTGAAATAAGGTCTCCTACCACTTTCCTTTTAGCTTTTCTGAGCAAATATGGAAAATATAAATCACTTTAGAGAATTGTTACAATGTACACGACACTTGATAACTTTTGTGGGTTTTTTTTAAACTAGTCTAGTGTCTAAATGATTTTGTTGTTGCATCCAGAAGTACTACAAGCTAGCAGATGTAAATTACCTTAGTGGCTACAAATACCTTCTGCTGAAGTGTATTAAAACCAAGAGGTACATGAAGAGACACACGTTTCATGAGTGCGATGAAAATTTCATACTTGCATTGAAAAACATTCATCAGTTACAACAAACCAAAACAGAAAAGAGAAAAGTAAAGTATCTCTTCCCAGAAAGTAGCCCTTGGTAAATTTAAATTCAACTGCTTTCTAAGCTATGGCATCTCATTGGGCTGTAGGAGGAACTTATCAATATTGCTGAAGCTACAGAAAATTCTCTTTTTTTTTTTCCCCCCCACATCTTCTGAAATCCAGAAAGAGGTATTGCTCTCTTCTTCCCTCTTTCAAGTCACTCAATAAAGAACAGTGTTTCAAGAGAACCAGAGGTTGGTTTGTTGGTGGATTTTTTAGAGAAAGACACAAGAAAGCAGAAACAGCAAGTATACTTCCCTCTATTTTCTTAGCACCATACCTCAACTTAGGTCTCTGAGGAATCTTTTTCTGCCCTCAACCGTACCCCCTAATGCTTGAACATTTAAGTTAAATTTCGCTGAGGGTGAAGAGGGAATTGAGAGAAAGGACAAGGGGAAGAAAGAAGGGGGATGAAAAGTCAAAGGTGTTTAAACTTTGAGGAACATACTAAAGGCAGAAATGGCACATTGCTACGTGTCTCTATATACACAGCACGACATCGGTAACCTGTGACATTCTCAGCCACAAATATCAGAGAGGCTGAGACTTAAGGAATTTAAAGGATTAGAGACAGGTAAATAATTCAAGAGCATATCCACAAGTACAGGAGAAAGAACATAGTACGAGCGAGACACGGTCCACCGAAGACCAGCTGAGTCCGAGCCCTTCCCAGGTGAGTACACTACTCCCTGACAGCCCTGGGCACCGCTCCCCTCCTTCGGAGTGCTTCTGCGAAAACGCAGCGCTGGTACAGATGGGACCCTGTTACCAGCACACACAGTCGGACGCTCACAGAAACAAATCCACTATATAAAGGCGGTATTTATGGCAAAAGAGACCACTGCTTGCCTGTATTTACAAAACAAAAAAGCAGTGTTTGCATGGGAATGTCTGCAAACTACCACCTTCACAGTCTATGGAGGAAAGCAGACAGGAGGTGCTGAGCAAAACCGAAACACATTTTAACTCCACTCTTCCAAACCTGCCCGGTACTTCAGCAGCACCACGTCAGAGCTCAGGGGCTGCTCTAGAACCAGCTCCCACCTAAAATACCCCGACGTCACGACTTTTCGAGCGGGGAAGATGTCACGGCGTCAACCGCCACAGCTCGTGGAGGTGTTGCTCCACAGAGAGCCTCCCAAAGTCTGCCTTGGGGTGAGGCAGCTCCCCAGCACGCGTGCGGCGTGGCTTTCTCACCTGGCGTGGCAGAGCACTCTCCGGGGCTCCCGCAGCTGCCCCTGCTCCGCTGGGTAAAGCTCCTGTGGGGATCGGCAAAGGCGGAAAGCCTCTTTGCTGCTTCTCCTTCCAGCATTACGAATGCACATCAAGACTTAAAACACGCTGTTCCAAAAATATAACCTGTACCCCTCTCAAGTGAGGCGATTAACATAACTTGTTGACTGATTTCCCTTACCATGTACCTGAAGCAATGTTACTATATTAAATATGCTTCAGTAAGTACTTGTCTCACTCCCAGGATAAAATATCATTTTAATAACCTCAGCAACAAGCACGAAACCTGCAAAAACCACATGACGTGGAAAGCGGCGCAGGATGAAGACGATGCTGCACACTCCTCGGCGGGTACAACTTCTACCAAAAGCACAGAAAAGTGGGGGAAGGGGATGTCTGACCCTGCCAGACATCCATGGGAAAGACTGAACTAAAGCGGCTCGGTTGGGCATGATTAAACCCTCTGACAGACCCCAGGAGCCGAGAGCCTTCTGTCATTCTTCACCCCGAGTGACTGAAGGGACAGTTGATTAGATAAGCTTGGAAGAAAGCTTCGGCTCCCGAGTTCTGAATAAAATTGTCACTCACCTGGGTTTCCCCTTTCGCTCACCATCCATCCACCCGTCCGTCTCACCAGCCGCTGTTCCCTTCCGAACAGCCCCAGCCCTTCGGCAACTGGCAAAGTCCCTTTGGGAAGTACTGAGGGCACGAGACTTTGACACGTGCGATTTTATTTAATGTTTGGCTCTATTAATTCATACTTGTCACATTGGGGTCTTTTATGTCACAAGATATTATTCCTCTGGTTTATTCAAACAATTTTTTTACCTCCTTGTGGGCTTGTTTCCCCATTTTGTTTTTTGCTCTGGTGCAATTCCTTTGATTTTAGCAGGACTGTTGCAACATAATGCAAAATCAGGATCAAATCATATTTTATTTACATTGAAATAAAAATACTAGTCATTTTTTTAAGAATGCCATACTCTTGACCAGAAGAAGAAAGTTTTTTTTTTCTAGTACAGGTCTACAGATTGCACCAGTAAAACATCCCAGCATGAATGGGATGTAGACGCAACTTCTGTGAGGTATTAACAGTAAGCCAGGAGTTAACATGTGCTGACTATATACTTAAAAAGCCAATTTTCTTTACAGACATAGATAAGCCATTCTGGATTTCCTTAATTTCTCAGTCAGCTTCAAGCACAACACAAAGATAAGTAAGGCTGTCCTTTCCTTTCCCACTGTCAGTTCACATTTACTAATTTATAACGAATAGTTTACCTTTATTTAAATGGAAATTACCTGCCTCAAAAACTAGCTTCAGTGTGAGCTAGAAGCTGCTGTAGCTCCAGCAAAATTAAAGATAACTTTATACACATTGCTGCTGCCTTCCCCCCCCCTCCCCCCCCCCCGCCCCGGTATTGTGGTCAAGCGCACTCTTATTTAAAAAAAGAAACCCCAAACCTCAGCTGCCATACTAACCACTGGGAATATAAGAGTGGCCTGAAATAGCAAATAGTTTTTAACTGAAATTTCATTTTATCATGTTGTAACACCTACTTGTTCTCAGGAATAAATTACCTGCAGAGATTGTATTAAAGAATTTCTGGGCATTGTATTGAAGAATAATAATGGCAATTTCATAGTGATTTCACACTATTAAGCATGCACCACACAAGAGCACTATCACAGCAAAATCCAATTTGTCACTTTTCCAACACTGAATTTTACTTCTCTTTGGTTTGCAATTAGTTATTACAGAAGTTTAATCAAAGTCTCAGTTTCTTCTTCCTCTTTAGATATAGCACAGTCAGAATAAGATGTAACCAATAATTAAGTAAATTGGACTTGGCTTAGTACACAGGAAACTGAGAATAATTCAAAAACATTATCCATTAGCAACTTGTATATTCATACAGCAGCTTAGTTATTTTTAGATGAGATAATGTTTAAATATGTGATTAGCAAATAAAAGGTTTTTTCAGGTCTATCAGAAAGATAAATTCTTTTACTTGCATATAGAGAGGGCTGCACTAGGATTTTAAGGGAAGCTGTTGTTTGCATAAGTGGAGATTGACCTGAAGAAGAGAAATGTAAATGGGAAAGCATTACAAAATCACAGTATGAAAGAATGATGCAGAATCTTTTCAAAAGAAGAAAAAGCATCACGGATATAGTGAGAATGGAAAGAGAAATACCTAAAGCAACAGGGAAACTAAAGACAGATTTGGGCCTTTCAGACCCTACAAGAGTGAACAGTAGGACTGAAAAAGAATATTTCAAATAAAAATTATGTAGCTAACACTAAGGCAATGTTTGGCTGGTTATAGTTCCAAGCTTTCTTTGCAAAAATGGAACCTGGTTCAGCAGCCAGAAAACGATGCTCGCAAGTGCCGTCCAATAAATTCAAACCCTGTTCTGCACGTAGAGAAGTTAAAAATTGAAGCGTAACTTTGAAATATACATGTAAGACTTTTGTCAGAAGGGATGAGAGTTGGAAAACACAGCGTCACTGAGTTAGGTGTTCTGTCAGGAAAGGATGCCGACAGCTGTCCGAACTGCTGCCACTTTCTCAAATGAAGGAACCCGATATTCAAAAGGTAAATGTGGTACCCGGAAAGCTCTCCTCAAGGTGGACACTGGCACGTCTTCTAGCAACTCAGCAAGTGTCACACTTTGACAATGTTTTCTCCAGAAGGAAAGCAAAAAAGTAGTGGCAGAAGAGTTGTAATTTCTTCTACTTTTCATCCTTTATTTCGTACTGTAGGCCAGCGGTTGGATCAGGCACTAAGGAAATAGAGGGCTCAGGTTCCAAGGCTTCCCCAACCGTTTCTGACCTGAATTTGATGGTGCTTTCTGAGACGCTTCCGCGGGAGGACGCCCTCCACCCAGCGCAGCCTGTAAACCAGTGAGCACAGCTCCCTGGGAAAAAGAAACCGTGCCCACCCTCGGCTTGGCAGACCATTCAATCACTGTGCTTTTAGAAAAAGTTGTGCGCAATCACCTACATTTTCTGCAGTGGCAGTGATTGGAAAGAAAGCTACTGTAACCACAGGGAAGTTGGTCCTGATGGCTGTGCTCAGTGAATGACTTCCAGTGACACTAGGCAACGGAAGAACGTCTCATTTCTGGGTCAGTCTATGCAGGTTTATGTGACAAGTTGTGTACACCAGAGTAGTCTTGGTGTGCACAAAAGTGTAATTCCAGGTCCCCCCAGAACCTGAAAATCACAGGGAAGGTACCCAGTTTCAGTATACAAATGGTAACCGATGCATTTTGCAGCTAGCAGTTTTTGACTTGAATACTTCAATTCCACCTTAGCTCTACTTTAGGTATCAGTTCTTTATATTGACTGGAAATATATTGGATTGTGCTTCATAAAATATTCACTCAATCACTGAGGAATGGCATTCTATGGATAAAAATAGAAATATTTAATTAACATCTCCATAAAGAGAAGAAGTGTTTTGTGTGCTCTCTGTTTTGCCGTAATGGTTGGCAGATGAGAAGGCTACTCTTACATTTAGAGCTGCTAACTTTGATGTATATTTGCTCAGTATGTATGAAACCAGACTGTTCATTACGGAGTTCTGCTATTTCAGTCCAATTCATCCCCATTTTCTCTTTGATTCCTCCTCTTTCTTCAATATATTAGTTTTTAGCTGAATGAGTCCGAGTTGTCATTTGGAGTTTCAATGCTACATCTTTGATTCATGTGATAAAACAGCAAGTGCAGCAGATAACATCAAGAACTGTCTGCAGAAATGGTGATTTACTATTGCATTGCTTTGTTCTGAAAAAGATACTGGAATAATGAAACTATGACACTCAAAGAAATCCTGGACCAGATTTTCAAAATATTAGACCTTGATTTAGAATATAGTTACTGAAGTTCCATCTTCAAGTACATAGGCACCCAGGATGTCTTTAAACAGAGTTCACATCCAAGCCACTGCTGTCCAAATTGTAAAAAATGATACAATCTTGTGGTGGTACTTCACCCCCTCTCCTTCCCTAGATAAATAATTCGCAAGGAACTGAGGACTGCCAACTAAATTCCTCTAGAAACTTCTGCAATTAAAACTATGAACTGAATTTTGCACCTTCTGTGACATTATAAAAATAATAAATTAATCAGTGTGCATCTTATATGTTATAGTTATCTATTCTATCATAAAGAAAAATTATTCTCCCTCAGTGCATACGAGTTACAAGGCTATATCTACACCTCTACACACCAAAACTTCAACAACAGTAAGAGAACAGTGAATTGTGCCGTTGCACAAAGTCATGCTTCATGGTCACTTTACTATATTACCACTTTATTCTAAGGGTAAAATTAGTTAATATGACATTAGAAACACACCAAATATATGAAAGTTTAAGTGAACAGAATAGATTTCATTAAAAAATTCCAATGCAGTTTAAAATTACATAAACAGTGAAGTTCATAAACACAGCATTTTAACCGATACTGCAAGGTCAAGGATAGAAACAGAGGACCAGAAGCGTACGATTTTGTTTTCATTGCTTATTGTAGTTTTGATGCTGACATTCTCCAGATTTTTATGACACTGACTCTTCTTTTATTTCACGTGGAAAACACAGATAGGATTTAATCGTCATGATTATCCTGAAAAATGAATACTCACTTAAAGAAGAAAGCTATTATTATAGCTCCCTTGGTCAGCTGAGTTCAGAGTGTGGGAGGATAGCGAGTCAAGGCAATAGCAAACACTGCAAGAAGGGAGGGAGAGTCCACAGTGTATTGTGCAAGATTGAGTGCATCTGTCCTGCACAACAACAATAAAATGGGAGAATAAAGTGTAACACTGGCTTACCTCAAAAGGTGGTCCAACAGAACAATACCGAGAGTTTTATTCCAGAAATATCCACTGTCCTCTCTGGCTTGGAATTGCAAGCAAGCATTTTCACATTTCCAGATTAAAAATAACTACTGAAATGTCAGAGCTTGTAGCAGGACATAAAATCCAAATTTCACTCTGATGGTTTGAGGGTTATTTGCAGAGAAAGGTTAATTGTTGATGGGTATAAGAACCCATGCTGGTACTGACAGCGATACCAATATATGCATATCTAATCTCTTTCAATTGGAGTCCATAAAAAATGAGATAGATCCTTTATTAGCTAAGAGAGACTAGTCTTTTTTTAAGTCTTCTTACATTGCTATAAAAAAAAGCCCTACACAAATGTTTGCTAACAATAGTCTGCACATACAGGATTCATGTATTTACACAGCATAATGGCTGGTCACCGGAGCACAAGATGGTTTTTATTTTTTTTTTTAGTTCATGCTCAACAGTAACGTGTTTTCGTTTTAATAAAACAGTGTGTGTCCCTGAGCGATGATTAGTATGCGAATTTTCCAAGGCAAACTTTCCTATTTGAAGAGAAACACTTAATAGCTCGCTCCATTTTACTATGCATTACCTTCTCTTTTTATACCACTGCTGTCTCCTCCACTGCATGACACAAGCAGTGGAAAAAACCAAGCAAAAAGTATCCTCATAAAAAAAAGATTGCCAAGGGATATCAAACGCACTTTGAAAGCCGTTATCTCCTAAATGTGGATACTCACTCAAGTGACTTTGGGACTCAAGAATTTACGTAGCCAAAATCTGGCTCTATACGTGCATTAAAAACCAAGTTATAACCACTTGGAAAGGCTATAAAGTTTGCTTTTTTGCAGTTTCAAAGTCATCAATATTGAGTCAGCGCACCACTGCAGAGACGGGGATAGGGAATCAGCAAGTGGCATGAGCAACAAATGGGTGAGGCAAACAAAATATGTAACGGCAGATGTGGGGAGCTCAGTCTTTGATGTCAAACACACTCATGTCTGAGGCAGTTTATTTCCCTGCCAGTTTCTTTGACTGTCTGTGTTTTGGGGGGTTTGAATACCTGAATGAAGCAGAGCTGACAAGCTGTTTTGGTAGGAGGCTGGGGTTGTTACCACCACGAAGAATTGCAGCGTTACCGCTGCCGAGTCTTTGATCAACTTGTTGCCTAAACTTTGAGTGATTTGTCAGTTCTTTCTAGCATGGAGATGGAGTGAATCTTAGAGAGAGTTAGCAGCTTGTCAAAACTGTGACTAACGAACAAAGGAGTCCGAAAAATGACTGAAAGTGACTCTTTTCTGTGGCAGCTTTGCTCCATGTCGGGTGATGGCAGTGGCTGCGAGCTGGGGATGTGTCATGTTTTCTGCACTTCCTTTCTTCGCTGTGTAAGAAGGAACAAGGACAGAGCTGGAGCAAGGCAACCGAGTGAGATACTCAGGTTTGGGAAGCACTGCTAAATCATTTTGAGGGACCAGCAGCACTGTCTGTGTGTGGAAGTACTCGAGGATGAGCACGAGAGGAAAAAACGAACGCGAGGCAATTATACGGGCGTTACACATGCAGTCACTTCCAGGTCATCTGGTGAGCATCCTGCCCAGCGACCTGTGAGGATGTATTTGGAAAGAAAGGAGAGGTTTCCAGGACATGGCTGGGGAGGGCCAAAAGGCGCAGTACTGAGATACTCGTGCAGGCAGGCAGGCAGGAACACATCGCGGTGCCTGTGAGATGCCGTACTGCAAATGCCGATAGCCCTCAGTGGGGACACGATGGCAGCGGGATGGTGTGCTATGTTTCCAGAACTAAAAAAAGATTTCTTAGCCTAAATGGCTGTAGATGACTTTAGAGTAACTCTGTAGCAGTAGAAGATGAATATTTAAATGACTTCTGTGGCAATATCTCAACTCCTGTAAACAAAGGCAGGCAGAAGGCTAAAGACTGGAACATGAAGCAGTGGCTAGATGAGTGACCTAAGTGGATGGTTTTGGTTTTGAGGCTATCAGTCCATCTTTGCCAAACAGATACGGTATAATAAGGATTGATTCAGACTGAAAAACCTCCTACGAGGCAGACTGCTTAGAGATGTACAAAACCCATACAAAGCTTGGTACACAGAATGGTTTGAACAAGGAATGAATGAGTAAGCCCATTATGCACAAAATCACAATGATAGAAATAAAATTAAGCAAAGGCTACAGAGCACTTCAGGTGCACATATTCCAGTGCTAGGAGCTTAAGTAATGTGATCCATTTTGTTTCCCCTCAATGAGTATTTTTGACCTAGTTGGTTTTAGTAAGTGCTGGTGGAAAGTCTTCATGGGAATAGTGAAGGTCATTGATTCAAATTTATAAATTTATAATTTAGGAAGGATCAGAGAGCCAAAAGGAAGAAGGAGATAGCATCTTGTAACTCACAGCTCTTAAGAAAATGCCCTACATACTTATGGAGCAATGTGCTACCACAAGATGAGTACTTCATAGCTGCTGTTCTTTAGACACCAAATCACGTAAAAGAAGAGGAAAAACATAATCACCAGTTTATAAACTAATAGGAAGTTCTTGAACAGTACCATAAAACCAGACTTGATTAAATTAAGTAAAATTGGCTTACAGAGTCAAAACATTGCAGCAATACAAAAGAGAAAGGCAAAAAAATCATAGCCTGGAAGGAAGAGGTCATTCATCTCAGCCTGTTGATACGCAAAGAGTTGAGCAAAGGGCTGAACAAGTAGGTTCCAGGACTGGACATCTGGATTCCCAACTTCCTGCAATATCAGACATCAGATCTGGATTATAAACCACAAAGCATACAAACTGGTTCAGGATTTTTCTTGTAATTTAGTAGTTAAAATATTTCTGTCCATTATGAATGAAGCCTCAAGCAGTAAGCTGTATTTGTGATTAACTTTTTTAGACTGAAGGCGAAAGTGCCTCCAATAATAAAGAAAACAGGTCACATTAGGAAAATAGAACCAAACCTGGAAAAAAAATGATGTGGAAAGAAGCTTGGGAAGCAAAAGCGGTTATACAGCATATGTGACTATGAGAAGAAACTGGTAACCAATGTAATGCATTTGAAGCAGAAGCTGGAAACTGGAAAACTGATAGGGAAAGGTCACAGGGTTAAGCCTCTGACCCTTAAAAAACCATCATAGTTCAAACTACAATATCCTTCCCAAAGTTCAGAAAACTCTGTAATGTGTGGTAGAGATGCAGGGAATTCCAACAATGGGATTTCTCCTTTACTAGACAAAAACGGTAGAAGAATTAACAGCGATAAATTCACTGTATAGTAGCTTACCTGTTATTTTGCTAAAAGCCAAGTGATTTACTCTGTTCGTGAGATGATGAGTCACTTTCTTTCCAAAAATGAATTGAAGGTGCCAAGCAGCAGCTATTAAATATAGGCATCATAAAATGATGAGGACCAAAATATGTTCCCTCTGTAGGTTTCAAACAAGTCTTATTTATTATCATTGACTTTTGATGCCTATTCAAAAACTAGAAAATTTCTGGATTAGCAAAAGAAATACCATGTTTTGCCAACCTATAAAGCAGATAAACAGAATGACAAAGTAATTATATGATTATGAGTCTGACAATAATTCCAGGCCAAGTAAGGGAATGACTGATGCAGAGCTCATTAAGCACAGAACTAAAAAAGTGTAATTAATGCCAATCACACTCAAGTTTATAAAGACTAGATCATTGCCCAACTAACGAGGTGCCTCTTTGTAAGATTATAGGTTGATTAACAAAAGGTGAAAACATAAGAAACATTTATTTTGAGTCCTGGCTACCTCATTTAAAAAAGCAAAGTTAGAAATGAACATGGTAAACAACAGAACAAACTCAATTATCTCCCAAGACGGTCAACAATCAGCCAGGATGCGATGGCCCAGGGTGTACGTCTGAGAGGCTCTTTGTGGGTCATCACCACGCACGAGGTAGTTTGGACCAACATCTCTACAACGCAACAGGAGCAGGGAGGGAACACATGCAGCACAGTTCCTGTGACTAAGCCGGTGAGTGGTAATTTATTAAGGCACTATAAATTGATCACTTACAATGTTTGCCCATATTCATTTGCTCTCTATTCCCCATCTCGCCTTCCCTTTCTGAGCTCCCTATAGTTTATCTCCTACACCTGTCCCGGTTTGAGCAATGCATCTACATGTTTATCAATCATGTTCACTTGATAAAGTCTTCCAATTTGTTCATTTTTAAATTGTTCATCCTTCAATGTGTTACACTGCACTTCATCCTCTTAGATTTTAAATAGTGTCTACTATTTATTTGTCAAATGTCATTCAAGAACTTCTCTGTGATATTGCTGCCCTCCTCTTTTTACAATATATCCCATTTTTTCAACCAATTCCATTAGCATCCTCCCATTTTTCTCCAGAGGACTAGAGAAAACTTCAAATAAGATCAGTTCTTAGATTGATTCTTCAGAAATTCCACATTTGAGTCTTGCAGTGCAAATCAAAACAAACTTAAAAGCCTACCAGAAACTACATGGTGAACAAGATTGAAAATGTATTATTCAGGCCAGCAGAAAGAGATAAGATTCAGGTTTTGGACACTGGTATAGAAAAATATACTTAAAACTAGAGACATTTTTAAAACAGTGACCTGAATTAATCATGATGCTCTAGTGATTACTTAAAGCTGAAAATATTCTAACCCAGACAATACTTTCTAAATGGCATGAGTTAATTTAAATCAGAAAATTAAGTCATGGCTGCTGAATTACACGGTAACAATAGTTTTTTCATGTTTTATGATCTATTTAGAGTCCCAACTTGATTGAAGACAGAGACAGAATTCCTGATGGACTGAGAATACACCTACTCCCCCTATGCATACAGACTTTAAACATGGACATTTGTATACAAGCTCCTTAGCATTCCTCCTGGTTTTTGCCTCTATCTCTTCTAGAGAGTTATCTACAGCTCAGAGTGGATTTTTAATTTGATATTTGCCCTCTAATATTCCTTTTGATGCTGCATTAAGTGATCTAATGATGTTACTCACATATTGCTCCACACTTACGGTCTTTTGGACTGTCCTGAGCACAGACACCACTAATCCTTTTTTTTTTTTTTTTTTTTCCAAAAGAGTTCATTTGATAAATGTGGGTAGAACCTGGCAAATCACTTACAGGACAATTTTCAGAGAGGTTATGACTTCATCGCAGTTAGAGTTGTACGTGAGCACCACCTTTGATAATTAGACCTTAGGATTTCTCAGAACACATAACTGTACGGTAAAATCAGTAACATCCATAAATCAGAACCTGAGGAAGTGTGAAATTGTATGTAATGTCTCACATCCATCACCATTTTACTATGCTTGCTGTTTCACGATACAGAGATATATTTTTTGAGAAGTAATGGTTTGTTCTGGACAAGAAATTCCATTAGCATACTTAGCTATTGGATGCTATTGATGTATCAGAGTCAGCATGTTTTTCCAAAGAAGGGGCCATGCTGTGGCGTGAAATATGAAGCAGAAACATACTACAGAGAAATAGTTCAAATACCAAGAAGTTTGGATAAAGTAAGCTTTTGGCAGCTATGTGCCACATTTTCTTTTAAGATGCCAAAAACTTATTCTAGACAGAGCCAGGTATTAAAGATAACTTGCAAGCAGCAAAGAGCCAATTGCCAGAAACAAATGAGAGAGATGTATTTTACAAAGAAGTTGTGATATTTCACACTTATTTTTTTGCTGAACTTTAAAATAGGATGAAAGAGGTCATGGATACAGGTAGGCAATCCAGCGCAGTGAGGACTGCAGTAGAAGACAGAATCCTTCTCACTTTCTCTTTATTATGAAATAAAAATGGAGCTATGAATCATCACAGCATAGACAAATCATCCGAGGCATCTTAAAACAGCCACTTGACTGACTGCTGTAATATCACCTGTCATTCAATAAAAAGAACTGCAGTACGTGCTTACAAGTTGATAGAAATGTGCCCAAAGCCAAATGGAAACCCTTGGCTTCATCAAAATAACATGATTTTAGAAGTTCCTCAATTAAAACACGTGAAGTCCCATTAGAGCAGATGCAGTGACCTTTGCGAAAGCCAGGTGGATACTGGCACGACAGACAAGATCAGGCCAGACGGATAAAGGTTAGAGCCAAAATGACCGCAAATGCATCAGGGATGGAGCTGCAAATCAGATGCAGCATCTGCAAGGGTCCTGGGTCACCCAAGAAACACTTCATTCAAAACTGCTGCCAAGTCTAAAAAGTTTAGATTGAAAACAAAATGGAAAAGTAGTTATTTATTGACAACGCATGCTTCCTAGACTTTCCAGCTCATAAAGCCAACACAGCTAAAGCATGCCAGCGTCACATCACAACCGATCTGGAGACCCACTCTGAATTTCAGAGTGTACCACTGCCCCAGCAGAAACAGCATCATACAGAAAGCTCTTCCCACAAATGAATTCCACCCTCTGAAAAAAAACAGATTATATGAAAAGTTATGATATTCCCACCTAAGTGTATTCACTTTTTTCCTATGACCAATGTCTTCATCTCTGCAAAGACTTCTCTCTGCAAAAACAAATACAGCTTCTACCAGAGGAGAATATTCTGTGGGAAGTTTGGATCACATCAGGACCTTCCACCCTCATTTTAGAAATTCCACTATGAAGACTAAAAAAATCAACAAAGGTAACTTTTGTCATTTAGTTTGTTGTTTTTTTTTTTTCTTTAAAGACGTTGATTCACATCTCTTAAAAAAATGACACTTAAAGTAAATATCAGATATAGTGATCTCGCTATAAACATCACCTCTCTATGTACCGGTTTCTGGGGTTCTGTGATGGCAGAAGATTGAATTTCCATTACAACATTAAGAAATACATTTTCTTCAGTTCACTTAAGTAGCCACTCTTTGTCAGAACCAGCAGATGATGTCAGCAACTGTGAGGCCCAATGCATACTGCAGTCAAATGAGATTTTAACTGTATGTAGATTTAGGATGAGATGCTTAAATTATTTTCAGGGTTGCAAGGAACGCTTAGCCAAGAAATCTACAGCTGTCTCCTAGTTTATAATTTAGTCAAATATAAAAGATAAAAATACAATATAACATGAATTCTTTTTGTATTCAGAAAGACTTCTGGCATGTACTTGTGGCTGAAGATACTACATGTAGCTCTTCTGTTGATTTCACGACTGTTCAGACAATTCAGCTATAAATATTTGTGTGCAAAGGTCTTTTTGGAAGAAGAACATTCCTTTGAATCTAACAAAAGTTACTAAATCATTTTAGTATCTTATTTTCCTACTTTTTTTCTATTTGTCATCATAGGTTTATCCTATAAGTCCCAACCTTTTTCCACAATGCATGCCAGAGCCTTTGTTTTAAGCCTGTACACAAATACAAGGCTCTAAAAGGGAAGACACAATTATAGAACATAAGTTGTAGAAACTGCAATAACATCCTACAGTAACAGTCATAAGAACATTTAGGAATTGAGCAAAGAGTTTGGATTATTTTTTGGAAAAGAAAATTCTTGAACAAATCTTTTTTTATTCAAAAGACAAAAACTAAACAAAAGAACACCGAGGTAATTCACGATCTCTATTTTTAAGTATTTATTTACATTAAATAAGGTATTAAATGTTGAAGAAAAACACCCTTTGGCAGCCGTTTCAAAAATGAGGTCACTAATATTTTTAAAAAAATGAATTTTGCTACAGGGTTACACCCAACATGGCCTAAACCTAAAATCTGTTAACAGTTTGCCATCTGTTTCCTATTGCGTCATGCGCTGAGTCTAACTTCCACAGTCTGGGGGGTTTCTTACAGCAGATGATGCACAGAAGTGTGGGGGGAAAAAAAAAAGAAAACGCCTTTCTGAATTAGATTGTCAACAATTACTTTGATTTATGCTCTTTTTCAAGGATACGTCATATTTATAATATACGGGTTACGATACTTGCCATGAACTATTTATTAATATTTTGCTGACTAAGAAAGCTTTTGACAGAGCTATCATCTAAACCCTGCTGAAGACAACACTTCAAAATAGCTCTGAAAACCGAAGACCATAAATTATTTGTAGCAAAAGGAACTTTACATCCTTCTAATCTCTAAATAAGTTTCTGACAGCAGAGCACGTCTGCGAGTCCTTCTTTGGAGCTGGCCGAGTGCGGTGGTGGGACCAGAGCACGCTTTTCACCAAGCCGCAGAAGGTATTGGGAGGGCATCAGGCTGTGCTGGTGGTGGCGCTGACCTACCTCCGGCTCCCTGAGCATCCCTTCACTCCCGAACATCAGATTGCTGAGAATATCCTTTATCAGCTCTGCAGCTGCCCATAATTTTCCTCCTTTTCTGAACTCGTGTGCTAGTCGTTCCACTATGACAGTGACGACCCAGTTGGAAGGGCAGATCCCCTCCCTCGGTGGGGATTTCACCCAGGCAGAGCAGGTACCTGCAACCCAGCCTCCACTTTCCCTTCCAACAGTCCCCATACTCTTCCTCAACGGAACAGGACGGTACCTGTCAGTGGCACCCACAGGTGCCCGATCACTCCCAGAGCCCAATAAAACTGCTCCACCCGACCTTGCTAAATCACCTTTCTTATTCCTTTAAAAAAATCCCTTCATAGTTTACAATTTAATTGTGGTTTAATAGTGGTTCCCTGACATTCTCAGCCCAAACCAGGCCCTTAGCACTAGCCATAGAGAATGGATTCTTGTTTATGAGGTGCCTGTTGGCTTCATTCTCTCTTTTGTTCCTCATCTCCTTGTTTCTTCTCACACCGCTGCCGCTGTAGCTGTTTTGAGTCTGTGTTAGTGCTGGTCAGAACCACATGTTCTGAAAGTTACAGTTACCTGCGAGTACAGCCAGTTTTTTCCCTTTCCCATTTCTTTATTCCTGGTGACCACTTGCCTCTGTAACAGAAAGAACTCTCAGCGTGAAGGGCGCAGTTGCTGGTATGTCTCTAGGTTTGTAATTACACTGGGAACATGAACAAACTTTATTTTTCAGGGTGACTGCACTGCCCTGAACACTTGTTGCCTTCAACGGAGGCCAGTTTTAATAGCTGAGACCTCACAGAGCCACTCCTCTTCCGCAAAAAAAGAATTTATACCATCTTGCCCGTAATCAGACTGAGTACTCGGCTGAGAATGCAGTCTCATGTGTCAGCTCCGCTTGTGTCAGTCAAAACCTATTAAGCTCACCTGTCGCTTCGCATGTGATCTAATTCAGCTCTCGTAATACCCGTGCAGCCAGTTTCATCGCCGGCACAAGCTTTCAGCGGCAGATAATGATATTCTGAGACGTTTAATTTCAACCCTTATAAAACTGCTTAACTGGATGTATCGCTCTCAGCTCTCCAGACATCTAAATGAGCGCTCGTCGGAAACTCAGAGGAATTAAATTCACCCGACCCCCGCCAATTCACATCCACGCCACCTCAGCACCCAGCGGGCCGATGAGAGGTGGCCACTGCTGGCCAGCGCAGCACAGCCGGTGTGCCATCCGACCGGCCTCGGTTCCCGTTCCGCAGAGGGGAAGACCGCGCCGGCGGTGGCACAGGACGTTTGCCGACGGGGGTTCGGCTGCGCGGAGGTTCTCGCGCAACGACGAGCGCTCCCCAGGCAGAGGCACGTACTGACGCGCGCTGGGTGGGAAGCCCCTTCCCGTAAAGCAGGCGCTGTTTATATATTTACACATTTTGTTACAGGTTCTTCCGTTTTTCACTCTCGGCATGGGCTGCTGCGTGATTGATGAGGCTCAGGAGGCTGTTACAAGCGTTCGGGGAGCAAGCTGTGTCTTCATTTATACTTTAATAGCTTAAACGTCAAGGCCCTTATGCACATTTGGGTTTTTTTTAAAACCCACCGCCACCTCAGCAACAGCCAACCAAAACAATTTAATCAACAGCGCAAGAAACGGGACAAATTTTAGACAGCAGGATATATAGATATATACACACACATCACTCACATCGTAAGACTTGCATGGAACACGCTGTCCTACAGTGCAGCGTTTATCAGCCAGGGCCTACGTTTGGGAGCATAACTAAATGATTCTTTTAATTACAAATGCTCTACGGCTATTCCGATATATATAAAATACCCATGTATATATATCTACACACCTGCCCATACACACTGTCAAAGATTTCTTCTCGTTTCAGAAGGGCACTCATTAGTATTTAGAAATAGATTCTTTCCACCTTTATTGTTGGCCTTAAAATTGATCAAGGGAGGACACAAAAAATCTGAATTTTATTTTGAAGTAAAAAGGTCTTAGAAGCTAGTATACAAAAGCTATAAAAATCCCTAATTAAAACCCCAGAGACCCCAGACATCTCTAAAAAGCACTTATCTTCTCAGAAGGTATATCTTTGTTCCCAGTATATCTGTGCTCATAAACTGAAAATAGGTGAACATGCTTTCAGCTGTAAAAATTATTGTCTAATATCCCATGCAACACATACAGATACATCTCGTTCCAAAGGTATTTTTTTCCAAATATAAGAAACATTTCCTGGCTTTCGAAAGAGAAATTTTAAATGTTGTCTTATTTACAAGCATAAATATTTCCTGGATGCAAGATGTTTAGTGGTGGCAAAATATATCAGTATTTTCTCCACCCGTTTACTACACTTCCTTCGAAACCAAATTAGTTGCAAATTCAATAAGTAAAGTTATAGGTAAGAAAAGCAAAGAAAAATGAGAACTGCTTTAAACAAAGGAAAAAATCACAGCCTCTTATTTTCTGTGCAGATGCTAATCTCCCTCTACATCACAAAGACTTTTGAACTACGTTTCTATGGATGCTGGTGGGAAGTCAGTTTATTTCTCCTGTGTATTAAAGAGAATAATTTATCTTCCAGCAGAAAAACATATGAGTGCATATGCAAATATCTTTTCCAAATAAAAACATTCTATTAAAATTCACATTTGTGAATAAGGTAAATGTTGTGTAGCACACAGTCGACAGCGTTTGTATAAGCAAAATGTAGAATAAGAAGTTCCAAATGATCATTACATTAATTCCATTTTGCCTTTGCTAGGATGGTAGCACAATGAAATTAGGTAGTTTTCTCAAATATGTGTATTTTACCATTATTTCATCTGCTGGCACTTCAGGCTATACCAATTTCATCATCTGTTTGTTTCTTCAGAATTTTAGAGGCAAGATTTAATGAATTTATTTATGCAAAATCCTGCTAGTTTCCCTTTCACTAGATTCCTTCAAAGACCACAGATGTTCGCTTAAACAGAAAGTGAAAATATCTTTTAATTCAGACGTTTGGTATCACTTTTTAGTTTGAGGGGGTTTTTTGGCTTGTTAATGTAGAAATGCTGCTTGGCAACTCATCTCCATCCTTGGAGGTTTTCAAGGATTTCACGATTCAGCCAGACAGCTGACCTGATCTCGTGACAGTTCAAGCAGTGTTCAGACAGCCTGATGGGGTAGTTGACTCAGAGGTCCCTTTCAATCAGCATTTCCATAATCTATCTTAAAATAATTGTAACGTGATTAACACTAAAACCCTTGAATTTCTAGACTTTGTACTGTAAAGGCCAGAATGGCATTTTTTAGCTGCACAATTAAAATGAAGATCCAGTCCCTACTGACCAGAACTCTGGGAATTCTGAGAGGGTTTTTGAAGTTAGATTTCATCAACAGCACCTCATCTCAGAGCTCACGTCCACGAAGAAGCACTTGGTGCCTTACTGAGATCTAACTATTTCTCAGTGCCTCAGGCACGGGCTGTCCCATTCCTAAACTGGGAAGCTGTGTTGCACACAAGCTGGCCTGCAGATGGGAGTGGGAGTTTGGGATTACAGGAAATTGCTTTGTTTAGACTAGAAAATTATTATCAAGAATCTTACAACAACACAGAGCTAAGGCTGCTTAATGGTTTGCCTAATTTACTTTCCTAACTGCAGACTGGCTACATTTATATTTCTGGACTTGAAAATAAGGTCAAGTTAAGATATGTGTTGACTATGTAATATTATTTCAGCATTCCCCTTGATAATATCTACTGGAACTGTTTGTTCAGAGAGAAGCCATAATAAATATACAGGAGCAGATCTGAGGTGAATATGCAATTGCTGACATTCATGAGTCAGAATTTTAAATACTGGTATAGGTGCATGCCGGTGTCCTTACAGTATTCGCTGTAGCTATACCTAAATCCTATACATAGGACTTCAAAAAGGGTACCTGACAGCAATGTCTTGAAGGAATCAGAGATGGTGACATTTAGGAGTCAAGACTGGTTTGCGTCACCGAATTCAGTCCTAACTAAACAGCGAACCTTTATGCAAATTACAGTGGGTACGAACAACAGCTGAAGTTCACAATACATCAGTCAAATTGAATTCAAAAGTCCAGAGAGTTACAAAAGTAATGCTGAAACCAAAAGGCACACTTGATTAAATACTGAAAATCCATCAAGTCCGTCATGTGCAATCATACAGGCATGAAATTTTCGTATTTATATACAACATTTAACTTTTGAAACTATTAATTATAGACGGGGCCTGAATCCTTATTCTGTGAATTAGTTTTTCATGTAACACTGAAAATAAAATTTTAAACAATAGAGCATATGAAAGTTCATTTTTCAACTCCTGTTTCCAGTTAGATAAAAGTACTCTTACTAATATCCTTTTGGTAAACCCTTGCTTTTGCCACCACAGGAGATTGTAACATTTACATCACTCAAGAATCGAGACAGCTACCAGGATTATTAAGGGCTTTCCTCCAGCCAAATTTATGAATTGTCACAGAACTTACTGTTATTTTACATGAAATTTAAAGTAAGTGAGCCACGCACTTCTTAAGATGCTCAAAATCCAATTTTACACTTGTCTTAATCACTGCAAATCAGTTCATCACACGTACAAACTGCCATCTGCTCATCCATTTATCAAATTTCCAAACCTAAAGCCATTTTGCTACTTATGTACAGATACAGAGTTCCATGTGTGTAAGAGATTTACACACAACTCCACCAGTAGGTGATCCTTTTCCAGATAAACCAAATACCGCAGATGTACTGGGACATCTCAGATATCACAAACAACAGTGGCATGCCCATAGCAGCATCACAAACAATGGGGACAAACAACAGTGACAGCGATGTCATATCACACATTCCAGTGGCACAGTCGTCCCTAGAAACCACCCCAATTCTTATTAACAGAAGCTACTGCTAATCATCCAGCATTTAAATGACTGGCACTTAAATCCATATTAAGTTACCTCCTCTCTGTCGGAAACACCCACTGAAATGAATGAACCAATGGACTTGAACATCAGGCCAGATGTTCAGGGCATATGAAAGTATGTCAGGACATCAGACAAGGCATGCATTTATGCTAAATAATCCAAAATACATAAATTTATAAATAGCTGATTTCTAAGAACGGGAAAGTTCTATCAGAGCTATGCATCGGTTTTGAAATGGTAAGAGATCACAATTCTATCAATCAGTTAGAAATTCTTAAAATATCCCTTCTTAAAAAAAGGAAAAGACTGCATTACTGTTCAAATGAACTTGTTTACACACTTATGATATTTCTGTAGCAGAGGAAAGAAAAGGAAAGTAACAGGCTATTTTCTCTTCTATATCTGCTTTATTACTAGATACTGAGACAGAAGTGTCATTAATCTTTCCATAACATCTGAAGTCAAGTGTTGTCTTTGAGCATAAATCCACTTACCTTTTCCAGGTGAGTTTCTGGTTTAGGATTAAGAAATGGTTTGCTTCCATTGCAGAGGTCTGAAACAATGAAACAGAAAAATTAATTTCAGTACTCTGTTCATTTTAAGCATATTTAGATAACCCGAATTAGGCACTGCCCAGTAAAAGTAAGAAGGAGAACTAAGGTGTTCTGGTTTTTTTAATCACGTGTCTGCATAAAGTAACAGGTTCATGTACATTTGTTCTGTATTTGAATTTTGTAAAATTATTTTACCATTATCAGTCTTGCTGGTGGAATGAAATAAGTGCTATCCAGTTACCCTTGTGAGGACATACATCTCTGCACCCATGCTAATTCAGTTTCCTCAACTAATCCTATGATTAAGCTTTCACTTCTTTTTTTCATCCACAGTCATCTTTGGATACTAGGTACCAAATTAAAATGATTGACTAAAATGGGATACCAGCTAAAAGTGACCAATTTATCCACATGTTAATATTTATGAGTGTTACACTCATCTCAACTCCTGTAATTGTAGGACCAATGTAGTTTACAGTACATTCACCGTTTGTGTCCCTTCCTGGCTCTTGAGATATATGCTATTTTCAGAAGTTTAAAAAATGGGAAGTGAGAGGACAAAAATACAGTAATTATTCTAGAAGCTCATGTCATTGGCTGGAATGGAAGTATATTGGCATAGCGATTCAAATAATTTAACCTTAAAGAAGGCCAAAGCTAAAAATATAGATGACCAGCCTCTACAAGCAGCTGCTGAAGGGCACTGTTGACTTCAATGTGCCCCGAATCCCAGTAAATAGCTACAAGGTTCAGAAATCCACAAAGAATTTCACTGGAGTTGTATGACCAAACCTCTACTATTTGCTCTTCAAGCCAGACAACCACTGTGCTGCTAAAGGAGTCTTCCTGCTAAACCAGAAACTATATTGAAATTAAACAATTTAACAAAAGAAAAAGGAGATGCAGAAGGTCATATCAGACACTAAATACCCACTACAGCATGAGTCAGTCAGGTAGCACAGAAACATTATTTGGACCAGTGCTTTTGGGCTCCTGCAGTGCCGGGTAGGGCCAGTACAGAATATTTCCACTTTGATTATTCTACTTAAATACTACAGCCTTTACACTTGTAGAAAACAGTATGAACACCTGTAAATAGTGTTTACTCTACATAAACCCATAACAAATGAATAAAAAATATTTTTTTAAAAAAGCAGCAAGCTCGTAATATTGTGACACGTCTTTGTGATGGCCCTCTTTTTTCATGTATCGTATTTTTGACTCAAAATTCTGCCTTTTAACATCTTTACAGAAGGCATTTTGTCAGGGAAGTGAACAACTGGAGCTGATCTGTTCTATGTTCTATGTGTGTTCAGAACATTTTTCAGAACGTATTTTCCAGAAGGTAAACTCAGTAGAGCTACCTGGACTTTTTAATTTAGTAATAAGTAATCATAGCGTATGCATGTGAACCACACACACGTGAGAAGGAAAAGGAAATCCCCCTTAGCTATTATGAAAGGCTTAACAAAAAATACAATTGATGCTACATCTCATATGGAAATGAGTTAAGGGCCATAATGAATTTAATTTGTAAAAATTTGAACTGTAAACATATTCTCACAGCTAAAAAAAAACCTGTCCAGATGATTTTCCACCCAGTAACAAACTCAAAGCCAGAGATTGTCTCTCACAGGAACCCCATTAATACCCTGCTGAAACAAATCTGAATTTAATTCAAACTCGGTGGGTAACAATGCTGTCTGCTTTCCTCTTTACTGCTATGCTATAAAACCCCACGAATTAGATTTAGGACTAGCCACCTGCTTTCACAACAGACTGCCAAAACCTGAAAGTATTCTCTTTACTTTTTTATTATCCTTTTTTAGGCTTATTATTGTTGCAGATACAATTTCATGAAACTTTGTTGCTTTCTTGATAGGCAAAAAGAGTAGTAATAGGCAAACCTCTACATATCTTTTATTTCAACCACATGACAATCCTCGATTTGCCCCTCAAAAAATCACTTTTCTATTTATCAGTTCCATATTATTTAGTCAGTGAAGCCAAAAAGTGCTAAGAATGAACAACGATGCCCCACATTTTCAGTCTGATTAGCATGTGAGGAAGCAGTGCAGACCAGACTCAGAAATAAATTAGAGAGGGCATTTGCATTGCTCCTACTTATTCCGTGGGTTCCTGTGCCACAGTTAGTGCTGTCTCATCAAAACCCTCACACTCTCTGTTGCTGTCTGCTTGTGCCATTATCATTTTCTAACCACACTGCCCTTAACACGGATCCAGAGAGGAAGGTGAAAGTCATTCCAATTGTGCTGAGGGTAGCTTTTGTTAAAAAACAGATAAACAACACTGTAATTAGCCCCACAAAGGAGAATTTTAGCATGAAAGCAAGCTGCTAGCTGAAAACTGAAATCCAACACCCTGAATAATGTAGCTTTAGTACTCTTACCACTAATGTCAAATTAAATTTTCTTTGGAAACTTCCATGGGTCTGAAACACTTCTGTTATGCTTATCTCTTAATCGCTATTACAAAGCAATAATAAAGCGTGCAAGCAGGAAAGTTGATATTGAGATTAGAGACATATTCTAACATTTCAAATGTAATAACAGAAAGCATTGATACGTGTGTTTACTGGTAACCTGAAAGCCTTTAACCACACTGCAGTTCAGTGCTCTAACGCATGATCTTTAAGAGAAGTGCCAAGACTTTTGGTGACTTTCTCTCTGCAATGCTATAAAATTGCTAAGCAGGAAACCTACAGAAGAAAATGCTGAAGATTTTCAGAGTAAGTCAAAGTTAAACTAATAGTAAACTGAAGTACCATCAGAAGTATGACATCTTGCAACATGGAATATATTTTCAAGCACTGAAAGGGCATTAGCACGGGACTACGAAAGACAGAAGTTTTAAAAAATAACTATGCCTCATTTTGCAGAACAGCATTAAGTAAACCTTGCCTTAACCTCTATCTCCAATCCTATTAAATTACAACTTTGTCCCAGAAAGAAAATGTGTAAAAAACCTGAGAGTGAAGAGTGATGCAAGCACTACTAAACAGGAATGAAAAAAAATCGACAGGGTCTGGTAAGCATCTTTGAAAATGAACCACTGAATTTGCTTTAAGGGATTAAAATCCTCCCCCTCAGAAAACCAAAACAAAGCAACTGCAACCCAGCCAAGCTCCATGTGGGATCTGGTTATTCCAGAAATCGTTCTGCTGAACAGAGCTGTTCCTTGTCTTTGGCTGGCCCTGCTTCCTCAGACCCATTAATCCCCAAGTATCTCAAACATTCATCTCAGCCCAGGCATTTATGCAAAAATCTCCAGCCACTGAAAAGTAGCCCCCAGATACTCATCTCCTCTTAATAGCTAGGCACGGCAGCCAGAAGGCTCACATATTTGCTTTGGTGACCTGATCTGTCTCACACCGACACCTCGCTCTCCAGGACATCCCCAGCTTGCTCACTTGGAGGCTACGAGCCACAAATCCTAATCAGCAGCCAAATCTAGATTGCTTGACCAAAGCTATAAAGGAAGAAAAAAATGTGAGTACCACTTTCTCCTACTTCATTTAACGGTGCTGGCATGTGCATCGTCTTTACCGCAGAGGTGACTTAGCGCTCTTCACATCTCAAATGTGAACCCCAGCTAAACATTTTTTAGAAGTTGAACCTCTGTATGCCAAAGACTTTTTCCTTGGAGTCAACAGGGTTGGGTAATGAATTTAGAAATTAATTAGCCAGTTTCTAGTGAATCCCCACAACATTCAAGCACCTACGAAATGCAGCTCAGTGTACTCTCATTTCAGGAAACAATTTATTACCTTATTATTTCAGGAAGATACAACGATAGGAATGGCAGTGTCAACACTAACTTTCCAGCCCAACAGCACAGATTTCTCTACTCCTTCACCTCAAATCTAAAGTATTTGGTAACTTTTGTCAGACTATCTGAAGGCTTCTAAACCAATCTTTTGTAGGGGGAGATAAAGGTACTTTTCTATCCGAGGGAAGCAGATAACCACTGGCACTCATTCGATGACCAGTTTCCCTTTTTTCCCCCCTCTTTTAAATGAGCAGCCTGTACTAAAGGAAGGCTGTAAAACGTTGACTACAAAACAGCAAACAAATGGTTTGGCTTGGCTGTGAAACTCTTTCAACACTTTCTACTCGAATAAAAAGCTGCAATTCTATCATGGCTACCTCCACTATGATTTCCATTGAACTAAAATTTGGCTCAGAACTGCAAGCAAGTCCTATTTGCAGGCAGGAAGAATTCATGCAAACAAAACTGAAATGATAATTGAGAGAGAGTTTTTGAATAAATGCTGTATTTGTCCTAGTCAATACCCCTCTGTGGTTCCAATTCTGTTTGTCAAAAGGAAGGATTATTTCCTGAATGTTTAGATTACGCTGAATGTGAATGCTCACATAGGCACATACACAGTGAATCCCCCACCAGAAATTGTTTCTCTTTATTATGGACTACACAGAGTCAAAATCTGATTCTAAAACCGCTCTTTACTAAAGCACAGATTACTTGTACAGGCCACACAAAACTAGGGGTAGTCAGCAGCAAGTACTGCTCCCTCCAGCCCATCTGCAGAGCCACCCGAGGCAGAAAGGCAACGGAGGAGCTGCAGTCTAATTCAACGACCCGTCCAGTTTGCAGTTATCAGGGATGTATAACCCCAATTCATGCTCCCATTGCATGACCAAAATGGAAATACACGCAAAATCTCTTCTCAAAGCACCCTGAATTGCAAATGCTATTCCACAAAATGTTCTGTGAATTTACATTAATACTGTTATGTTGCAGTTTGTGGCTGGCATATAGGGGAGAAGTGCAGACGTCGTCTCATTGCAACGTAAACAACAGAATACTGGACCAGTTTCATCCTTCATTCTAAAGGAACGCTTGGATATTGATGTCAAATTAGCCCACAGAATTTTAGTGGTTCCAGAATTAAAGTGGATACTAAGACATATCTGGTTCAGCTTCCTTCATCCACAACAACCAAACTTTGTTCTACCTATTTACCAAGTTCTGTAATTTTTAAGAATCGGGATCCAGGTACATCTGCTCAATGGAGCCTTCCAGTATCTACCACTCCAGGTCTAACTCTTCTGGTTTTGAGTTTATCATTTCAGAGGAATGCGATAAAGTAAAATACACTGCCAAAACACAATCACTGTCTTCTTTACAGTGTGTATCACATTTCTGCGATGGAGAATTTAAATCAGTGTTGTCTATCGTTAGCAAGGTGCCAGCAACCTCAGGAAAAATGAAAAAGGAAATAAAAATAAAATGTAGCTGCCAAAATGGAGTCACTATTCGAATCTGGTCTTGTATTGGTTTCAATGTGTTTCTCTTTATGTTTGCAATGATTCATACTGGCGGAGGTATATACTGCTGCCAAAAGCTGCTGGCTGCTAAATAGTTTGAGTATTTTCTTATTTTGTTCCTGGTATATATTTTAAAATAAGTTGACCATCATCTTTTGGTTTTTAGCTCGCATTTAAAAACAGCAGGACAGGAGAGGTGATATTTCAATCTCTATAAACAATATCCTGAACAAACCATGAATCTCTTTTCAATAAAGTGGAAGAAAGCCTGATGCAGCACAAAGATGAGAGAGAGAAGCAAGGACTCAAAGCGACCCACGAGGTTTGCCTCGCTGCCTGCAAGCCCTTCAGCAGGGCAGCTACTGCCCACAGCCATGCCGGTGCCTTCGGGTGCGATCAGCTTTGCCACCTGGTAGTGAAGTGATTCTGTTATTTCTGCTGTATTGTCATTTGCCATTCCTCTCCATCCCTGTCATATTCACAGCACTGTCCCTCTCCTCACGTACTGAAGTAAATAGCTATCTTTATGCTGGGCTTACACCGAAGATGAAGAAATCCAGTCCTCCTTTCCTCTCCATGCAGAGAACAAGATGTGCTTACAGAGGTGTCTTATACAAGAGCCACGCGTACCTCCTTCCAAAGGTGAATTTAGCTCTCGCAGAGAGGCTAGCATGAAGGTCAGTATTTTGAAAACGCACTTGAGAGTTAGAAGGGTACGAAAATAAGTTTCCACGTGCCGTTGCCGTGCTGTACTTCTGTAGCTACCAGCCACAGCCACGGGGTGAAGGACGCTGTGAGGTGTTTCTGAAGAAGAAGCTGTTGCAAGAACAAAGAATACGTCACGCAAAATCCCTCTTTACTAACTGAACTGTTACTTGTATAGTTGTTTACATGTAATTGCAGAACATTAGAGTTTTCCTGTTCACAGAAAACAGGATTCATATTCTGGGCTTAAAGAATTCTGTATCCAGAGAAGGCAACTTTTTATCTTGAACAGCTTTATAACAGATGCCAAGCCAGAACTCTTGAAAGAGCCTCACGCAGTGTTTCTGTACTTTGACGGTAGTCTCAGTCACAGGGATGTGCAAACGCATGGGGAAAAGAAGCCCAGGAACAGAAATTGAACTTTTGAAGTCTCAAAATATTGACAGAGCTCTGAGTTGGTTCCTAAGGTATCTATGCAACTTCATCCACCGCTACGTTGAAAGTTGGGGGATAAACAAAAAAAAAGTATTCTTGAAGGCTGCTTACAAGTCTGAGGGAGAAAGCAAGCTTCCACAAGACTGGGAACATGTAAACCTACGATACCCTGCAGCGGGAAATGTGCATCTTCTGAACAGTTTTGAAAAACTAAGTTTTCCAGTCTAAAATAAAGACTAATCCTTTAGCCTCATCTTTAGGCTAAGAATTAAAGACCTACTTTCACCGCAGTATGCTTTCAGAGAGTGAACACAGAAGGAAAATGTGTTCTGCCCTAAAGATTATTTCATGTATTTAGGCATTTTATGTCTCAACACTGCAAACAATTAAACACGGCATCCACAAACTACAGGTGGTTTGTAACTTAACATGCTCTAAAGTCTTTGCAAGACCAGACCATTATTCAGGAAAATAACGGGGCCAGAAGTGGTACATGTGTATTCATACAAGCAAGTTCATTTTTTTAGATATTTCTTAAGAGCAGCAGTGTTCCTCAAAACCATCAAATCTTTCTGTGATTAGATAAAAAAAAACACAGCAGGTAACCGAGAGGCATAAGAGATGTGCAATCACAATTAAAAAAAAACAGAAAGAAATGGAGAGAATGTGTCGACTAGATAACATAGAGCAATAGAAAATACATAGGCTAATGCATCATCTTTGAAATCAAGGGAATATGGTGATAAGATATGAGTGAACAAAATGGAAAATCTCTCATAAAAAGTAACATCTGATCCATTTATCTTACAATCAAGGGTGGCAAAATCTTTTGCTTCACTCTGAGACAAAAAGCATTAGCTGAGGTTTCTAAGAGCTGCTTAGCTGGAAATCTGACCAGTCTTGAAGAGGCTGTTAAACGAAGATTACAGTAAGCTGTGTTTCAAACTGTGTGAAATCATAGGAGGTAATCAAAGCATTGCTCTCAACAGGAAGAAATTCCAGAGAGATGCTTTGCAGTAACGGTGAGTACAGAGAGAAGAAGCAGGATCTGCCCTGCAGCCACGAAGCAAACCATCAATTCCAAACATCTGCTCCGACCCAAACAAGCTGCTGCCAAAGACTGGATCCAGGTTGTTAACACTCATATTTTTTAACTGGGAGGGTGAACCCTGTGCAATACCAGCAGATCTGCCGGCAGCACCGGTGGCACTGCTCAGCCCAGGACGATGGGATCAGTGCAGACCCAGCATGGTGATTTTTTGGAGGTGTTGGGTCGCTGACGATTGTTTTGTGCAATATTAAAATATTATTACCCACCATTATGAATATGACAGATTTAGAATTAGTCCTTGCATTGGGAAAGACATTCAGCTCTCAGATTTATTCCTCTTACCACAGGATTCAGAGATATCTTTCCATTTACTTAAAAAAAAACAGAACAAACTCAGTATCGTTAATAGCAATCTAGAGAAAAATCTAACCAGGAGGATGAATACTGTGAAATCACAGAGCACAAAAATCTTTCAGAAGAAATTATAGTGCAGGAAAATAGCAGAATAATGTTATTGAACACAAGCTTTTATTTTAAACTGAAAATAATAATGTTTGTCTTGGAATCGGTTTTCAATTACAAGCCTAGTACAGTCACATCGTTTGTTATATGTTTAGCCTTCAGTATGAATTGTAGGTAATTACTAGATTGGATTAAATGAAAAACTTGGTAACGCTCTGCACTACTGGGCATTCTACTAGTCTTGAATCTCCAGTAACAAAAAATCAAATTAAAAAGCTCTAACTACACTGTGTTTAACAACAAAATGTAACTTTTTTGGCTCTTGGAGATAATCTTAATGCTGAAATAGTTGATTAACTTAAGCTATATTTTAAATCAACTAGGCTGAGTATTAGAATGGACAGCAAATGTAAGAGCCGACATGAAACACTCTACAAGTGGACCATCATGCTACATTGCATAATGGAGTCATAACTTAGCAGTTACAGCAAACACTGATGTACCTACAACAAAATTTACACCTCAACAGTTCTAATTTATTTTTATTATCTAGTAATAATAAAGTCTTTCTCATTAATAGTAACTTTTCCCATTTTTTAACTGGTAATAGAGAGCACTTTTTTTTTTGCCCCCCCCCATATCCAGCAAGCATTATGAGTTTCCTTACTGACATTTAACACAGTCTCTTTATCAGTTTAATGTCTTTTCTACTTCGGCTTTCTGGAATGCACGTTAGGCTTTTCCACTGCAGGGCTTAGGACTATGTATAACATTTTACTTCAAGGAAACACAGTATCTTTATGTAAGTGCCATGTTTTCAATTCGCTCCTTCATATTGCAATATCTCAACTGTATGCAGAATGTGAAATTATTTGTATGCAAAAGATATGCTAAGTTACCTATTCTTTCTGCCCTTGAGCCCCTCTAAAGGAACTGAGGTAAAACATCTCTATCTCAGTGCTTTTCTGCTACCCTCTTCCACAAATTCTTATCAGATTTTGGAGTAATTGTTTTGTGTCAATGCTTAAAATTGTTGTTACTTCATCTGAAAAATTTAATGTTGAAATTTAATTTTTCCCCACAGGTATATGATCACAGTTTGCCAATACAGATATAAATGGTTATTAATTTTTTCCATTCCCACGTTACTATCTTTTAATGCAGTACTTCATGCAGAACTAGCTCTATGGAAAACAATAAACAAGGAACATTCTTTAGTAAAAATTCCTGACATCAAATGATAGCTTACCACTCTGAAATTTGATCTTGTGTGAAAATTGCTTCTTACCCCAGTAGTTGCAGTGGTGAGGCCTAGGATATCGGCATCCTAACTAGTGTCCAAATGTCAACATATTGTAGTAAATAAATAAAATTCGAATCACCACTTAGCATGCATAGAGTATTGGATATACTTAGCAGACTGATTTTAAAGTAGCGGTGGCTCTCTAATTTCATTCTGCCCACCTTGGGGATAGATTTTCTGAAGAAAAAATCCCATATATATGTTTCACATGCACTAAATCAGAAGCACTGCAGTTTGAGCTAGTTGTGCACTGAGAGAACGATGTGCTTCCCTATGAAAAGTTACAAGATACGCTGCAAAGCATCATCTCTTTGCTAGCCTGCATCTTTAGCATTAAGCAGAGATAAGCAGGTTTGACTACAGAAATCAAATATTTCATGTCTTTTTTTGGGGGGAAAAAAACCCCAATCGATCGGTGTATTTAAAGCAAATTCTAAAGCCTCGTGCAAATCACGAGAGTTTCATTCTTATCCCCCGAGATAATCTGGTCTACCTGCCCCTCTCAGAACTAAACTTCCAAGAGAAAGTCCATTTTTCTGCATGCTGCCTTTTGCTCTAGTTCCCAGCAAGCACTCACCTACATTTCCTTCTTCTTGAATCTGAAGAAAAACCTATCAGACTACTCACATCTTAATTGCTCAAAATTCATCTTCAGTAACCCTTAAAAGATGTTGATAGTCTGAATCTCTTTGGATTTCAAAGAAACTGGAGTAATTTCGACCGCATTTAGTAACGTTTACATTTACTGACCTTTACCTACTCCTGGGGAAATCAACAGGAGAAGAAATAATCATTTCGCTGGTTTTGAAAAACGAAGGACCTGTCTGAGATCTTGAGAATTATCTAAAAAAATCCTGGAAGGGGCTGAATTTTCCAAGCGCTCAGCAACAATTTGGCTTTCTCTCCTCTTCTCAGCCTCAGGTGCAGCTCCTGCTCCCATCACTCACCACCCTCAGGAGGGTCATCGGGCTTGTGAGCCCTAAGGAGGACCCGCGGCAGGGGGCCATGGGAGGGAGAATGAGGCAAAGGAAGGAGCCCCCACTTGACACGAAAGCTGCACGTACGAGTGCCGTTATCGACAGCATAAGCCCTGTTACCACACTCTACGGAATACACCACGGTTTGTGTTCGTCACACGACTGATCTCTTATTTCCATCAAAATGATAGACAGAACAATCAAAATAAGAGGAACGCATTGTCTTATACAGTACTGTGGCAGCTAAATAAGCTTGAGAAAACAAATTATTTGGGTCAAAGATCCTAATCCATTTGGTCAAAACACGCAAGAAGGGAAGAGACGACTTTATTTAGCCTTCAGTAATGAGGCGCTAAGATTACTCCAGTGTGCTAAGTATTAACTGTGCATTTTAAAAAGTAACATTTTGGGCAGTGCACCACAGTTGCATGCTTCAGAACAGAAATTTGCTATCAATTTTCCTTACAAGTTGAGCTCAATTCTGCCTCCTGCTAAGAGCCAGACTAGCTTAGCTTTTAGTTAGGATTTTTAGAGGATAAAAAGTACAGTGACAGTGCAAGCCTTCCTTTTACTAGAAAAAATGGATGCATTAGCTGTTGACAGTGAAAAAACCTTGAAAAATAATCCAGCACATAAAAGAAGGGATGTACTGATGGTTTTGTCCATTTGTATGCAAAATACGGCTAGAACATCTTTTTCCTTTTCTAGTTTCCTTAGGTTTAGTGTTGCTAAAACCTATGTCTAATAATGCATTTTAAATTAAGAAACATGTAAAGAAAATGGATAGGTAGAGGAAATCCAAACCTGCACCCAGCTATGTGATAAGAGGTTAGAACAAAAAAATATATGCTAAGCTCTTTGGCTTTCTCAATTTATAGCAGAGGCGAGCCAGAAAGGAAGGAAAGCAGGACTACCCTGATATTCATCCAAGGATGGATTTGCCCTGCGACCTGGGAAAGAAATTAATACTAGGGTAACTGCTTGAGTAATTATAGCATCGGGCAACCAGATTCCTTACCCGGTCTGTCAGGCAATCTGCTCCTCTGATAGATGGGCTGCAGTCTGGTTTCCCATGACACTGGAAGGAACCAGAACTCTTAACTGCAACAAGAGCATGGTGTAGAGAAATTGGTGAGCAGAAAATAACGTGCAACCCAAACAGGAAAAAACCCACTTTGTGCAATTGGAAGATGAAATTCATAAGCCTGCCTTCCTTGGCAAACTCCTTAAAAGGTCAGGATTTCGTTTGCTAACCAGGCAGGACTAGCAAGAACTGACCATACTTTAGTGGATGTCTTTGTTTCAACTCTCAAAGCACATGGATCAAGCTCCTAGCAGATGAACCTAAGGAGCCAATCGAGCTCTAAATTCGCTCAATGTACTGGTGAAAGTGTGATTGTTCCTCTGCCTGAAAACCCCAGGGAAACTGTGTTGCTCCTCCTCACGCTCCTCCTACATATGCCCCCACGTTCCATCAGTAACTTCTGAGGAAGTTACAATCAGAGTTACTGAGGACTGTAATCAGTTATAATCCTCAGAGTTACTGAGGATTTGTCCCGATTTGCCATTATTACTTCTTTGCCCTCTCTTCTCTTCAGTTTAAATCTCTATAGGAAATAAACTAGTTGGAAAGCAGTTTTATCTTATGTCTACAAAGCACTTTATGCCCTTTTGACACAGTATTCTTAATGCTCACCCTAAAATTCCTGCAAACTCTTGCAAGGTTGCAAGTCCTAAGAAGTGGAAAAGAAGAAAAAAGTGCATCCGAGAGAACAAGCAATGTGATAGACTAATGGGTAAGATGAGCAGCTTGCTTTTTGATACAAAAGGTCCTCGAACCTTGATATGAAAGCCCTGCTTCACACTGTTTATGCCCACGGGCAATTGCTCTGATAAAGGGAGAACAGTAACAACTGTAAAGTACTTTAGCTGGTCACATCTAAAAGAGCAGATACACTTACAAATTTAGTATAAATAAAGAAAAGAAAGGGTTGCAGGCCTCTTCTGCTCCTTACAGGACCCTCAGAAGGATTCATTTCTGTTTGTACTGTTGCACTTGCCTAGGGATGCTGGCTGACACACAGTAAGCAATGAGAGTGACCGTAATGACACAGTGCAGGCAGAAATAATTCACATAGCTGTCAAGGGAAAAGAAAAAAAAAAAAAAAAAATCACTCAAATGGCACAGAGGTGGGAATGGAAATCAGCAGCATGCTTTTATTCCTACTTAATACTTCAAGATTATTAATGAAGGCTTCAAATACACGCAGCCTCCATCTTGCCTACCTTGTCAGCTTATTTAATGTAATGTGGTGCAAACTGCCTGAGGTTATAGGTTAGGCTCAGTACCTTACTCAAGCTTTGATTTTTGTTGTTGTTGTTGTTGTATTGCAAATGCCACTTTACACGATGAAACGCAATTGGTGGCAATAATATATTTAATCAGTCTGCAACATGAGCGTACAACGAGGGAAAGGACAAAGGCAACATTAGCTTCCCGCAAGCCTCTGAGCGCAGTATTTTCTTGGGCGCTAACGTTTTTGGTCTGTCAGTAGTCTCAAATCATAGAATCACAAAACATCCCGAGTTGGAAGGGACCCATGCTACCTTTCTAATATCGAGTGCCTGAATGTCAGTCGATGTACTAGAAACATATACAGCATCAAATTGGTAACAGTGAACACACCAAGCTTCCTACCGCTCCTCTCTGTTATCGTGTCTTGCAAGCAAGAACATAATCCAGACGGCTGCTGCTTGGAGTGAACCAAAGCTTCCTGGTCACTTTGCTGCTGCAGGCACCTCAAACACTTCATTTCACTGAGAATATCTGGCAGCTGATCAGAGGTAAGATATCAGTACGTCCCTAATCCTCCTCTCAATTTCTTTTGTTTACCTCTTCCCATCAAAATACAGTTTCCCTATTTATGCATAGAATTTTCCCTGACATTTGTAACAAACTGAATCCGAGGCGTGGAAGTGAGCACGTTACAGATGCACAGATAAAAAGAGAAATACTGCTGTGAGGACACAGACCTCAGTTCAGCCCGTCTGGTGTTAAAAAGCCTAATTCTTCCCATAGCCGCTCCATCTCACTCTAAAAAGCCATTTCCATTATAGGGTAATGCAGACCATGAACACTTTTGTTTGCTTGTTGTTGTTTTTTTAAAATGCATTAGCCATTTTCTTCACTTTGAAAATCCTGTTTTGTACAGAGAATATAATTTAAGTGCTGTTACATTAAAATTTCGAGTCACATTCCCTTCACCATACCTTTCTGCATTAGGAAGGAAAAGATAAATTTTTAATCTTTTATTTTTAATGAAGATTAAAGAACAAGTTCTGCTTGGCTTGCCTTGGCACACCATACATTTTAATGTATATTGATTTGTATAAATGTCTCATTTAGAACATATTTTTGTTAGTATTAATGGGTCTTGGACAGATAAGATTAGTCCGCCTGTAATATTGCCAATCTCATTGGTCAAAGTTGAAGAACACATTACTTTGTTCTGAGATGAAAAAGGAAGACAAAGAGACAGCTCCTGAGACTGGAATATCAAAGGATCAATGTCCTCAGCAAGAACAGACAGCTGCGGTCTGCAGGAGCCAGCACAAAATTCTGCCTTATATTGACTACAAGTGGGAATTTTGTGCTTATTCTTGCTAATCATTTCTTTCCATTTTTCCATTAATTTCCATGAAATTCTCAGTTGATTTTCTCAGGAAAGGGATTTATGAAGCACTTTTCAAGGTGAGCTGGAATCCAGCAAAATTTTGTTACTATCCAGATGTATGGATTCTGTTAGGCTACCTTTTGCTACACAGGTATGTATAGCATATGTAAATGAGGAAAACAGCAGTTTACAGTTTCAATGTGAGCTTTAAAAATACTTCTTAAACCCCCATTCTCACAACACAAACCATACAATAACAACAAAATAATACAATAACAGAAATGCCATACATTTGCTAGGCATTTTTTTGGTTACCTATTGTGGTCCATTCAGACATGAATGCTTTGCAATGTCCTACATGTGGAAATCTAATCTATGTGAATACATGATCTCTCACGTAATCCAAATATAACCTAGAAACTTGTAGTAAGTTAAACCATACCCTTTTCCTATACTTTAATGACAGAGTGGAAAAAAAAAATCAAAATAAAACAGGTAACCCAGATCAAACTATCTCCCTCTCTGGCTACTCTCGAGATGCCACCTTAGATGATTTCCTACTTTCTTTTTCTTCTCTTGAGCCAGCATCTCTTAAGTCATGATGGCAAACAAATACATTTCAACAATGGCTTAATACAAGTTACACAATCCTGTCTACCATGGATATAAACTTCCAGTAGACTGACACTTTTGAAAACTGTGATTGATATCTCTCCAATATTTACAGTTGCTGTGAAAGCTCAAGGTTTTCCTTGCTGAGCAAGAAGCATCTTGATATTTCATTTCAGATTGCAAAGTCCTCAGCATATGATGGGGAATCCCAGGTCCAGATATCCTACAAATTATGCGAACGCTAGATAAATCCCTTTGCTTTCTCCAGCGGATGCAAAACAGTCACCCTTTCAGATTCACCTGAACTTCTCTAGGGATTTTGCTACTTGAAAATAAAACCAGTCAAACCCTGTTTTCAAAAGCTATTTTCATAGAGCCATCCTCTCCTATCATAAAGATTCAAAAACGTTAATGCTGCAAAAAGACATCCTGAGCCATGTAGTACTATCTGTGTCTGTTACCACAGTGAAATCATTTTATGGACAAATTGTCCATTTGCAACTTGATCTGCATCTTTTGTTTCACTTTTCACCCGTGCAATATGATTACAAGTCAATTATGCTCTTTTTCTAGACCTCAGTCCTTTTTAAAATGGACATGACCATCCATATACTTAATGATGGTCTCTCAAAAGACACTATTCCTTCTTTTTTAACAACAGATGCAGAGCAAGACCACAGGGTATGGAAGTACAAGAGGACGACAAGCCTTTAATACACTGTTCTGGAAATAAGAGAGAAAATCAGGAAAAGTTAAATGTGGCAACACTGTAATTTTCAGAGCAAAAAGAAGTAAAAATCAGATCAGTATTGAGAACACAGGCTTTGGAAATTATTAATCTGCAATGAGAAAGGTAACAAAGAAACTTAACTGAATGTAATCATAAATAAGAAACACTTTTTCTTATTTCACAAACTTGTCTCGTAATTTGATGTTTCCCTGGCTACGAGTAGGAGACACCTCAATCCTTCCTCATTCCCCGTTCTGCTGTATGGATCCCACTACACACCGGCACACTACAGGGCTCTGGGCAGCAACATCCATAAAGAGTTGAAAACCTGGAATCAATACTAATATTAAATTTTGTAGGGTAATTTCTCCATGTTGGGGAAAACAGCTTTTATAGGGAAGAAATACCAGCTATAGAAAAATAAATTACTATTAGAAAAAGCATTTTCCAAAACTAGTCAAGTAAAGATTTTGTTTTACTTCCCCTCTGAAAGCTCTGCCGAGCGCCCAACTGCTGCTTCCATGAGAGCTGGTCAATGACTGTCTAACAACTTAAGCCAGGATTTCTATCCAAAAAAGCAATCCAAGTCATCTTTGTCCATTTATTGAATTTTATCATAAATAAAACTAAAGTAAACTGCAGCTCAGATAAATATCACAGCACAAACTAGCTCATCATCAGAGTGGAAAAAAGATGTTGCTGTTAGTGTAAGCCTATGGGAGTCTCACCGCCGAATTTCAGTGGCGCTGGGGTATTAGCTCTTGGGGTATGTCCTCAGCGTGAGCCTCTGCGAACATGGAGGAAACCCCTGTCCCAGGGAGCCGCCTCCAAGCAGGGAGAGAGTCACAGCCCTGCTCGCTGCGTAGTAAAGCTGCACACCCGGACCTCGCTTTTTTTTGCTCAGGCCAATGCCCTGCGAGGGCTGGTTGTGGGTTCAGGAGACCTCAGGCCAATACTTCACCATAGACAATACTTCTTCACTCAACATTGAGACATTTCCCTTTTTCACTCTACAAAGATACTCTCCTTATCTTATTTTTTCATTTGTAACAAAAATTCAGCAGATAGGACAGGAGTGACTCCAGCCTGTGGACACTCTGGCCATCCTGGCCAGCATCACTTACAGAGCAATGGCAGAGCTCCCAAGGGAAAAAAGTAAAAATTCACAACCACGACGGGTTTTACGCTTTGTTTTACACTGTACGGTACGTGTAAACCCATTTGGGTTTTTCTGCCATGTACTTGCCACTTCACCTTGTTGTTGGGTAATTGGTTTCTTCAAGGTCTGCCGTTCCCCAATTTATCAGCTCCACCAGCACAGCTGTACTGCTGCAGATTGCGAATCCAGTTTATTTAGCCCTAGCTAAAGCATCAGACTGCACAGTATCGTGCTATGAGACAAATAATTAAAGGCCTCCCCTGGTCCAGTGCATTTCTGCAATGGGCTTCTGCCACCGACTTCTGCAGAAGCAGGACCCACCAAAGGGTCAAAAAATATGTATTAAATTGACCACAGACTTTGGGCTTGCATTTTTAGCCTATGATTTTTAACTGCCTCCTCCTGGTATCTTTTGAAATACTGGCAAATCAAAAGTAAGTAATTAAAATAGGTGTAAAAACCTGCTGGTGATGTGAAGACCAGCACATGAAGAAGATAATGGGTAAGATTTGTCTGCTGGATTATGGAAAAGGTACATCACTATTTTAATGTATTTACTACAAGGAAAAAATATTTAGAAAACTTTACCCTCTATCAACAGGCACACACCATTCATATGCTTGGCTCTCTACAGACTGATAACGTGTCACGTATTAATGTGATTGGCACCTGGATAGTCAAAGGATACAAGGGAAACAAGGTTTTTAGGAAAACCATCCTTTCAGTCATATGATATACTGAAAAAAAAGATTCAACCTCCTCCTAGAAATCATGACAACATTTAATTTGTGGGTGAAATAAGAGAATTTCTTATTTTTAATCCTTAGTGATAATGAACGCAAAAAATGTTCACTGATATAAATGACATACATAAAGGTCAGCTCGGCTTTGGGGAACAGTGGTCCAGTCAAGCAAAGCATTGGAACATATGCCTAATTCTAAGGATAATTGACTAAAGTGGCTACAATTGAGCACCTGCTTAAGTGCTTTCATGGCTTCATGCCTAATGAAATATTAATCACAAATGGCAGAGAGCCATTATACCAAGAAGGTCTTATTTATACTGAATTGAATTATATAATAATTAAGGTATATATAATCAGCCATAGTAGTAAGCCTGTCAGTGTTCTCATCTGAATCAGCACATTTCAATAGTGCTAAACCTACAGTGAAATATTCCTGTTTCTAATTAACCTTGCTAGTGATTTTATTTTGTAAAGAAACTTGCAAAGCACCTGTACTAGTCACAGCGACTGCTGCGCAGCAGCAATGCGCTCGTGAGACTAAGCCCGCTGCCTCCGCTCGCAGTGCCACGGAGAATACGGGGTTGCAGGATCAGCCATATATTAACAAATGAAAAATAGGAATAACTTAAAACACTCAAAATGATAGAAATAGTAATTACGCTGTCCGTGGGACTGGTAGTAAACATATCACTACACAAGTTTTTTTACACAGTTTAATCCTTTCTGCTGCTTGAGGAAATTCAGGGAGTGCAGCAATGGTTTTCAAGCCTAATTCATACTGGTTCCCTAAGAGCATGGAAATGACTTGTTCAACTCATAACTGCCGCACTAGACTTCTTTCAAGTCAGTCTGGTCTTCCCATTACTCTACTTAAAAGATGGAGGATGCAAGAATATTTTTTTTTTTTGAGCCTTCTCAAAATATAATGCATCCAAAGCATGTGGATTTAGTTTTCTGAAACCTTTACAGTTTTAGAAATTTTAAAACTACTACTAACTTTTCTATACACCTCTTTTTCAAAGAGAAAAGAGGTATTTGGTCAAGAGTTTGCCTTTGCCTTTGCATTCTTTAAAATGGTATATAAGACAAAGTCAAGATGATAACTGCTTTATTAAATAGAGGTGAATTGTTACAATGATAAGGAACAGCAAAACCAGGATTATCTTTTTACCATATTATCAGTTTCGCAAGATGAGACTAAATTGACATACTACTCCCTCTTCTTAGGGTTCTGAAATATAAATATAATAACGGTAAGTTTTGAAAGAAATAATTTTCCCTACATTTCGTAGAGACAACTTAAATATAAAAAAAAAATTAGAAAACCAGAGAGATGCAAATAGAAAGTGGACTCAAATCTTTTCTTTTTAATCCTTCTTTACTCAGTATTACTGCAATTACTGCTCCTCCAGAACCAGATTAAAATGGGGCTGATTACACTATGTTCTTGGTTTATGAGATCACAATTAAAGGAGTCTGATGTTTTCCATGAGATTTTAATATGTCAAAAATTTTTTAATTAGGTCTGAGCATCTTGCAAATAAAATCTTGCACTACAATCAGATCAAACCAAATTAATATTTGTAAAATGCCGTTTGGCACTTCCTACCAAATGAGGACAGTTTTGCTCCGTATGATTTTAGATGTGTGTAAACACTGTCTGCCAAAGTAAAGACAGATGAGAACTTGTGAACTTGTACGTGTGTTGTATTTTGAATAATCTACTCATTCATCTCATTCTGGCAGAGCATTTTAGTTTAAAAAGATGAGAGTTTGGACAATATAACCTTATTAAAATGAGCTTTCACTGTACTGCAAAAAGCAAACTCTTGCCTAAGGATAATGTTGATGTTACTGTTTTCAAGTGTTGGTCTTTCCAGAAAGGAAACAATTCAGAAGTAGTACCTGCTTTTAATCACATTCCCACAGTAAACAACATCTTAGGGCAGAAGCGATTGCATTTACATAATGTGATACAGGTGCCCTGGGCTCTTTGTACAATAAATCCACCCTGTGCAGACACCGATATGGATCTGGTGAACCAGCTGTCAAGCGTTGGCCAGCCAGACTCAACTATGATGCTGGGGGTGGACTGGGTATGGTGGGACCAGGTGCAGAATAGCAATGTGCAGGGCACTGCCTGACTACTGAACAGAAAATTTCCAGCTGGACTCAACAGTGATTTGTAACAGATGAGGCAAATCCAAGAAACACCTGTTAGGTTTGGGATGAAGAAAAAAATTGGCACCATAATGCTTCACCGAATGAGTCATCAGAATATAAAGGAAGAGACAGCATTAAAGGAAAAGAATGAATTTTACTTTCAGATCTACAAGCTACATAAGAATATTTAATATTTGTCACATTCTTTCTAGTGGGACAGTGACTCATTTAGATCAGGATTCTTTCATAGTTCAGCTTCAAGTAAATTACAAAAGGAGCTCTCAAACAAAGAACACATTAAAGATGAGTTTAAAGAAGACAATGCTCTGAAGGAGTACTCAGCTGTGCGTGCTCCCTCAGACAATGTCAGTCTGTGTATAAATATAACTTATAATGAGGTGTTACCGGTACGGTTTTGGCAGCTGTAAGCAAGAACGCCTTGGAGTTTAAAGCCACCTCTTCCAGACATAGAAGCGAGCTTCTGCAATGCGGACGACAAAGCCGGCAGATGACCCTGCCCGGGCAGGACGGTGACTGTCACCGCGCCGGAGCGCAGGCGGGCAGCCCGGGGCCAGCAAGCACGGGGAGAGGTCTGCGATGGAATGGGTCATCACGGCGCCTATTCGAACGGTACAGACTGAGGGTAACGCACAAGATGTCTAGGAGTCTTCACTTAGGATGTTTTCTTTCGCTTGTCTATGATAACGACATTTCAAGCTCAGGGAAGGCTTTTGGGTGCAAACTCTTGGTGAATCCTATTTCTAACTACCCAAACAATTTGAGTCAAAAATACAGACACTGCTTAAAACCACACAATCTTAAAAATCTAGAGTATTTTAAAGTTGGGAGTCAGATTCTTGTTTTACTTTCCAACACAGAAGTTATTTGTTACTCAAAGTTAAAAAATTTGCTTTACAAATGCTGATAGCATTCAGAGTTTGTGTTATTCGAGGAGCAACGTAAATTACAGTTTAGACATCCGGCTGCGTGGAAGCTACTGACCTACCTGAGATCATATCTGTCATGTTGCAGAGCTTTCAAGTATCATCTAGAATGAAACAAGTCATAAATAAATGGTCTGGAAAACATTTAAGATTGCTGCAAAATCAATTGAGCATGAATGAGAAGCCTTTCGCGATGCCTAGCAGTGCTGAGGTGGAATTCCTGCTCTGATTCAAAATAATGATGATCAACCAAAAAAGCCTTCTCGCACAAGTGCGTTAATGAAGACCATCAATGGAGAGGTCAAAATACTTTGGCAGAGATCCTGAAAAGGTTAATGAATGAAATAGAAATGGAAATCCACCTCCAACCTGCCATATGTCTGCCACATTTCCGCAACATCTGTGTTTATAGTGAACAAGTCCCTGCATGCACTGGATAGAGAGCTTTCGAGAACCTAGTTTGGATAATATTAGTATTAGCAAAAGGGAAAATAGGTTTAATAATAATGTCATGTAGGTCATCAAATTGCCTTGGTCTCCAGAATATTGGCAGAGATCCCTGACAAGAAAAGCTAACATGGATTATTTTAGGAACTCAATGAACTGTGGACAACTTATGTCTGTTGAAATTATGTTGTTACAGGATTTAAAATATTAGTGCCACAGAAAAATTCAATACACTAAAACACTGGATGGGCAAAACAGCATGCACAGTGATTCAGTACCAGTAATACTGCCACCATACAGTTCCCATCACACCACATCTCATCTGACTTGGAAAACTAATCTGTTTTTCAAAGATCAATTATATTTACTTATTATGCATTTCTTTAGCAATGCTGTGATAACAACTGTATACGATAGCAACAATCAGTTCGCTCTGGATTAATTTTCCCCTGATGTTAAAACCTTTATTCTTTGGCTCGGTTGCGGTAAAACAAGTAGACAACTGCATGCCATTTTCACACCACTTCATCACAGTGTAATCGCCTTCAAAAGGAAATGAAACAGTCGCATTTACCTAAGTGAAATGAACAATTACTGAAGGGTTACTCCCTACCTCAGCCATTTTCTTCCTCCCTGTGTCAGCTCTGGCTTGCGGTGCCGTTTGCCCGAGGGTTTATACACTTCATCTCCCTGTCACTGGCTTCAGCAGGAGCTGCGGTCCCGCATGCCCCATACGCTTCTCACGCCATCCAGTACAACTACAGACGTTTCCATTATCCATACAAGTGTCTAATCCTTTTCTGAACCCCACTAAGCTCTTAGCTTCACTGAACTCTTGTGGGAATTAATTCCACAGGTTAATTATGCATTTGTGTAAATACTTATTTTCTTTAATGGTTTTAATTTTGCTGCCTTTTGGTTTCATTATAAGTCCCCTGGTTCTTGTATTATAAGAAAGGGTAAGTGAAAGTGCCAGATTTACTTTCTGTATATGCAATTCATTATTTGTATATCTCCATCGTGTGCCCTCTTTATGTCCCCTCTCCGCACTAAACCGTCCCAGAGTTTTAATTCTTCCTTCACACAGAAGCCATTCAAGCCATTTGCCATAATTAAAACAATTCATTTCAAGAAAAATCCAGACTGCTACACAGAGAATTCAGAAACGAATGAGGAATAAGTTGAAAGAATGACTAAGCTTCCTGCATCTACTGGGACTTTCTGCAAGCCTTACACTGCACATATTTCCATACAGAAGCCTGCTGCTCTTAGGCTATCTAGCTAATAATATTTAAGTGTTCTAATAATCCAGTAAAGTGAAATTAATGTGTTTAATTTATTAAGAGTTTCTTCAGCAGCACTGCTGGGTTTAAATTCATGATTACAAGAATTTAAATTCATTACAACGAGCGCTTACATTCTTCATAAACTTATGAGCCTGCTTTTCTTGTGAGCAGTAAGTTGAGAAGAAGAAAACTAAAAAAAAAACAAATAAAAAAACAATAAAATTTCTTTATCCCCAGTAATCTCTGGGACACAGATAGCCTCAAAAAACTTATACTTACTTATACTGATACTGAGATAAAGACTTTCTGTAGTTAAACGTCAGCTTATTAATATTTAACAGCATCAACATCTAATTAACATTTCAGCAGAGATGACCTTTCCAAGAAATAGATACGGGTTTTTGTATATATATATTTGGCTGATGATAAGATGGTATGGATGGCGTATCTTCTTTTAGGAGAGACTTAACTAGCAGGAAAATTTTAGGCCCCGTGATTTATTGGGATGAGTTCCGTACTAGATTGTAAACGACTGAGGTAGGATATAAATTACATGAGAGTCAGTTTGTTCTCTTTTTCTCTCAAAACACATTTGGGAACAAACTGAAATTTCTGCAAGTGTATTTCACACTGAATTTCCTCAGTGCATTTGTTTATATGTGTATGTTGCAACTCTGGATTCATTCCAGGCAATTCAGTAAAGCCATCACACAATCTACTCGAGAAGTTGAAGCCGTGATGGCTCACAGTGACTGGTTAGTTACATTGCCCATTACATTAAAAAAGAGAGTTACTGCAGCACTGTACCGTCTGTATGCCTCAACCAGGACAAAATGAGGATGACGTCTGTCTGCAGGTCTAATAAACGCTAGGTTTTTAGTAAGAAAATATGTGGTGGTTTAGGGATTTTCCATCAAGTATGGCCCTTCTCAAAAACCTACTCGTGCATGATTTCTTCTTTTGATCTCAGAAAAGCAAAGTTGTGACACATGACATGGCTGCCCAACTCCTTCAGTGAGAAACACCCTGCTATGACTAGGTCTCCCTAACTCTTGCTGTGTTCTTAAGAACAGACTTGTATTTCTGAAGTTACATTCACATAACTATTTGGGTTTTAGCTGTATGGAGTAGTATTTAGCAAGATTAGTGAAAATAAACAGTGGATTACCAGGGGGAGTACCAGAGGTGAGAGGATTTACATCGCTGCATATGGAAGGAGGGTGGCCACCCAAACCAGAACACGTCTAATTTTCATCTCACTTAATTCAGTAACTAAAAAGCCCCAGAATAAAATAACAGAAAACCTTTTGCTGATCTTCCTTGATAAATATAATCAGTAAAGTCTAAAGTCATGTTACAAAGAGTTCCACTCTGGTTAATTAGTCTGGCAGCCAGGGGAAATCCCCAGAAGAACACTTTGATACTTTCCTTTTATTACACTGAAAGGAAAGCAAGATGTTATTCTGTAAACCACATCTAAAGGACAAGTAATACATGTTTATCAGGCTCAGAGCCACCTACCACTGTGCAGTACCCTGATGATTCGTTTTATTAAGCTAAGTTCTTAACCAAAGCTCTGCGGAGGATTTGGACCTACTCTTCAGGTTCATGAGAAGTCCTGAAGCTTCTAAACAAAGACCTGTTCCAGCTGAAAGATGTATTTATTTGTCTTACTTTGTAACTTCTTTTTACAAAACAGAAAAGTCTTTGTTTTGCCCTTTATTTAGGTAAACTAGAGTGGATTAATTATCCTTTACCTTGGTCTGAAAATAACTAATTACTCTACATGAACCTAAGACAAGGAACACCTTCTTCTTGCAAGGGCCACAAAACTACATGCTAAACAGCCAAGCATCCTTTTGAAATGTTTAACACATAACAAGAAGTATGACTGCTCCATAATTCACTTACTTTGCAACCAGCTGCACAAGGAGCTGTGGCACTAAACCATCACTGTAGAGATCCATCTCTTTTGGTGGGCAACAAACAACACTCTTCAGGCTGTTCAAAGAGGGTGTGAAACAGTTATAACCGCATCCTCTCTTCAAAGTACGTATCATTTTAATGAGCTTTCTTTAAAAGACACAATTGTGGTATAGAAAAGGAAAAAAAGAGTAGTCTCCAAAAGCAAATCTGCATAATTTATGTGTTATCTAAGGTCTCTGTCACTGAAGTCAGATAAGAAATGAAGAATCTGTAGTTTATAAAAAGGATCTGATTTAATTGCATGCAGAAATAATGTGTTCCTTTCCCTTCTTCCCTGGCTGTTTTTTTTTTTGTAGAATGCAGGAGAATTGAATGAAATGTTTTACTTGATAGAAGAATAATGATATACCGTGTCTGCACTTTGTCTCTTCAGGTCAGGCTCTATCCTAGCTGTGCAAGCAGGTTCTTCCACCCTCACCCAGGGTAGGATGGGCAACACTGCCTCCGACAGGAAGCCAGCCTGAAGCATCCCACTGGGAGGCCAGCACTTCGTCTTGCACTTTGCTAAACAGCCAACTTTTCTCCCGGATGTTTTGATGACAATAGTTGTTTAGCTGTCCAGCCTCTCCATTCAAGCTATAATAACCTTCTGGACAAAAGGTTTAATACCAAAAATTTAACTGCATCCATTGATGCATCAGAAACGAAAGCGTTACCTAATGAATTTTTCCTTAACAGTGGCTTTATGTTTACTTCTTTGCAAATTTCTCAAAGTTATTGGACTACAGATCCTACCGCCTGCTATATCAGCACCTGCCTTTTAAATCACCAATACCTTGACTATTCTTTTTGAGTATTGGAGCTCCTGATCTAGGCAGTAAGGAAGCTCTCCCAGTTGGTTTCTGATTTTTTGGGATTTTTAAATGTTTGAGATGGTTCACACACAAAGATGGACATCAGCCCAGGTTTCAGACTAACTGAAGAAAAGGAAACAGACTACAACCGAACAGCAGAGATCTGCATGAAGATAGGTACATGCTTTCTTAGAAAATTAAAACCAATGAAGTGTAACAACTCTGATGGCAGCTGGGGACTGATAAGCAAAGCAGTTGGGCATCTGCCCAACTTTAACAACGTCAGCGTACCTAAAATTAGAAATACAGTTAACTATCTTCTTAAATCAAATCTTTCTTTTTTCTAACAAATTGAGTACCAGTGTAAAGTGCTGGCCTAATTGCTCTCGTGAATATAACTCTAAAGTCTTGGTTAAATCAAATACATCTTTCTAGTACTGTTGCACTGTGCATTCTGATCTGACACTAAAATGAGATGTGCAGCTGTTTGTAAGCTAACTGGCCTGGTTCTCTTGAGAAAGCTTCCTCAGTTTGTCATTCCTGATGAAGATAAGAAAACTGATTAAGATACAAACCTGAGATTTCTAAGGAATACAGATGGTTTTGGAAAGAACTCAAATAGTGGATGATGTACTTCATCATGAAGGTCTTGAGACCACTGTAACTTGGGTGTGTGGCTATTTGAATCATGTTGAGCATTTGAGCCGTGAGACTGACTTCAAGCTGGCGTTTTGTGAGGTCAGACAAGAAGTAGCTGAGAACCTGACCTTCCCTGAACCCATGAATACTAACAGCACTGGTATGACATTTAAATAGATGAAATACGTCTCTGCTGTAAGCAAGAATTTTTCATTTATCCAGCATGTGCTGTCATAATTCTGAAGTGTCAAGGTCTGATCTGGATCATTCTCCAGCTGATGACAGATGAGCAATTCCCTGCACAGCACACTCTACACGGGCACTCTCTGTAGCTCACACTTCAAACGGTCTATTTGCCACGTACTTTAATAAGATAAAAACCCAGGAGGCCAGCTGGGTGTAAAACAATGCAATAGCCCCACAAAAAAAACCTTAAAATAACGTTGTCATTTCTACCTTTGCTGAGAGTGGTGTCAGGCCACTGACCTGACTTCTAAGAACACTACCTTGGAGCTCTCCACAGTAGACAGGACTACAGAATCATCTTTGTAATCCCCAAGTTTTACACTGCCAATTAACTTGCTCTCTCTTCCCTGCCCCACACTAACACACAACTCCATTACTTACATTTGTGTTTTAAAAATAAAACAAAACTGCTCTTAGTAGTACTAGACAGTTTATGTAGCACTTAAGGAGCTTCTTTGAGAGTTCCGCCTTTAAGCACCTCTGATTCCCAATGACAGCTATTTTTGTTTTTCAGCATAATGCTGTTTTTTTTAAATATCAGAGTAATTTCTGGGCTCAGGAAAATGTTATTAAGGATTGCCCTTTCCTGTTCACCTCTCTCTCCGATGAGATCAGAATGTGCACAGGCAAAGCCTTTGCTGTTCCTGCCCACAAATCAATATTTACTGCAGCAGACAAGGGAAGGAAAGGAGGAACAGAGGATGAAACGAGGGACTGGAACACAGAAGACAAAAAAAACTTTGTTTCTAATGACAAATCTCCTTCCTCATCCCTATTCTTTTAGGTGCTGTTCACTAAGAGCAAGAGAACAACAATTACTAATGTCTTGGTTCTGTTGCCATAAGAACTTCAGCAAACTAAACATTGCTATTTGCTATTCAGTTCACCTATAAAATCAGTCCCTTTACTTTTCTGCAAATCAGAGCATGGACTTGCAAGGATCTCAAACAACTTTTCAGACATACAGTAGAGGAAGCATTTTTATCATTGCTTTTATAACTGCTTTACACTCCTTTACAGTTAGATCCCAGCTATAATTAAAGGGGAAAAAAAAAATACAGTGAGAGGGTCAACAAAGACTCTTGAGTTCCAAAAAATCAATGGTTCAGGTCAAAGGAAGGAACTCGTCTGTTCTTCCTTGGAAGATGATAGGTTAAACCACATTCACTGCTCAGGATTCTGAGTTAAGTGGTGTAGCCAGTGGAACTATGTCAGTGTACTAGAGCTGAAGTCTTAGTCAACAAAACATCCCTAAATGAATCCCAAAGGCCTTGGATCTGTCACTCACACCATCAACTAGGAGAGACTACCTTCCGAACAAGGATGTGGTCTCTATCTGTTTAGGTAATGGAAGCACTGAGAATAATGACCCTAACTATCATAATTTCCACTCTAGCAGTTTCAATGGAAGTATTTAAAATGAGGATAAAGTTTTATTTATTGTGAACATATGTCCAACTGACTGTGAGCACAGATTACACAACTAAATTTTCTTGGAATTGTAGTGACAATGTCTTCTGAAAATTCCTGTTATTCCTTCCTAGCACCTTTTCTTTTGTGAACTTTCCCCTTTGTATTTATTTTTGCTAAACCTTTACCATGCTACTTGAGTTCCCATATTCTTGCAAACAATTCAGTATATTCATCCTGAAACAGTAAAGCTTATTTTCATGTAAGAATCCAAAAGAAATACATATATTCTCAGTTTAAAAGAGAGCTCAACCTACTCACTGTAAGATCATTTTGCTAAGTTAATAGTTTAATAATTTCTTATTCATCCTATTTTTCTTGTAGGCCATTTACTATTTTTTCTAAATAATAATTAACCTTTTAAACCTTTTACTCTTTCTTCTGTATTCTGACTAATGGAAATCCCCAAACTCACTACTTATAATCTGCATTTATTTAAATTGTTGGTTGCCTATTTTGCATTTCTCAAAACCAATTATTCAAATGACTGCCAAACTCCCTTTATCTTCCACTATCATTCTAGAATCAGCCTTGTTGTCAGCATTATCAGTGCCAGTAATAATTACATTACTCCTTCAAAAAGTACCCTTGAACGCAGACAAACCAGTACATTAGGAACCACTGTAAGGCAGTTTTTAATATCCCTTTTTTTCCTGTCCAGTTCCTTAAGATACTGTTATCATCTCTGGTTTGCGCTTTAACAAATTGCAGTCACCGAGATATTAGAATATCATGACAAAAGCTTAGCAGGAAAAAGTGATAAAATTTTGCCTAACACTGATTCATACTAATAATAGCTACCTTTTACTTGCTTTATTAATGATCTTGACTGTGATTTTTACACTATAGATTCTGAAATGCAGATGTCACAAATGAGTAGCCCTATTAGCTGAAGACCAGCACAGCTAAACCACTGAAACAGTTTCCCCGGTCCAGTCCCTGTGCTATGAAGTCTTTTCTCATTTCAGGTCTAATTCACTGTTTCTGAGTTTTTCCTCACTAAATACTGCAATCTCAGATACGCACACACACACGCACGGACAATGTGACGCAGGTAGAGAACCATGCCATTACCCTAGTTCTCATATTTACCTTTTGGCGGTTCCTAGGCAGAATCTTACATTTAAGGTTACAGACCTCCACTTTCATCTCTTGCACTTTCTAGACAAAAGTGTAGGCTCTATGATCTCTGCAATTTTTTGTTCTTTCAGCACCTACAAGTCTGATTTCTGACACTGGCAACCTTAACTCCTGTGCACTAGCCAGCGCTCATAAGGCAAAGTGCCTTAATCCAGAATGAAAAAAATAACTGAAAATGAATCCAAAGAGTAGGAAACAATTTATAAGGATGCTGCAAGTAGTAGTGGTAACTAATTTTCTGCATGAGGTAATTAGCTTGTCTAAAATATTTCATTCCTACCCACAGACTCTACTTTTTCTTGGCCTTTCTAGTGCCTACCATGTCAGCACTGTAATTTAATGCAGTTTGAAATCTTTTGTGACCTAAAGCTCCAGAACCAAGTTGAATAGCTGCCTGCGCCTGCTTCGTATGACTCAAAAGTCCTGCCAACCTTACAGTTTCAATATTGAGGATTTACCTTAATTATTCCTTTCTTCCTTAATTTTGCAGAATATCTGTGATAAAAATAGTCTTCACATTAGCCAGTAAGTCAGCCTGTGCTGAAGCCGTAAAAGTATATATACACTTGTAACATTAGAAAAACAGTTTCTGCCTGCTCCCAGTTTCATCGCACCCATCACAGTTGCATCTTAGTTCTCACCTCTGCACATTAGCAGGGAGACTTGCAACACTTCTGTGCGTTTTCCTTTTCTGGCAGATAAACAAACAAACCACACACATTAATTTTAATGAGTACCTCAAGGTTTTTCTATAAAAGAACTCTCAAGAATATTTAATAGCCGAGATAAACACTCAATTAAGGTAAGAAGGTTGCAAGTATTCAGATTTCTTGAATACTGTCCCTGTGGATATCACATTGATTATTAAAGAACGGTACCCATTGAAAAGAGAGGAAACAAACAACTGACAGTACAGATGGCGGGGAAAAAGATGTGAGCGAAGTGAAAGATTTGTCTAGGGGCACTGAGGACAAGCCAGAACTTCTTTGCTGGCACGCGAGGAAAAGCAGGCGTTTTTCTGAAGTTCTCTAGCCTCTACTGCTCCAACCACAGCCCCCCTCTGAATTTTAGCCAGCAGCTGCTTGCCTCCAAGCACAGCAGACGAGAAGGGTCTCTTTGGTGTACAGTCAGAGATGAAGACTGGCAGCTGAAGACTTCTCAATAGAAAAAGGGAGTTGTAAGCTATTTTTAAAATTAATCTCTACAGGACTTAAGAGCAGCTTCTTTGGTGTAACCAATTATCACTGCCAAATCTATCCATGTTTCTGGCATTAACACAGTGGCTACACCAAGAAAATCTAACACTCAGGTCAACTCATTAAAAAAACATTTGATGAATCTCAAAGATCAGTGCAATCTTCAGAGCAGCCGATGCTGCGGAAAAGCCCTTCCTTTGTGGCTGTCATTTTTTTTATCATATAGAACAACATTGCACACAAGGACTGCCAGGACAGAGATCATCCTCATCGTTTCTCAGATCAAGACACTGATTCAGCAAAACATTGAAATGGGCGTTTCACTTTAAATGCATAAGCAGTCCCACTGATTTTGGTGAGACTGTCACATATGTAAACATTTTGATTTTTGACTACTTACAGGTACCTTGTAAGGAACCACCTGAGAAGCCTGAAAGGAGCAAAACATTCTTCTGAAGGATGGCACTAGCAGCAAGACACAAAAAATACAGTCAAATGTTCTTCAAGTTGACACCAACCACGAACTGTGACAGCAAGAAGATAACCTACGATTTTTTTTTAACTCCCTTAAATCGTGATTTGGTAACAAAAGTTAACTAACAGGCAGAGAAGGCAACTCAGTCCATATTACCCTGGTTAATATGTGTTGAGGCAAAACTATATTCAAGGAGCAAATTCTTATCACAGCCTGTTTAGGGCAAGTGACTTTAATGGAAGGAGAAACAATCCTAAGCCAAAATATTCATGTAATCAGAAATTCCAGAAAGAGACCATTACTTTTAACTCTGTATCTTTACCTCTTTGGGTCATCTTTCACTTTTGATGGTGCCTCATCTCCCACACAGAATAAACCACGCATCATTAGAAGGAGTTTTAAAAAGTTGAGAACGTTCAGAAATGCCTCATTTTATACGATAGGCAACGATGCAAAAGTGAGGCAAAATGCCAAAGCAGAAATGGAATAAAAATAGCCAACAATTTTTTAATCTACAGAGCCTTTTACCTCCATTACCAGCTGAACCATCTGTTCTGCAGTTGTTCAGGTCTGCGAAAGAGAGTGTAAACTAAAATGTGTTGTGTCTTTTAAAGCTTAGAGAATCTGCTGGGTAAAGGAGTTTGTGTCTATATTTAAAAATAATAATCAATTTTTGGTTTTTAACAATGTAACCGAAATAAACCTGCAAAACAGATACAAGATGAAGCTAAAAGATCTGATGGCTGAACACAGCTTCAAAGAAAGCCTGATCTTTCTGCAGCCCCCGAGTACGTGACAGAAGGGACGTGCTGCCGCCCCTGCCCTCCACGTCCTCTCACGTCCCTCTGCGCTAACCCACCACCGGGTCCTCCCTCTCCTGCCCACCCTTACTCCACAGATACTCCTCGTAGGAGAGGGAAGAGAGGGCAGTGACTGCAGCGCTAATTTTACGTCTTGAGACTTTGGTTTTGCGCCTTGGTCTCCCCAGGCTGAGAGGATAAAGGCACGGAAGACTGCGACCGCTCAGCCAGTATGGGTGACAACCAGGAAAGTACTACAGAAAGACAGATAATCTCCTCTGGGACTAGGCAGATAAGTAAAAAGTTCACAAGGCTGGATAAGACCATGTTCGCCCTCAAAATAATCCTTTTATTAGATCAATAGAGCCACTTTACAGGCAAAGGTAGAGCTCAGTGTAGTGTCACACCCAGCCCTTAGCTGGTGCAGCGTCAGGGCAACGCGCAGGGGCACAGCAGACGCCTACTGCTCCAGATCGAGGAACGTGTTTCACCTCAACACGAGTAGCTACAGGAATCAGTCTGTGCAGTTGTTACCTGGGCTTTACACAGGCCTACTCCCATATGCTTCCAGTGGGGTTTTAGGCCATGCACCCGGACCAGCTGCTACGGACTCCGGCGTTGGTACAGCAACCACGCTTTGAAAAATCGCCTGACGTACTTACTGCCACCTTTAGGCTTCCAAATACCAGACCAAATCCGGCCTGTAAGATTTCCCATTCGAAATTCCTGTTGACAGAACAGACTAGACGTTGCAATAAAAACATTATGATTTGGTAAACCATCAAGATAAGTTAGGCTTGATCTACAGAGTACATCTCATAACGTGTTCAAATCCTATTAAACGGGCTTAAATAGGTATCATGTTTTAAGACATTGGCTCGGTGACCTGAAGCCAAGAGCTTCTGTGACATAAAATGTATCTAATTTATTTTCTTGACCTAGCATATTTGACATAGATTATAGTTTTTCAGCTTTGCTGAAGCTCTTGGGCTATGTACTCTACAGTTTCAAAGATGACGTAAATAGGACATTTGTGCATGTTTGTTTCTGCTTTCCAACTAAAGCCAAAGGCACATCCCTAAACCTCAGGGAAAACGGAAAAGCTTTTTGGAGTAAAAGCACAAACTAATGAAGGATGAAGTCCAACCGGTACATCACTTTACCCTTCATCTTTTACACCAGCTTCCATACTTCCTATCTATTTTCCTGTATCTTGTCATTAAAAAAAAAAAATACATATATATATATACACAGTTGTCCACCTTAACAGAACAAACAGCTGAGTTTTGCGTCAATCTGACAAGCAATCTAAGTGTTTGCCAACCTGCACTGGTTTTCTTCCCCTTCTTTCCTCTTTCAGCAATATACATTCCTGACCCCATGGGCAATGCTTAATGTGGGGAAGACTGAACGTACCAGATTCCATTTCTGACGGTTCATCACTGTGACACAAACAGTAACTTCCACTGAGTCAAATCAATTTCCAAACAGGACTTTGAAATTCTCAAAGCCAAGTTGGTAACACAGATAAAGCACGTTCATGATATATGATTTCATTTTGTCCACTAATTATTCGGTAAGTCTGCAAAAGACAGTCACTCTCCAGTTCTTAAAATTATCTTTCTTGGGATTTCATTTAATACAAATAATATACATTAACAATGCATATTTTGCTTTTCTTGTGGGATGATGCTCCGTAATTCATTCATTATTTATGTTCTTTTAATATGCTGTAGACAGCTGCTATGCATATACTGGTTTCACCACTCTCAAATCTCTTCAAAAGAAATGCTGAAACCTTTCATTTCCCTTTAAGGGACTTTGGGTAGAATTAATAATACACATTAATAATTCAAATTTTCTTTCTCCCTGTTGGTGGATGAGCGGTTTTCACAGTGGCTGAACAGTTTTCACACAGTATTACCAATCTGCATTAATAATGCTTTTTTTTTTTTCCCCTCTTTCTAGCCGGTTGATGGGCAGGTTGCTTATGAAATAATGTGCTTTGATAATAGGTAGTTTTGCTTTGCAGCGACTCAAAACCAGGAGAGACTCACGATGTGCTGTAAATGCCCACTAAAGATAAAATCTATCAATCTACTATGGTCTTGTTAAGAGGAGCACTGAAAGTATACACCTACCGAGCACTTCTTTCAAGGCTTTTCAGTACCGTCTAAATAAATACTGGCAATTGCTCACTCTCCTACTGATCAGTGGTGGACATTTCTACCCCCACCTACTGGTAGGAATACAATTTAAAATCATTTCGCATTCAAGAGAGAGAAAAGAAGGGAAAAAATCAGTGATAATCATCACATCGCTCTTATTTGTTAACATCTTAAGAGAATCTAAAGGTTATAAATACAGCCCAAGAGCTCCGGGGGACCCAGACGAGACCTTCTGCAAGGAGGGGATTTACATTCAACCCAAGGGCACTCAGAGCCTTAAAATTCTTTCTTTGCAATTCTATCAACAAGCCCGTTCCATCCTTCCTCCCCCGACCCTTTTTTCTGATTTATGAGAAACCTGGTTAGAAGTATTTCCTGTACTTAATGGTTTCCTGGATACTTTTTGTGCGGCATTATAGGGCAGCATATTGTTACAAAAGCACGTGATAGATTTAGGTATTGATTCTATTTAAAGCTGGTTTATCAGATGAGAGACAGATTTATACTTCCCAGCCACCTCAGGGCCCAGAGCTCTTTTAGTACATTAACAATTATGAGTTTGAAACTGTCCACTTAAAGAAGATATCACTATATCATCCTATATTTATAAAATACAGTAAGCTTAAATGCTGCTTAATTGCATAATCTTTACAGTTGCTGGCAACGATCAAAATATTTGAATGCATAAATGCAGTCATTCCAAAAGGACAAAACAAGAATAAACAAGAAAGAGAAGGAAATACTTTTATCTGCCTTTGCAGTTTAACTTGAATTTATTTTTAGTTAATGATAACAGACTGAAAAAAATCCAAGCACTGAGCAATACCAGAAGTGTCATTTGGAACAGAGTTAAACACACTTCCACTATCATTAATCATGGCAAAAGTGACAGAAGAAAAATGAGCTGGCTTGGTATATCTAATATATTAATTCTCCCTGCAGATTGGCTCAATGCATGAGCAAGTAAAAACAGGTAAACCTTTGGAAAAAGAGAGGAATGTCAGTATGAGGCTTTCTGTTAGGAAGAAACACTATGATTTTTCCTCAAAGAAAGCTACAAAAGTTAAAAAAAAACAAAGTCCCTGTTATTAGATATGGTTGAACAATTGCAATGAAAAAATAGCTAAACTATAGCAGCTTAATCCCATTTTCATAGTGGGTGAGCACACGTTTTCCTTTTTTTTCTCCTCCCAGTTCCTATGCTGCCTGCAAAGGATTGATTTGTATTAGTTTGCTGGAAATCTGGATAACTTTCTCCCTTACAGTTACCTCAAAGCTGTGACTTTTCCCCAAAATTATTTAATTTCATTCCTGCTTCTTAGTTTTATTTACAAAACCAAACCTTATTTGTTGTTTTGTATTTTTCTCAGTTTCAGTAAAATTCAGCCATTCAAGATGCTCCTTCCCTACTGGTGAAACACATTCAAGGTAAGCAGAGGGAATGATAGGTAAAGGAATCTCTTTCTTTAATTCGGGCAAAATTCAAAGGTGCTAATTTCAGATCTGAACTTAAGTTCCCTCTTTATTTCCTGATACGTTCTAGCAGTTACACTGCACATATGGAGCCCCTCCTAAAAATACCAAATGGAGACCTACTTGCAGAACCGGTGACTTTGTTGACATGATGAAGAAACATTACTGCGCAACCTCAGAAATCCATAAAGAATTAATTAGAATCTTTACCACAAGTTCAAAGTTGACCCAAAGGCACAACGGAAACAAAAGCAAAATGAGGAAGTTAAATACAGTCTAAGGATTGCATTGTGTCTGCTGGAAACCGAGAAATTTCTTATTCATTTGATCAAAGTTTTTATATACAGTTCTTTCACTGTAACAGATCATCGAATGATGAGCTCCTGGCAAAATCATGAAATGGATAACTTTGTATAACTCACAGACTGTTCTGTCCCAAGTTATTCATGTAATCCATCTGCAGCTCAGATCTTCCTTTCCCAGCCTGTTTTTTAGCCTGCAGGTTATAGAAAGTACTTTACTGCTACACAAAAAGTGCTAAAAATGGGGTGACAAGAGCAGGGGCAGTAGGGTATTAAAAACCCACAATAAAAATATTTAAATTAGTAAAATTATAAATAACTTAGGGAACAGTTCTAGCTGCATCTTCAGATTTGTGTGTCCTGTGCTGTATTGGTGCTGTCATCTTCTGGCATTATTAAAGAGCAGACAATTTACTGATTTAGTTGGGATAGCATCTGTTTGCTACTTAGGCACGGCAATGACAACAACTGTTTGGTGGAAACAAGGTAGAACCAAAGAGCTTCAGATAGAGGCAGGAGGTAAACACTGCATTCAGGCACCGCAACAGAACGAGTCATGGGAATATACTGAGTGAAATATTTAGCAAACAACGTAGGATCACATTTTTAGTAATTAGGAAAACCAAATTAAGTCACGCTGAAATGATAAACAGTGATGTGAAAAAGTAATAAAGAAACGACAGGAAAAATGGGAAAGAAGCAGTGCGGAGTCCATACAATTCCAGTAGAACCTGCATTTTACAACTCAGTGTGTTAAGAGACAGCTACTTCAAGGTTGATTTACAGCAAGCCTACAGCCCATCTGCTTTTGAGAGCCAAGACACTAAACATAATTTCAAAATTAAACAGAAAAATACACATTGATCAGGGATGTAGTTTTCTCTTTTAACCTGATAAAAATTATTTTGCATCTCATCTGCTAAATGGTAAATAAAATTGAGAAAAAGTAGATTAAAAGAATTTGTTAATTTAGTTCAAAAATTATTTAAGGTATCAGGTCAGTAATCAACAGAAGAAAAAAATCAGTTTTACCAAGATGAATTTCATTATTATTGAGTAAAACTCTGTAGTGGTTCTTCAGGTGAGAGAAAAATGTGACCCAATATGTTAGTAGCAGCACTAGGGTTTTTTGGAAAGACCTGCACCAATGCAGAACTACACTGTCCTCAGGGATAGCTTGAGAACCACTGTGTCTCAAATACATCTCTCTGAATCATAATTTTCTTCCTGTTGGCTTGATACTGAGGGGAAACATTAATAAATCCAGTGGCAGGATTTTTTTTGTTTCTACAGATCATTTTAGTCAGAAAATGCTGACGCTATCAAGCCAAAACTTTTGGCAAGAATGACAGTTCTGACAAATTTCTCAGACTTTTTCTGTAAAATAACATTTCAATTTGGGAATCTCACTAATTCTAGCAACCACGAGAGTGTCAAAAGTGAGTGGCAATGTTCTTGGACAACTGAAGCAAGCCACGCATACGACTTGAGATTTCTTTTGTTTATCAATCTGGTTTTTTCTGAGATTTCAGTCTTTCATTCTGATTTGAGGAATTGTTTGAGGTTTCTTAATGACTTCTATGTCCAGGAGGTGATAATTCCAGGAAATTCATGGAAAGTATAATGTAGTGAATGAGAAAGGGAGATATGCTGAAAAGAAGTCCTTATTGCAATGGGCCGGAGTGGGTTGTCAGACCAGAGAGATCAATTACAAAGGTGAAAGTCCACCTGACTTACTGTACATGGGTTTCCAGACTAAATATATGTTCTACGTGTTGTAGTATACTAGTTAGAAAATTTACAAAGTGAAACTGCTTTCATGTCAAAACTGTATCAGATTATGCAGCTTCATATTTTTCTTGCACCTGTTTCTATGGAGGAGTCAGTCATGTTTTTCTTTATTCCCATGTAAGGAAAGGACTGTGTCAGCTGCACAGATTATACACTAAACTGGTTTAAGGTACAGGATCATGAAATTTGCTGTGGTCAAACTGCAAATAAAAATTGCTGGCAGCTTCTAAGGCTCAACCTTCAATTTAACAACAGAAATTTATTCTTCCTTTTCTGTTTCTTTTTGAATAAATAATTTCACTGAAAATACAGATCAACCTGACACAGGTAGGTAAACTTTTATGTTTTCAATCAGCAGCAGGACTCAATTTATTCTAGATGTCACCTTTCCAGCTACAATATCAGATAGTAATCCTCAGAAATAGAAAAGCTGCATAATTTTGAACCATTGTCCACTTCAATACAATTTTAAAGGCAGATGGATCACTGCAATTTAGCTCTGGACCTCACCTTTCTTGTCTGTGAGAAGGCTGTTGTGCATCTTGGATATAGGTTAAGGTTCAACTAGTGAAGAACAGACATATGAAAACTGGTTTGAATAAAATGAGATGTTCTCCAGCCTAAACACCTGTTATATACAACCTCAATATCTTATCACTGTAAAATAAATATGCAGATACAGTTAATACTTTTTTTTTCCCCCTCTTATTTAACATTATGAGGGTCAAAATGTAGTGTGGAAGCTCATTTTCACACTCTTCAAACTGAGACACCAAATATGGAAAGTCTACACCAATATCCCCAAATTACGAACCCTGCAGATTTGGATATCGTTCAATATATGAACACTAAGGCAGCTACTGCTGGTGTTGGAAAAGAACCAGCTCGCAAAAGGAGCTGTGCACTACAAAATGCTTAATAGCAGGAAAGGCTTATAAACCTTCATTCATAGTTATCAAATCACTGTAAAAATGTTGGCTTAAAAAGTCCCAAATAAATGTTAACTTAACCTTTTGGCACTTCACAAATATTTATCTTCTTTGGTATTTCATGTTTCCCCATTTATTCACTAGCAATTACCTAACTTAGAACAAAAATGTTTATACATCTTTGCCAATTAAGAAACTTATTTGAAAAATTGCTCACTAGAAAAGATTTTTGCCTAAGATGAGATTAGTAATGTACTAAGTTATTTATTTGCCTGCATAACCAAAGAGGAACAATCATTTTATTGTCAGTCTTGCTTAAATGGAGTTCCTTTAAAGAGCCAAGAATGGAGGAAAAGCACTTTGTTTTAATAAGGTCATAATGCTTATTAAATAATTTGCATATTGAAGGTTAAATTCTTATCTCGATACAGTAAAAAGTATTTTTGTCTATCCTTGAAAATTGGAAAAAGTACAAACAAGGGTTTCAAGAATGGTAAACAAAACACATTTATGTGTACTTTTTGACACTTGCAATTGTTCACCCATACATTCACATCCACTCAACATGAAGTAACAACTGCTTTAAATTAAGCCCCATTTATCCCTTTCAATTTGCTTCTAATAGATGCATCTATAGGTATAGCAATTACTTAGATAAGTAACAAAGCTGTGCCACAGCCTAAAATTGTAATCATCAGCACAGGATGTTAATTAGAGAGAGAGAGGACAGATGATGACAGTGTGTTAAGATTGCTTCTATTCAAAAATCACTTAAACAGAAAGTTAAAAGGATCATTACACAGCCTGATACAGATTTCAAGTCTAAAACCCACAAGGATCTTCCATGAGAGCAGTCCACCGGACACCTGAATTTGGCTGGCAAAACATCATCCTTTTGGTTGCGAGGGAACTCTCTCTGCCCTTTTCCCTAGCTCAGTGAAAACAGATGTTTTCTTCTCCTTCTACCATTATTTCCTTGCATACCTATTCATACTGAAGCCTGCAGTAAGGAAAATGTGCAAAACAGATTCTAATGATTTCACAAGTCACCTGGTATACAGACTTTCACACACAGAAAGATAACGTAAGAACATGAGCTGCCAATATCTTCCATTTACAGTGCATTTATGAATAACTTCGAAAATAAGATTTTGGAGTTTGACTTATCACGGTATTTTCCTCTTTACGACGTTTATTGACTAATATAACAAAGAATACAGTTCCTCTCACGATTCATCAATGCAATACATCATTACAAATGCACTACCATCCTGATGATATATTACTCAATAACGTGGTAGCAGCTGGCAAGAACTTCCACTGAATCAGATCATGCAAGTTTTATCCTGTTTGTTTGATTTACATAGTTAAGGAAGAAGAGATGTTAACAGGCTGAGAAAGCAAGTTCATGTACAAAAAGTTATTAATTGTCTTAATAGAAATTGACAACTGTGGTATCTTAGTTTGGGAAGGCAGATGTTACTTTTCAACTTTCCCACAGTTTCTAAAAAACAAAACAAAACAAAACCCCACAACTGTAACGTAATTCCATATCATTCTTCTTTCTGATTTACTATTACACTCCCAGTTGTTCAGTTTAGCACCTTAAACAGAGCTGAAAGTGATAAGCAAGCCCCATGCTTGCCACTGCCATTTGCAGCTCTCATTGCAGACACGGTCCATTTGCCCAGTCGGCGATTACTGGGAACACGTGGGTTTACGAACCCTAAGTCACGTCCCTTGGCTGCAGCTCCTGAACTCGGCACCACCAACTGCAACAGCCCCCCTAATGTCCTCTTCTCCTGGCAGAGTGCGGTGCTTACTGAACAAGACAAAGGGTAAAACACAACAAAGGCTTTTTTTTTTTTTTTCTTAGACTTTATTTTTTCCTTGCAAGACAGACTTGATTAGTTTCATTCAAAGACTCTGCACCACCGCTGTGTTGAGAGAAGCAGCATGTTCCTCAAACAGCTCCTACTGCTCCACCAGCCTGCTACCGCCTATTCATTCATCTCTATTTCCTTTGCCAGGCGCAAAGTCTTTTAATGCTTCATTAACACCTTCATGCTTGTCTCAGTCTAGGGAAGATTAAACCACCAACTTCACCTGGTGGGGCAGAGTGAAGTCTCTCTCTTCACTAGCCTGCCCCGCTCTGCCCTTATCTCTGCCACTGTACTTGGGCTTTATGTTTCCATGTTCCCTGTTTACATTTACCACACTGACATTGATTGATTTAACACCATGAAGTTAATGTAATGGAAATGTAATATAAACTGAAAACTATACCTTATTTTCACATACTGATCACTCTTCCTGCTAGTTTCAAAGAAAAGTTTAAATAACTGGAATTAGTGCTTAATCTCACAGCAAAGCAGCTCACTCTGGATGCTATACCACATTTTGCAATTGGAGAAAAAGGCACTTCCACAGCCACACACTGTTAGATTGGATACCACTTGGATTATAGTATATCTCTGGAAAGATAAGTTGGTTACACAGGTTATAACAGAGAGAGAAAGAAGCAAAGGAATAAAAAGGCTGATAAATCAAAAAAAGGTTTGTAGTTCAGGCAGAAGAGGAGTTGTGAAAGGCTACTGAAACTTTCCAAGGAGAAATATGGCATATTCATGAAGGAAGTTGAAAATGTAAGCAGCCATCAAAAGGAGTGGAGAGGATGGATAATTTGGAGAGACCATGGATGTTACTGTGAAACACTTTTTGTCTGAAGTGGTGATCAGCTATATAAAAACAGACATCAGAGGCAGCTGAAGTTGCAAACTATGTACACTGAAAAAAGGGATATAAAGAGACATAAGATTTGAGGATTTAGAAGGACTTCTTAGAGGCACTTAATAGGTAGAAGAGCTTCTGATGGCAAAGGAGAAACAAAAGGTTAGGCAGCGTTACAACAGCTCTTTTCAAGCAGATTGTTTTGATGTGATCCAGACTTGACTACATGGGATGATGTTTATAGAAAAATCCATTTGTAACAGCAGTAGCTTCATGGTTGAATGAATGAAAAGGTATTTTCTGTACTGAAATGAAACTGGGATGTAGTACAATGTAACAGGGAAGCTGAGTTCTGCAAATGCCTTTAAAATAGAAAAAGAAAAGAAATAAAAAGAGCACAAGGGGCAACAACCTTTGCCTATAAGAGTCTTTTTGATTTCTGGATTTTCATTTTGTTTACTGCTATGGAAAATTATCCTGTGCCAAATTTTATAGCTGTGGTATCCATGAATCAGAAATGTAGGCTTATTGGAAACTGTCAAGTGCAGAAGACTTGGATTTCATTCAAAAAGCAATCTAATCATGGTGCTCAGATAAAAAGCCAAAAACACGAGATAAAAGACAGGCACATCCAATGATGAACACAAGTTAACTGGATGTCTGAATTGAAAATAAAGACCTGGAACCATATTCTGGAGCTAGATATAGAGCAGGCCAGAAATACTTCACAGAATATCAACCCCACACAGGAAACAATTTAAAAAAACCCTGATGTCAGCTAAGACACACCTCAAGCCGCACCACGAAGACATCAGCTGACAGACGTCTCTGTGCGCTGCTGAATCGACACTCGTTCAGAAGTCTCTGCCACAACCCAAGTTTGGAGACAGCACGACTAGTGACTGCAGGCATAGCATAGACATGAAAAAAGCTAAACCAGAGAGGGCTGGTGTCATCATACAACGCGCTTCATAGTTCTGCTCCCTTGTTCCATCACCTATGGCTAGTGAATCGCACCAAGCCTGCTCACAGCAGGACAGAAATGCCAGCCTCGCTGTCCTGAAGCGAGAGCCAAGTTTCAGGGTTTTATTTCTCACGCTGAAAAAAAGATTTGTCTACAAGCATCTCATACCACACAAAATCCAAAGAGACAACTAAATCCTAAGAGTTAACACTACTCTTCCCTTATCCAATCCTTGCACTGCCCTTTTGTCCATCTTTCCTTCCCACTTCCCAGCACTCCCATTACTGCTGATCATTGCTAACACTCCAGAAATGACTGCTGAATTGCTCAGGAAAAGACATCAATCTCCTGTAATTTACATGGATTAGAGTTCATTCAATTTTTAAAAAGACATACCAGGGTTACTAATTGGCACAGTGTATTTATCAAATCAATTCCAAGGTGACTGCAAGTGCTTCATGATCTCGGTTCAAGAAACACGTATTGGGATTTAGTGAGACTGTATTTTCCTATTGATGAACAACAGTAATTTGGGGGGAGTACTCTAAGCAGCAATTTATTCAAGTCATTGCAAATACTTATTAAATGAAGACTTTGCAGTCTGACAGAATGAGAAAATGGAGGTTCTTTGCATAAAAATTAAACATATAGAGAAATGAAACAGGAAATCTACTTCATTTCTTTGATAATTTCTAGTGATAGTGTGCTTGGATGTTAATCCTACATCTTTCTCAATTACCAGTAGTTTCTCAACTACATATAAAACAACCTGTGGCCTTTATATTGAAAGGCAATGATTTACAGAGGCCTCTTCCAGAAGACAAGGTAAGTGGTAGACAACTCTTCTTCAAGCATAAGTCATTTCCACTCCATGCAGAAGACAACAGTAGATGGAATGAGGCAATAGTGTTCATCAGATCTAGATTAAATTTCGTTTTGAGGATATGAGGACTCATAAAGTCTGCTAATAGAGATTTTTCAGAGCATTTGCAGGAGCAAAGAAGTAGTTATAGATATGTTTACCTGATAAATCACAGCGACTGTAGGGGTGTTGCTATCCTAGCCTCAGTACGTGGGTCAGCATTGCTGCAAAAATAAACACTCTACCTGAGCACCAGAAAGGTCGCATTTTGCCCAGGCTAAAAAATGTTTTGTAACTGAGGTATAACTAAATCGCATTTTAACCATGTTACCTAATCATCCCTATTTTTATGTCTAAAATGTAACTTGACTCAAGGGCAGCGTTATAACATGGTACCCATCTACACTAACAGACTAAATCACATTATCCGTTTCAAGTGATGACAGTGCTCTAACTGGATTTTGTACTACAGAAGAACCCCAAATGTTAAGAGAGAAATCGGTACTAAAAGAGAAAGTGTTTGTGTGAACACAAATATAAAACCACATCACTTGATGAATGGCATAGTTTTACTGGGGGGAGGGGGGAAGTATTTTCTCTAGTCCATCTAACTAGTTTATTATTCAAAAGGATAAAAAAGGTGGTGGGCTATCAGGTGAGTGCTATTTGCACTTTGAAAAAGGCTGTATATGCTATGCAACTATAAAGCAGAAAAATATGAATTTCCATGGATGAATTAAAATATTCTTGCATTTAGGCAAGGCCAGAGGTACTGGCAAACAGCAAAATGTTAGAGAGAAAATAAGCATCTAAAGGAAAGCCACTGGGTCAGCATGTTGGAATTATCAGCTATACAAACGAGACAGAGAAGTGTTCAGTTTCCAGAACGACTACTTTCAACGATAACACAAAAATAGGAAAATACCACCAGATACACAGTGATTGAGTAGATTTGGTTTCTGGGTGGATACAGGCAGCCCAGTGTTGGCAAAAGCAAGGCAATAATCCAGGTACCAAAAATAAACATGGAAATCATTGCTGAATACAGAAATCATACGGGAGATCTTGTGGTGATTGCAAATAATAAAACCATCTGTCCAGTAGTAAGAAGCACTACACTGGGCAAACAAGGGAATGAAGCATAAATCACAGAAAGGCACCCTGGCAGTGGGAAAGATGCTACTGAAAGCCCATCTGGAAAATTATGTGCAATTCTGATTACCACATAAAGTCACTGCAGAAATCAAGCAGGTGCAGGTCAGAGCTATCAATTCACACAGAATTTGGGGGAGTTTTAGCTATGCAGACAGATTTGCCAGACTTAGTCTCTCAATCTTAGAACAATGGAACCTAAGTGGGATTTTTTGCCAACGTTTATGAGACCTTGATGCCAGTAGGCATTTTTAAAAGCAACCAATTAAATCTATGCATCCCAAGAGGTGAAAGACAAGAGAAGAAAGGAACAGCATTCATAGAAATTAAAAGGTGTCCTTACCCAAAGGTTGATCTTAGTCCTGTATAGAGATCCTTCTCCCATTTTATTTAGGCTCCTAGAGTATCTTTCCAACAGGATTCTCATACCAAAAACATATGGGACTACATATAGAGATAGGCATGTAGAGAGAGAGATTAAAAGAGACAGTCAGCTTTCCAGGGACTGAACCTCCAGCTTATTTTATTTTATTTTTAAAAAGCAGCTCATACAGACAAGAAACCCAGAACTGGATCTTCCTCTACTGCACGCTCCTCCTGGTTTGAGTAACTTAGGAAGAGTTGTACTGTCTCTCATTAGGTCTGTCTCCCTAATGTCCTCTTGCTGACTGGCCAGTCGCAGTAAAAGATGGAAGAATACAGACCATGGCAATCCTATTCTATGGTGTACACAGTAGATTAATAGATGATAGGATTGGGATGAATTTTGACAGAGATAAGGATTACAGTGTCTGCATTCTGAACAGGATATATTTTATACAAGATCCGCTCCAAATCGTCTTAAGCTTTAATGAAAAAAAGGAACTTACGTGCACATACTACTGCTGTAAGCTTGAAGTGTATTTCTTCTCAGGTTTTCTGGAATTTTAAGGTTGAATCATTGGTTTCTTTCAATTTATTGCTGCATTCTATTTCCAGCAAGGGTTGTGGCCTTGGAACAGCCAGAGACCTTGGAACTGATTATCACTGGTAAGAACACTTAATCAATTTTACCCATCACGTTTGAAATTTGGTTTCATCCGCATGCTTAGCAATGACTTCACAGTTTCAATAATACATACAAAATAAAAAGTAGGATGCACAGCTATAAAAAGGAACCACAAAATAAATTAGGTGAAAAAGATAATTAAGTGCTGCTTATTCTTTCTTTTGTATTTATGTCTGATTTAGATGACAGCAGTGACTACTGAGAAGATGGAATGGCTGAAAGTACTTTAAAGGAGCTAGCTGATAATGGAAAGAAAGATGCATCTTTTCTTCTTTATTTCTGCTAGTGTTGGTACTTCTATTAATAAAACTATCCCTGTAAAAGCACACAGATGTTACCTAAAGCATTAAGAATGATCTAATCATTGTGCTATGATAAATAATTGTTTTTAAATCTGCACAGTTAAATAGAGGGGAAAAAAAGAGAGAGAGAGAGAGAGAGATAATCTTCCTATTATACATAATCACAGCATTTTGACTGACTTTCAATAAACTGACTTTTACCGGTGTTAAGAGGCGATTCCAACCTTACCTCAACTTTCTAGCAAACAAGATAGATACAAGGATACAAGAAGCCTATAAAAGAGAAGATACTCAAAGTGGCCTGGGCACCTAATAACAGGAACACAGAGACCACTGCTGGGACTGACAAGTGGTGAAGCAGGCTAATGGTGGAGATGCCACTTTTTATATGTTTTCCATCTCTCCTGAAATGCTGTATAAACATATACAGACATATAAATGGTTCTTGTTTTCTTCTGATAATCTTTTTTAACACAGTAAGCATCAGTCTGCGTATACTACTAAATAAATAACAGTAAACCAAGATATGTTTCTACCTCAGTTTGTTTCTTGAATTTCTTTGAAAACTTTAGCACTGATACAGTTATTTTTAACAATTCAGGATAATTCACACATTTTATAGGAAGTGAAAACACTTTTAAATATGCAGAAGGCTTCACTGTACCTATTCATTTCATAGTAAATTATGAAGCTTTAAAAGCTTCCATTTTGCCTGCTTTTTCAGTTTATCTGTGAAAGATCCTGGATAAGATTTACAAGTCTGTCAACTATCACTAAGAGTGACCTGGAAATTAGATCTTTCAGAGAAGTTCACAAGGCTTCAGCAATTTGACTCCAACATTAACTTTTTTTTTTTCCTGCAGAGCATAACAGGCATGCTTCAAAACACAAAGGATGACATGAAAGTTAAGAAGAAAAGTTTACAAAAGAATCAACAACTCATAGAAAAAACAGTTCTCAATATTTCTTACTTGATTATAAGGTACTGGAATCTCAAGACAGTCCCTTTTAGAATGACACGCAACAGTGAGCATTTCCATAGTAGAAAGAATCAAGTAAATTCAGAGCTTGGAGTATATAAGAGGGTAAACTCCATTGTCCACATTAGAAAAGGGTCTCTTCATTCTCTAGAGATGGATTTGAACTCCATGGGACACTTCTGTAATCTAGCTGGCAGTAAGTGATACATTACTGAAGATTATAGTACAACTTAGAAAAAGTTGGTGAAAAAATTTTAACCTACCTACTGGTTTTGAAGTAGGAAATATAGAACAACTATACCTCTTCTCCCTAAAAAAGTCATTTTCAATTACAAAGATGCACAGAATTCCTCCACTCTCATTCCACAGTACTCTTCCAAACAGTTCGACTAAAGAAAACACGTATTTCAGGGCACTAAACACGTGGGCTTCCAACAGTCTGGCAGTGGAAGTAAAAATCAAGTGAAAACACAAGATACAGTCTGTAAAGTAGCAGTAACCTGTATACCCTGTATAAGGAAACCCTTAAACAACGCACAGAGCCCAAGTCAGAGTTTCAGCTGCAGGTACAGTTATACAACCTGTGATCCTTTTTGAAAATAACGAACTACCATTCTCTGCCTAAGTTCAGCACGCCGTGACTTTCTTATTTGTGCTCACAAGGCCATGTCTTCAGGGCAGGCACTGTCTGTCTGGGCAGACTTAAGTCAAGAAATGCTGGCACAGTGGGATTCCCATTACAGCTGCGTCTGTGGACTTAGTGCAAGACAAAGAAGTTGAAAATACATCCAAAACTTTAGAAATATCTACAGATCTCTCATATTGCTGTAAAAACAGCTTTAAAGTGAATTAGCCGATGACAGGAGCAAAGTCAATGAAATAACACAGCTGTGCCATAACAAGCATTAGAATCTTGCTCCAGAGTCAGGTAGCCTCAAACAGCAAATTAACAGCAAGACATACTGACATTTACAGTCTCTGGTAAGAAAAGGCAAGGGTAGATAGAGAAGGGAAAGAACAGAGTGTTTTAGGGAGGAAAATATGTCATACGGAAAGTGCTAGAAGGTGCTTGACCCAAAGAACCGAGGCATCCGAAAGATGATAAAACGGAGCTGCTAAAGAAAAGCTTGTAAATTCAGAAAATGTACCATATTGATATGAATGCACTGAGGCATGAACAATGCAAGTGCAGTGCCAACCCTTATTTTTCATCTGCCTGTTCTCCTTTTCCTTTGTAATGGAAGGAGCGTTTTTTAGGGATGGTCTTTATGAAGGCATGCTCCCCAAGCACCCTTAAATTTAAGAACTGTTTAGTACCCCTCCAATCCCACATTTCTCTCCAAAGAATGAGAAAGACTTAACTGAGATGGAAAGACTAAAGGGAAGGTGAAGATCGAAATCTAGTGTTCTATGGTCTTCTACAGTCCTTTAAAATAATTTAAAAATAAAAACTATGAAACCAAATGTACTGTATGACCTCTTCCACCTAAGCTATAGCATAACCTTGCATTAATAATGAAATCAGACAATTTTATACCTTTTTAATAATGTATGCCAAATATATTTGGGTTTAGGAAGGGTAATATTCATTTATCGATCATGATGCATTATCTCCGACCTAGAAATTTCTAAGCAGCTTTCACCTCCTGTGCAACTCTAAATAATTCAGAATGTAATTTCAGTTGGGTTATTTTGTTTGTATTTTTTCTTATTAAATTTGTATTTTTTAATCAAAAGAAAAGCTGACAGACCTATAGCAAAGGGTCAAATGTCTATCTCGTATTACTCAAAAAGTCCCAAAGAAATCATCTTGAAAAGTCCCATAAGTGAGGATACTGCTGTCTAATTCGTAGCATTTAGAACACCAACCTCTGTACCCACTGTATTTGTACAGTGTTACATGTATATTTAATAATGATTATAATAACAGTAGCAAATAACTTTGAGTTCTTGTTAAAAGGACATATTCACACTATAATTTCTTAAAAGTTACTTGTTCATTTTACCTTAAGATTGGAACGGTTCATCCCTGCCAATTCTCAGCATGAAAACAGAAATTTTGTTCAGGTTTCTAAGTTGAAAAGTAAATTTAAATATGCAAGAATTTATTACTAATTTGTACTGCAGATCTGCATTCACTCCAAAGGTAAATTGTTGAGTAAGGTACTGACAAACTATGCAACTTAGAGATTTACAGGCTTATCTGGGGAATATTTTAATATTAATAAATTTCCAGCAAGGTTAGATTTTTATTTCGCTCATCTATAATTAGTGGGGGGCAGAAGAAAGGATGAGAACACACAGATGCCACGGTGACACTGAAAAATAAGAAAGAAAAAAGACAAATGGAATAAACAGTGTCTCAGAGAAGTTAATTAGGAACACTCTGCAGTTCCTAAAGCCTTTGAATGGTCAGTTCAAGAAATAATATTATCATAAAGAGATTATTGTAGGATTCTACAGATCAGCGGTCAAGGATTACATCAGATTTTAGGGAGAAAAGTTGTGCTACGTGAAACAAATTAAGAAGAGTATGTTTTCATCATTACAATCAGAGAAGGCACAGGGACAAAGTCCAAAGTCATGCATGTGTGGATGCAAATTAATCACCTTAAAATAATTCATAGTCACCTTTAGGACTTCTCAGATCATAAACTGAAGTGATGTTTTGAGTGCTTCTGTGATAAGAGAGGATTTAAAAAGATGTAAAGTCGCAAAACAATAATCCAAGGAGTTATTGGATTATATGGCTGTGCTGTGCGATTAGAAGTTGCATTATTCTCTCACTCATGCCCACTTGCACTTAGCTGGTGCTTCCTTTCATCTTCCCAGAAAGTCACTCACACCAATTTTCACCACTACGCATCAGGGCATTTGATGTGATTAAGTTTAAAGAAATTTAATTAAATATATATGTCATCATTTAACAGTATGTCTATATATGGACTGGTATGACAACATGAGAATGCAGACGTTCCCAGGCTACTTTTAAGTTGCCTAGTCAGATGCTGCTAGCAGCACAGATGTACCAGCCTGGAGCTCAGCACATACTGCAAAGTTGACCTAAGCATCCGGGTGATATATGCGCCCTACACACCTCTGCCATGAAGACGTAACATAGCAAAGATTTATTTTTTGTTTCATATTTTGGAATACCATTAAATCACATTGCAGTTTCTTACAAAGCTGCTGAATAGCTTCAACAATCTTGTTGTGTCCAACCACCTCTGAATGAAACGTTCCTGTCGTTCATAGTGTTTTCACACAGGACTCTTTCTTTGGTGTCAAGGAAACCATGGCGTGCAGCCATGGCTAAAAGGCACCGTAACTCCTGCAAGGAATTCAAAAGCACCTATGCGCTTCCATGGTCTTCGGAATTGCTTGGATGCCTTAAATCACCTGCAGATTAAGTGGGCTCTGTGAGCAGCCGTTGCATTTATACGATGAGGGAAAACCTGCAAATACTCAAGTCGCCCCCAAGCATCTGAATGAGCAGAAAGTTCAGATACAAACATATGGATATTCCAAAAAGAGACTGTGACTCGAGAGGCAAGATCTATGGTACAATTTAGCCTATCTGAAATAAGAGCCGGGACACCTGCTAAAGCCAAGCTCTCCGGTTTCTTTCCTAGTACAGGCAAACCCCGAGTGGTCACATTTTCAATGCAATAACCTAGTTTTGTTGGGGAGCTGTGTGAAGACCCAAAATAAAAGGCAGAACTGCCAACCCCTTGCCATGACTGACATCTAAATCTGTGCATGTACAGAAACTCAAGCAGTGCTTTACAGCTCCGAACGGTATCAACAGCACTCGAATATAATTGCTAAGGTTTGGGTTTCACAAATACCAGTAGTTATATGCTGCAAAGAACTTAGATTAGAAACAGTTGAAATCATGCTTGTTCTGCTCTTGATTGTGTCTGGGAGCTTCAGCACACCAGTGAAGACATATTAACACAGTTTCTGTCCTGGAAATTCAATTAGCAGCACTGCTTCCATGTTCTACAGGCAAAGTCGGTTCACAGGACATGTTAACAGCTATGCAAATCTCAGGAGAGCTTAAGTTGTCTTTATCTTTCTAGACTGAAGTGCAGTGCAATGCTCAGGGTGGAAATAACTTGTCGTTAGCAATAAAGCCAAATGACCTCTATGCGTTGACCTCCTGGAGCGGAGCCAGCAGATGCTTTTGTGAGACCACAGGAAACCCTGGAGGCAGAGGAACCCCGCAAAGCACAACCTCCAGAAAGTTTACGGCATCCTCCCCTTCCACTGATGGCATGCCGCTGAAGCACTGCCCGCAGCTGGGTGGCCCTGACATCCCTCAGGATAGAGGAGAGCTTTATGACACTGATTTTTTTTTTTTGCAGGTGCAAAAGGGACCTGTTACCTGCTGCAGACTTTGCAGAGCCCGCTCGGTTTGCTGGGGCAGGTGCCAAAAGGCAGGTAGGCAGGGGAAACTCTCTAGCATTCCAGCCTGAGAGGACGACAGCTCCTGAATCAAGACTGAGGCATTTCAGTGACTTTGCAACAACTGAGCTTTTGCCCCTAGGTAATCTCAAGGGCCAAAGGAAAATATCAGAGTAGTACCTGATGTTCACCATAAGTTAAGGCAATGGGACTTCAACTTATGCAGCCATTCAAGTCAAGTTCCAGGTGCTTAACTTTCACTTTGATTTATGCTTAGAGGAAATGGAGACAATGATAACCTCTGATTTTCTACCTGCAGTCCACATTTCCAGAGAGGAGCAAAGGAACTTTGGTCCTACAAGACATAAATATTGGCAGATAACATCCAGTTGTACTTTCAACCAAAACATTACTTATTCTCTTCAGTGACTGTCCAAAACCATTGTTGCAATTTTTCTGGTTTCATAGGACAAGGAAATAACTTATATCACTTCCCCCCACTATATAATACTTGAGTAGGGTAATGTATAACTCCTTCTTCAATATGATGTAGCACTCACATAAATAAGGTGAAATATTAACTCTGAACATTGCACAGTGGGTTTGAATTTCCTCTCCAGTATTGATTTTGCATCATTTTATTATGTTTTAATATGCAAGACCAAACTCCAAATCCTACTTTATGGTAAATGACATTTAATAATGTAAAAATCTATCCTATGTGCATGAACTTTTCACAACTCACATTGACTTCAGAGGGTACTTCTGAAGGCAGAGACCTTGCACGATCAAGGCCACTGCAAAGCGTGTGTTGTCACAGAAAATAGGTATCATAATTCAGAATGGTTATGCCTGATCAAAAGAGAAGAAATGGAGAGCAAAGACATGGAGATGTGAGCTATGAAGCAAACAGATTTAGCACTGCACAGATAATAAGCAACAAATGAAACTAATAATTAATATAAATCTATGTTTAGTCAATATAAGACCATTCCACAGGACAAACAGTTGTGAGTGAGGTCATCCAGCAGGCATCAGCTAATGCCCAGTGCCAGGAGCCACCCTTGTGGGTGTATTTGGAGTTTTCTCTTTAATATGCATGAAGGCCACCTTGCCCACAAACATCTGATGCTCTACTGGATTTATACAGCTACAGTTTCTCCCCGATTCTCCACTCTCTCCTTTCAAGCAACAGAGTAGATGGGAAAGCAAGCTGTGCAGTCCTTTCAAGGGGAGTACAGGGAGCCAAGGAGGAAAATAAAAGGGAAAAAAAAATGCTGGTGCATGAAATCTGTCAGGTGGTAAGTACACAGTAGATTTCAGTAACTACTTTGCTATAGTACAACACAAAAGGAAGTAATCATTATATCCAATGCTGCTGTACAATAAAACACAATAAGCAGGAAGACTTGCTTTAATAGAAAGACACTGTGATTTGTGATATACTGAACTAAGCAGAACATCCTCAGATGTAATCATCTTTTAAGATGTTATTTCTTCAGAAGAAACTATGCAATTATTTACAAAGAATCATAAACACGCAATAAAAGTCAGATTTTAAATTGCCCATGCATATGCCATCTGTCAAAATAATTTTCAAAAACAAGTCAAAGTTTGTAAATTTATTTCACCACTGATGGCATATGCAGGAGGACTGGGATCAGCATGGTGATAGGCTATATACAAAAAACCCGTTCAATTCTAATTTCTCACTCAGTGCCTGGCTCTCACAGACTGAAGATGAATGAAGTAATCATCCTTAAAGAGCTTTGCCATCTAAAAGGAAATAATTTAAAGAGCACAAATTAGCAGTTACAAAAAATAAAACTGTCCTACTCTACTGAGTCTCACTATTTAAACACTTTCAAAAATTACCAAAGATTTTTAAAATGGATCATAGCATTTCTTTCTGGAAACTCTAGTTCTCTCCGTGCAATTCTTATTGGTTCGTTTATTGAAGTGTAAGGAACCTAAAATTAATATGCCTCTGAATTTTACAGAATGAAAAATGAGAGCAATCTGCAATGAAGAAAAAATATCTGGGCTTCATTACAGGCAATGGAAATATCCTTCTGCTTCCCCACACTGCCTTCATGGACATGGGGACTTCCATCTCTGGTCTTCAAATCTGCTTCACAGCCTTCACATGTCCTGAATGCCAGCTGGGTCAGATTCAAAGTTACAAATAATGTACGGGACCTTCATCTCAATTATGATCCAGATTATAATTTAGGCTTTTATTTTCATACTAAGATGGCCAAACTAATAGTAATTTCCTTGCAATATTTAATATCCACGAAGCTAGCCTTCTCACAGCCCAACACAGCCCTCTTCTGACGGGGAAGATGGGACAGGTAAGATGATTATGTATACGTTACTTGAGGCAGAAACGCAGATTATATTGGCAAAAGGGATTTAGGAAGGGAATTCCAATCTTCACAGCCACTCCACTGTCTTTTGTCCTAGTTGTAATTCCAACAAGCTGCCAAGGAGTTCTCCCCCATGTCCGTGGACTTTCATCACTTCTGAGACACTATTTGCATTTTTCCATGCCTTGGCTAATATACACTGAAATTTACACCAGAAGTGATGATAATCCACAAACAAGCAAATGTAACATCCATAAATGTATAAAGGAAAGTTCCAGCAGGAACTCAGAATACCAAAACATTCTCTATTAAAGTCATAAACAGGCATAATAAACCTTTATATATATTGCTCCATTCATTTATTAAAAGCTGCAGTGCAAAACCACTGTGAATTCCTTCCTCGCTAGTAAAATACAGTGGCTCCATTTTATATTCAAGCATTGAAGGCATCCATAGCATGGCTGACAACACTGGCTGTAAAGCTGCTACTTGGGTTTGGCATTTAATGCCTAACAAAGACAGACACCTTCAATAGTCAAAATGTAATTAAAAAATAGAATTTCAGTCTGTTTGAAGATCCCTCTCTAGGTGGAAAGTCAGTTTAGCTGCTCCACTGAAAAATAACTATTTTCATTGCCAGTATGTCAGAACAGACTTTCAGTTAAGCTTTAAAAAAATCCAATGCCAGAATTTTTCAAAATTAAACTGTATACATTTAAAATAGTACAGAAATGGGATCAAGCAGAAGGTGAAGTTATTTCTATGAACTGACTACGACATTAATTTCTCTTGTGAATTTCATTCCTAGCTTCTTGCTAATTAATAAAAACAGGTCGTTAGATACAAAAATACAACTCGGACATGGATGACAGATTAGGGAGAACACTGAACAGTAAACAATTAGACCAGAATCTCAGCTTATTTCACGCCAAAGAAAATTTTGTTACCAAGCTCAGCATAACAAGGTTTCCACATGCAGAAACCATAGATTGCATTCTTACGTATGGCTCGTGCTGAGTTTCACTGAAAAGAGGAAGCAAAGGAAACTACCAGAACTATAAACATTTCTTTACTATTTCCCCATGCAAGCAGAGGACAGCATAAGAAACCATTTGTCGCAGGTCACTTGAAAGACACTCCTCTCCAGGAGCTGCACAGGAACAGGACTTGACTCCAGCCCAGAAAAGCTGAAATTCCTCATCTCCTCTCCTCCTTCTTCCTACAACCCGACAGCCTACGTATGAGCCCGTGTACGAGGGAATCTGGCTTTCCAGGTACAAGTTCCCGCTCTTCCTAGCTCAGGAGCCAGAGGAGCCTTCCCCACTGAACCAGTGCAGCGGGGTGGGCACGGGAAGGGGAGTTCTCCACCTGCTTTTGACTCCCTCCCTTATTCCTACCACAGATATTATATTAGAAAAAATGTTGGAAGAGCGATTTTTATTCCTCAAAAGCTGAAAAAAAGTTTGACATTCTCTTTCTTTAGCCTCCCATTTTGTTCTTGACAAAGTGATATATAAGTTCATTAGAGCTCTCATTCATGTCTTAAATTAAAAAGATATTTTTTGGCAAACACAGATTGCTGAAAAAGCACCTAACTCTAAAAATCACACTCTTTAATTCAGATTGAACTAACACTGCTGAATCTGTCTATAATTTTATAAATTAATCAAAAGAAATCATAAACATTTTCTTCTGAAAAAGTAACAAACTGATGTCCTCAAATGGGAAGTGTTCCAACAGCTCCTACTATACGTCTGTCTGCTCACCGCTCACTGGAGTCTGGCTTTATTTGCCAGGTAGCACTAGTTCAGGCCTAGGAGAATTATCTGTGCGGTTCTTCATGAAAGGAGGCATAAGCCTTCATTCACGTGCAGCTGAAACGTAGCTTAGGTAAATCTGCAGCCCATCTCCCCAGACACAGTTCCCTTTGGGCAGTCGAGGGCACAACCGTAATCTCAGACTTTAAACTCCTCATTTTGTAGCTATGGAACAGTATTTTCTGTTCCAGTTCTATTCTAGGTACAGTAGACTTAATATCATTTAGAGGCAGAGCACCTGAGATCAGCAGATGGATTGCAGAGGTGCTGCTTGCTGCTCCTGTGTCAAGTTAAAAACAAACAAACAAAACCCCAAACACACACAAAACAAAAAACCCAAACCAAACACAAAACCACAAGTCATATATATGTTCCCCGGATATCTCACCTTCAGGACTTGTTAATGCTGACACTTTCCATAATCCTATGTGTGCTCTTACTGACTACACAACATGTACCACCCACAGAAAACAACTCTGTATATTTTTCTTGATATTTTATTTTACATTGTATTTTTATTTCAGCAATTGAACATTAGTTCTATCCATCACATTAGATGATTAGAAATCCTACATGGTATGACTGAGCTGGGATTTTATTTTTCCCCCTTACTATGATATTAAACTATTCCAGAATCAGTATATATAATCTTTCTTTGCAGATTCACTCCATGTTTCTCTAGAGGCTTCATTAGAAATTCCATTGCATTTGATTTAAAATACATATTTTCTCCAAACTATTTGAATAAGTAATGAATAAAAGAAATTTCATCCGTCTTTATTAATGAAGTCATAAATCAGGGGGTTAAGTTAGGAAGAGCTTGTATTTATTGCTCGTCTTGCATTATGGACATGGTGGAAACTACTAAGCAGTTTCCTCCTCCTGTCAATATTCTAAATAATTCAGAAAGGAATCTCAGATTGGCTTTTTATCCATGCATATACCATTTAAAATATGTGTGTATATATGTTTTCAGTATAATAGTATCAAAACTATGCAGCAGTTTTCTCAAGTCATCAACTTATTTTCCCAAATCATTGAATGAAAACCGTATTGTGATTTGGGAAAGTTTTTGTATGCTGCATCTCTTAAAATTCATGTTAAACAGGGGCATCTCAGCTACATTAGGAACCATAACTTTCCTCTGTGACACCTTTATGATTCTCCTTCCCATAACTCTCATTCGGTGAGAGTTCAGGAGACATTTCTTGTTCCCGATGAACAACTTTTTAGATGAACTTTTAGCTTACAGATCTTGAAGCTTTCCTTTAATGACTTTTCTGTGCCAATCAGAAATAAAGTGCAGAAGAGAACCTAACCCTGCCTCATTTCAGCTGTGCTCTCAACCTCCAAAACAGCACTTCCCTTAGTGCACATTCTTGAAATGCTAAACATATAGCCAGGTAATATAAAATGTTAAATACAAAATTCATTAGGATTTGACTTGATATGTTTAAACATATGGACCAGCTGAAATTCAGATTCCCTGCCCCCCCCCAATATGACAGTGGGAGCATTGCTCTAGAGAGAGAAAAAATAAAGACCCTTGCAAATAATTAAACATTGCAATTCAGTATAATAATTTATTAATGAAGACAAAGTATCCTATTGCCAGGATCTTGAAAATCTGTTTTACGATTATGACACAGCTGATCCTTCCTTGTACCAACTAAAAACTGTCTCCTTTAGCTATCAGCAACATTTACCACCTTCCCCTGGAAAACTTTCATGAGAACTTTGCACACCAACCTTCTGGTTTTAGCAACACTCCTTCACAGCTTAAAATTAACATTAGAGATGAGGAGTTTAGAGGAGTTAAACCTGTGTAACTGGGCTGAGCTGAGGTGCAGTTAAAGTGGTATAACTAATTTAGCAGCATTTTATCAATACAGGGATGCCAGTATGCAGTAGCGATGAAGTACCCCAGTATGGACTGTTCCAGCAGTGTGGCTCTTGGCACTTCAGAAGAGACTGGGTTCAGATTAATTCCCTACTGCGCAGGGTTTGGAGACTAATTAAAGTGCAGGGAGACCATCCAAAACATCTAGCACACAACCTGTGGAAAACACTGCCTGGCTTCACTGAGGGACGGAGGGATATTTGCTCCCCTGGGGCCGATGGTGCTTACAGCAAAAGTGGGAAATGCTACAAGCGAACTGGTTTCAACAGAGCTTTACATTTCCTACTTGTTTTTTTTGATGGTCTACATATTTGGTTGCCAGAAATAATATGGATCTGCTCCTTGTTTCTACATAACACTAGTACAACACTAATGGCCACTTAAGAGCATTATTACAAAAATACATTATTTTACATTTCAAGCTTTACTTACTAGTTAAGTTGTATTTTAGCTACTTGCGTTTTCATTATTTAATGTTAGTTGTAATGGAATCCATGTGTGTACCACCCAATCATAAATGAAGCAAATTAATTTTCAACCTCAAACACTTTGTAACATTGAAATACAGTAAAAAACTCCCTAGCAAATCATTTCACTTCATATTTCTTATTAATTAGTATAACTTTGTTCTTTTTTGCACAACATATAATCATTATAAGCTGAGCAGAACTTATACATATACTCCGGTTATATGTATTAGCATAAATATATAATAATAATTTTAATTATTTCCTTTGTGGATAAATTTTAGGTTTAATTGCCAAATACTTCTCCATGATAGAATGAACCAATATGCTCTTCCTGGGGCAAGGGAATTCTTCGCAATTCCTTCAATCTTTGCAATTGAACAGGTTCAGCACATTTAGCTCCAAAGTACAGTATTCAGCTCACCACCTCCTCTGCAGCCGCACAGTTCAGCTGAGCCCTAGAACAACCTGAACAGTCCCATGTTCACAGGGGCTACGTCCCACCGAGATGTAGGAACAGGAGGACACCATCAGCAGCAAACACACAAATATCAGTTTGGGGTTTTTTCTATCTGGTCATGAAAACCAACTAGCATACTGGAAATTGCATTTGGAAGATGCAAAACTATGGCTCACGCACAGTACCTCTAAATCTTAACCAACTGAAAGTGTAATTCCAACACTGCCGATTTACAATCCACTGAATTGCCAACATTTTGAAAAATGTGGCATAGCTTCTCCATTTCTAGTTGATTAAGATGTTTGAGAAGAACCACAGGACAGTCTCAAAGGGTGATCCTGAACTTAAAAGGAAAGAAAAACCAGGAATAAAGAATTTCTCCTGAATAACCTACCAGACCATTTCCGTATATTATATGACACAGAATCATTGTGGACGCTTTGCTTTCTCTGGAGAGGAGCACCACAACAGGGACCACGGTGCTAGGAACAAGGTCTTTTTAACTGTAATGCCACACCATAGTCATCTACAACTACTGTATCCACAGTAGCTGAAAAACTGCAAGGGAAGTGCTGAACTGAGAACAGGTAGCAGAAAACCTCTGGAGTGGGGAAAATTAAGACAAAAAAATCATTATGATTTAGCCAGTTTTTCAACAGAAATAGCTGCACTGAGAAAGCACAGGCTTGTGCATCTCTAAGGAGCTCATCTGTCTCTGAATAACCACCTTTACCTACAGTATGACTTTTCACTTTGCTCACTCAGAGGCACATTAAAAACCTTGAAGTACTGAAGCATTCAAGTTGAAGATTCATTTCCAAAACACGCAAGTGTGGGGGTCCGTCTAAGGAGGTCCCACTAAAACCAGTCATGCTCCAGAGCTCTTAGAAACACACAGATACCACGGTGACCCAAGCATCACCATACATGGTGGTGGTCACCACACCAGCTATCATGTCTTCAGTTTGGGAGAAACTCCTTTTGGCTATCAAACTGACCTTGGGCTTTCTATTTTATGTTGTCGGTGCAAAAGCAGTTAACATCTGTGGTGCATTACAATACCCACCGTCACGGAATCGTACTACTTAACGGCAATGCTTTTTCAGTCCCTTTAGACAGCACTTGTCTCTCAGGCTTAGGTAGCACACTTTGAAAATAAGACATCTTGCTTTTAATTATATTATCTGGATCCAACAGTACCAGCAGCCAAGTGACATAGTTTCGCCCTGCTCATTTCTGCAGGTACGAGACTGCGGTTTCTACATCTCCCATACCACTCACAAAGATCTTTTATTGCATTTTGGTAAACACCTTTCCTGTTCTGTTCAGAGTTTAAGCCAAACACATACCTCATCTTCATAAGAGCTGCTGCCTCTAATTTTGTTTTATGCTTTTATGGAAACTCTAAGCTGACTACTAAATGGAAGTTACTCTTCAAAGTTGTTTTGAAACGTACCACAACATCAGTTATTAGCAAACGGCTAAATGTACTGCTGACATGTTTGATATCTCCGTCTCTGAGGAGCACCTGAGTCTATAGACAAAAAGCCTGCTGCTCAGCTTTGCTGTCAACTTATCATCAAAGAGCTGTCACTTACCGCGTACCTCGGCAATGACTATATAGTATGTATAATCTATAAATTGTAAAATACAGCGCTGCAGCTCTGAAACGAGCAAATGCAAAAGTAACTAAGATTCAGAATGCCCTGGTAGAACAGATGCGCTATTTATGCGGGCACACATCAAATAGGTGCTGAGTATGGCTCCTTTTAATGAAACTTCTTTCTTTAGCTTGCACCTGTTTTAACAAGCCCTTTGAGTCTTCCCATCTATTGTATATTCTGTTATTTTTAGAAAAGACAATTAGTCTTCTACTTGTTTGTGACTAAGCACCTATAGTCACTTCCAAATTTGCACTAACACTGATAATCTGCATATTTTAAAGTCTCTCCAGCACGGTAAAACATAACTTGTGGGAACACACAATATAGATAGTAGGAAATCAAGCAAACACAGCTGTGTAAGCAATATCAATAGTTTTCTCTGAGTCATTGGCTCATTTTATACATATAAGATATAGAAAACACAGGCTCATTCCTGTACATTGGAGACATCTCTCTGGCTTCAGGTGAGCAGAAATTGGCAGCTGTTTATACCTTGCAATTCTCCAGCAGTTTACATTGCATGTGAATGAGCTCAGATTTTTTAAAAAAAGTGTTTGCCTGACAAACCTTGTAATTTTAAGAAGCCTGCTGCATTGCATTAAGCAAGTCTAAACGTCCACTGAGAAAGCTTTATTTTTTAAGTGACCACATCAAAGCTGGTAATAGCCGCAACTATTAAAAGCTGATCTTTACAAATCTCAGCAACAAGCGTGTCTTATTGGTTCCCACCTCAGAACACTCATTTCATCCTGGATTTTATAATATCAGTTGAAAGGTTTAGGACCTAGCATAAAGAAAAGAAATGCAAGAGACCAAAGATGAATTATACATGGAAAAGTTAGAGATTGGCTTGAAATTTTTATGAAAGTTTCCAATGTGACCTTCTCAGGAAATGGAGAAGTAGTCCTAATAAGTCTGAGCTAATTCTTCCCCCATTCCCTCAGGGATCCACCAGATTGACTCCCTTACATGAAATGTTGTGTATGCTAAACACCGAAAGCTCAATGGGTTACGATGGTGGTGGGTTTTTTGCAGGCTCTCCTCTTTTGAAACAGTTTAATATGACCTAAATAGAACAACGCATCCCAGTATTATTTTACTTTAAAAAAATCAATGCCATCCAATTACTTTACTTCTTGCCATCCAGCCATTAATTTATTCTTCCTAAAGACACCTATTTGTAAGAACCCTTATTTTATTTCAAATGCTGCAGTAAATTATTTCATCAGATCAACTAACTTAAAAAAAAAAAAAACAAACCAGAAATAATAATAATGATGGGGATTTCGTTCCTGTACTTACTCCTGCTTGCTTATTTTTTGTAAATTTCTGCATCTTTGCCAGCCATAAAAAAATGATGTACTGAACCAAGGAAAGAAAAAAAGAAGACTCAACAGTTAAAGCTTGTTTAATTTATTTACTTTTCTAGCAGCTTCCACTTACACCTTCAGCTTGTTATTCATCTGGAGTTTTAAAAAAGTGCAGATTTAGCCCTACTATATAAAGTGAAACATTGCAAATAAATCTTTTTCTTTGGCTTTTTGTTCGGTTGGTTTGGATTTTTTTGTGTTTGGGGTTTTTCTGTTGGTGGTGGTGGCGTTTTTGCTTTTGGTTTTAAGTCACTTATAGCAATCAGAAGAGGAATCAGGAATGAGGGAGTCTTTCACAATAAACTCACTCCTATTTCAGGACTTCAATAGGAGAAATTTTTTTAACCCCCTTCTTTTTCGTTAACACAGGGGGTTTTTTATTATTTTTTTTAAACACAATTTGCTGAGGAAATTAAGACTCTCTACATCTGAAGTGCATGAAGCAATAACTGACCAGGCACTAAAGTCACCTCCAGGGTTCGTGCTGGTATAGACAGGTGCATTCCAAACTTAGTGGGGTGAGCATTATTTGTTTTTAAACCTTAAATCAATTTAGTTGAAAATTAGTTGAGAAAAAGGGGGCAGTTTTTGAGGTTTATTCAGTACATCGCTTACACGTTTCATAGCTTCATTTTAGGCAGGTACCTGTGAGCTTGGAGTTTCATGTGAAAGAATTATATCAGAACCCCTATCAAATCTATGGATTTGCTGTTTACTTGGGTAAGTTAAAAAATTAAGCATTTGTTGCTCTGAAGGATATGAATAATTTAAGCAGGTCCTATAAAACAAATACAAAAGCACTATTTCAAAATAAACTAAATGCTGGTACTGGAATGTTTTAGCTTAGCATGACAGAAAAAAATTTGAAAGGTTTGGTAAGTGAACTTCAGGAGAAAGTTAAACTTGTGTTATTGATTTAGAAGCTAACATACTAATCTCTTATTATTTAAAAGGAGAAATAACTCTGCATAGGAGATAATCTACTTGTCTTATATTCTACATCTCCTGCAAGAATTTTCTTGCTCATGCATAGATAGGGTCTTATCTAGTCCTTACTGAAGTCAATAGCAGGTTGCTTGCTTGTTTTTTAAATAGCAGCTGCATTGGGCATCTACAGAGAATGAAAAAGTGAAAGGATTACAGTTTTGACCTGTTAAAATTGATTTATAAGAGGGATTTTTTTTTCCCCTCCTATTATGTCCAAGTGATATATTAGTCTTTCAGTTAAGGCTGTGTGAAAAACTGATTTGTCAATTGTAGCCTGACCAAAAAATTGGAAAATTACCCACTTCAATTAAAATATACAATGATTTCTGTGGTTTGTTCTTTCTTCACAGACATGAAAAAAAAAAAAAATTTCTTTCTGGAATGTTTAATAGTGGGAAACAACAGAACAAGAAGATTGAAGGATGCACCATTTACAAAGGGAAGGAGGAGCAGAGGACCCCAGGCATGACACGCACCCAGACAGGAGAATTGGGCACCATCTCACCTTCTGTCTCAGAGCGACCCAAATGACACCAGCAATCTCTCGGCACTGCTGGAACCAGTACAGCGTCGGACCTGCTCTACTTTTCATAATCTACTGAAACATCCATTAAAGGGTAGGGAAAAGCAGTTAGGAATTCACACCACAGTGGGGACACTGGATTTGGTGAGCATGCACACATACTAAAGCTAAACAGAGTTAGGGCAGTAATTTGAAGCCAAAACTGAATAGAACTCACCTATGTAAGGAGAAATAGGAAGGCAGCAAAAGCCCCAAACTGATGGATGTATCTCAAAACACATATAAAAATCCAAAATTAAATTCTTGCCAGCAGCAGTACTTTCCCACAACTCTATAACCCCCTAAGATCATGTTTGTACCTATAAATTCCAGGAAGCAACGCAGCACTCAAAACTTAAGATGCTAAAAGTAAGGATTTGAGAGAGTATTTTCCGAGATCCAGACCTACAGATTAAAGCACCTCTCTAAGGTCCAGTTACTCAAAGAAAACAAATTACACAGTCAAGTCAGGTTGTGTTTACATTTACTGGTAATAAGAATTGGATGGGAAAAATTCATGCATATGTTCCGTATGAAGGCTAAGCTAAGCTGAAGCCCTTGGGTCCAGCTCCTGGCCCTGCAGCAAGGCACAGCACACAAAGCAGGCATTCACCACTACCACTTGGAAAATTCTGCCTAGTGCTTCAGCTGAAAGTTGCAGTGCCCCATTTCCTAGGGTCCTTTTTCTTTCCTGGGTGGGGAAACGGTTTTGCTCCTCCTATAGAAAAACCATTAAAAATTAGGTTATGGCCTGGAAAGCAGCCACAGGATGCATTTATCTACCTGGTGAGTACCTGCGATAAGTTACAAAGGACGGGTGGGAGAGTAGTAGGATTTTATAAAGGTGTGGCAGCATTACACAAAAGGAATTGAACTGCAGCCTGTACTACAGGAGCTGGGAATGCTTCAGACACCAAGAAAATCTGTCTTTGGGCTGCAGTAGAAAGTGACTTTCACTCCAGAGTATGCTGATACATCAAGGCTCTCACATACAGACAGTCAGAGGGCAAAGCAAAACACTGAGATGAGTAGCTGAAACAGAAGAAATACCTCTGCAGAGTCTAGGGAAGAAAAATGAACAAGCATATATATAATTCATCCATTGTTTGGTATGCATGAAGACATTCCTCTCAGTAGCCCACTGAATGGCAAGTGACAGGACCGACCCACTGGATGCCCGAGTGCCACACTGCAAGGAGCAGGTATCTAGGCAGACATCTCCCGTGTGAGTCTGATTACCAGTGTGTAAGAGCAGTCCAAAGATTAAGAGCAAGCAATACAGCCTACTTTACAGAGTTGGAATTTATTTAACAGCCGAACAGCTCAGAATACTCCTTTATTCTAGCTGTCTTGTGAGATCTGTGTCTATGCAGTGTGTTAATAAGCAATGACTTGCAGTATTCCCACACAACCCATTTGATCCTTTCTAACCCAAGACCAGCGTCACCAGTGAGACGTGCCTGCTAACGGCTCCAGTGTCCAGAGGACCACTCCACCTCAGCATCCACCTTCGGGTATGTTTGCAAATACTCCTTTGCTTGAACATGCCAAGTAACTGTCTTGCTTATTCTGAATGAAGAGTAATAAGGAGTGTGAAGGTAAGAACAGATTACAGAAATTATTTCATACTCCCAAATACTAATAATAATACTAGTAATAATAATAATATCTTAGAATATTGGCTGCAAAAGCTAATCACCAGTGTTTAGCTGAAAACAACACTGAGAAAGACAAAGATGGGAGGCTAACATTTAAAATCAGCATAGTCTGGGGTTTGCAAAGCCGGAGCACTGTTGGCGCAGGACATGGATGCTCCCAGCCATGCAGCGCCCAAGGATGCACGTAGGAGTCTGCTCTTACTGTAGGGCTGACACTCATGTTTTCATTGCTACGGTTTCAAGCAAAACCTGGGCCCTCTTGACTTGGGCTTTCAGACCCTCTGCTCTAAGATGAGGGGATGGGCGTGCTGAAGTCTTTCTAACCAGGTCCAACAGGCAGTGCCTGTGCATGGCCGTTTGCCTTCTGGGTGAGTTAATGGTCGCCTCTACCAGGCAGAGAGGGAGAGGGCAAACAAGGGTTTGGAGACACCAAACCAAGAGTCCTGCAGCCAGCTTGCACCCTGCCTCTGCAATAAGAGCTCCCTCTTGGAAATCCTACTGCAGTCTCCCATCCCGCATTCAACCCAGGTGCATGCAGGCACCCTCTCACTCTGGCATCGCTTCTCCTGCTGCACCACAGACCTGCTGGGGCAGCAAAGGGCCAGCATCCCTTGCTCCAGGCTTATTAACACGCTCAAACCATTTTAATTCATACTTGTTTGACTTCTGTGCAGCTTTGAGCTCAGTAAAACTGGGATTCCGCTTGCTGCATTTTCTTTTTTCTTCTTCTCGTGATATATTTCATTTCAATAAATATAAATAATCTGAAATTAGTTCTCTCATCTTCAACAACAACTACTTAGAGGCATGTTGAGAGGATTATTTTTGAAGTACTCTGAAAATGTCAAGTGCTTATTAATTATAAGTTAATTGAAGTTAGAATTACACTATGGTAAATAATAATAAATTAACATAGCTGATGGGCCAGAGGGAAGAAGCAGATTTTGAACAGTATTGTTAAGATGCACATTGTTAACAACCTTTTTGAAGAAACAAAATCTGACTGATGATGTTCAGTAAATTTAGTTCCACAGAGTATTCTTCCATATGTGGAGAATTTAAAATTATTTCTTCTCACCTGTCAACTTTGATTCACTGTTGGTTTTCTCTGATCTACAGCTTGGAGCAAAAGGCCTCCATGACTTGTAGGAGAAGTACAAGCTTTAGCATGCATTCATCTCAGCTGAGAGCCTTTTAGAGAGTGCCAGATTGCTCACAGAGGATAAAGTATATATGGAAAACACCTTTATCCTGCAGTGGGAATAATAGTAGCCTTAGCATTTGTGAGGGTATTGTGTATAATAATGCAGTTGAGTGGTTAGAGGTGATTGGAATTGAAAAAGTGAAGCTGAAATCTTTCCTCTGCAACTGAATCCCCACCCTGAACTTCTGTGCTTAAAAGCTCCAGGCAGGAGAGTCATCTACGTGCTCAGAATAACATACAATAAATGAGTTTGTACCGACATACCCAGCGCTAGGTGTAGTCCAACCAACTGCTTGCAGCCAGATACAGCCAAGTGCCAAAGATCAGATGGTGCAATTAACTCCTTCCCTTCTTCAAACTCCTCCTTGCTCCTCTCCTACATTCCCTCACCAGAGCCTTTCGGTGGTTTCACCTGAAACCAGCAGATTTTGCACAATGTCTGTGTAATCACATTCATGCCAGAAAAGAACTGGACACGGAGCAAAGGAAGTCTGAGGGACCTTCAGCTCAGCCAGGGATTCAAGAAGTCTCTCGTGCTCAGACCTAGAGCACGGTATCATTTTTCCTGCTTGAAACTGAAACCCACTCCTTTTGGCTGGGAGAAAAGCTTTAGCAGAAGAGCATGTAATGAGATGAGGCACAGCTTCAGGAACTGTTTCCCACCTGCAAGGCCAAACCCAGCTTATGGCACTCCGCCACCTCCTTTTCTTCCTCTCTATGGCCATACAAAGTACAAGAACCCCACAGCTGAAGAAACTGGGCTTTGTGGTTTTACTTGGGAGGTAGAACAGCAGCTCTTGGGCTTTCCTATTGCTGAACCCCTGAAAGCAAATTGGAAAGGAGCTCCCTCTGCTAGTATCAATAGATTATGCATGAGGTTTTACCACCAGTAACAATTTCTCCTTTTCACACGTGACTGGTTTTTACCGTTTCCTCACAGCAGTCACAGGGACAGTGAAGATTAAATGCAACACACACTTTCCTGACAAGAACGAAGCTGTCGTTCAAGGAGGTGCTTCCATCTCCAAAGCTGCTTTGACCTCCCTCAATCAAGCTCTTCCCAGCTGCCTGACAGTCAGCATCCAGGGGACCATGCATCCCTCGTCTGCAGTCCAGGGAAAGATGAAGCTCTTTCCAGAAGTTTTATCGCTGAAGAGGGGCTAAAAAGCTGGCAAAGCTAGCAGTAACTGTCTCCAAGCAGCCATGTCAAAGAAAAGCAGAGGTTCTCCGTACCAGGGGAGCCTCCGTCCCTCCCGGCTTTGGCTCAGCTCCTGAGGATGTTGACGCAGCATTTCTCTGAACTGGGCCTTAACATTGTTTTGGGGAACCTTTACTGAAAGTTTAAATGATTTCAATTCCACCGTGCCATTTTAGTTTGAGTTTTAAGCATTTCAACATATTACAGATCTGTTCTTCCCTTAATGTACTAATGTAACGGACAGCAGTAAGATTGAAAGTCACGTATTTCCAGGTCAAAGCTAGAATAAGAAACCTTTATGTTTTTACTAGACTTTTTCCAAAAAAAGATAACATGAGCATTAGGTTTCGTATCTATCACAAACTGGGATTTCACTGTTTTAAAATTCCATGTAGATGTCAAAAAGGATTATACACTTATCATTTTGGGGTAATGCAGATTGAGTTTATTTTTCTTTCTAAGCAAGCTCATGGGAAATTATTTCAGATAATGGGCTACCATCATTCTGAAGAAAACTGACTTTTTAAATCCCTTTTGGCTTTTAAAATCAGACTTTAGTAAGAGACTTTTTTATATTCTTTGATGCTAGAAGTTCATACCTTAAACTTGCCAGTAGTTAAGCCTCTTAACAAAAACAAAAGAAAAAAAACTTCTAAATCAGAAAGGTTAGTGGTATCAATATTCTAAATCACATTTTGAGACCACATGAACTAAGTAAATGTTCTAACTGAGCCCAATAGCACATTTACATACAATATTATGAGAGAAAATACTGTGCTTACATTTTACAAACTGTTACTATTTTGTAAAGATATTCTGAATGTGTCCTCATAAGTGACTAAAAAGTTCAGCCTGGTTAAAATATAATTAAATAGAATGTATCAATGATATTCAAGGATTTTCTTTTCCTTGTGTTTAATTTAGGACTGCAATAGAAAGAGCCTTTCATTCTAATTCTTTCAGTTGTTAAAATAATCCCCTTGTTTATAAAGTATTACTAGCAGATTAATTCTAAGTGCCTTTCCAGGGCCAAAAGAACAGTGCTGAAGCAAAAGGGAACAAACTCCCACAGGAGCACACTTACAGTCTTCACTCCCCAGACTCTGCTGCTGGACATGGACCTTTTCTCCAGTATTTTGATGGTTTCTCTTATGCATGAATCACACTTCCACAGTTACAGCTCTAAGGCCTATGGTCAAAGCTTTAAATTATAGTATCTCCTGTGCTGAAGAAAACACGTAATATCTCAAATGTTATACTGATTTCCTTGATAAAGATCTTCTGCTTTATTTTCTAAGCATCCTGTCTAAAATCTCGGCCTGCTTGGTGTAATTCATGATCTAATCAGAGAACTAACATGACACAAAAGCTTATTTCCTCTGTGACATATATAAATTATCTTGTGATTTTGTAAAGCATAAATACAATGGCTTACCAAAGCATAAGTGACATAGTAGATAAATGCTTTACTATTAACGCATAATGTCCTCACTCCAGTAGTGTGAAATCAAAAGGCAACTCACGAGAAATAACCAAAAGCCATTTAACCCAAAGGCTATAGATGATGTCTTCTAAAACAATGGATATATTAAAACCTGATAATGTTCTTTGAAAAGCATATGCAGTAACCTGCGAGAAAACGTACTGACACTTCGCATCACAGACAGGCAGCTGTAGCCTAATTTAAAAATTTCTGGACATCAGCTTTCCGAGGCAGGAGGAAGGAAAAATCATTATGCAACTGGCTTCTCAGTTCATCTGTCTCTAGCCTTGAAAGAAATGCCAGTAATTTGTCAGTGTATGAACTGATTGGTGCTTCATAACTTGCACCAAACCCCCTGTTCCACTCATCATCTTCATTATTGTAGCTGCATAATTAGAGGGCAAAGAGCGTAAGGCAGCTGATAGCACAGAGGGGTGTGTACGTTACACAGAGACAAGGTGGATGAGTGCCTGGTGACATTATGAATTTTCATTCCGAGAAAAAAAAAAAATCAGGACATGATGATATTTGAAATAATCTATTTGTCAGGAATTTAGCCTAGCCTTCTCAGTATTGCCCACTGAGCATACTTGTCCCAGTTTTTATTCAAAAGAAGTTCCTTTACTCATGGACCTGAATTCTAATAGCTTTTATAAATCTTCATAATTGATTAGGACCTGTTGTAGAAAGCACTGCATAGACTGCGCAAAGCAGAGTCCCCATCCCACAGAGTAGTTTATAATTTATGGATTAGACAGGATCCAACGGGTGGATGCAGAGAGGATTGCACGAGAAAATGTGGCAATATGTCTGTGGAGAGCAGTGAGAGCCCTCAGCTCCCTGCTGTAATCACTGGTCATTTGCTATTGGCATCGCTGCAACAGCCAGCGCTAATGAGGCAGCTGAAGGACAGCACTGACACTGACTAAATGCATTTCTATATAGAAGCATTAAAATTAAAGATGCACCCCCAAAAGCTACAGAGAAACCAAAAACCCCAGTCCCTACAGAAAAAATATTCCTAATTGTACCAGTTGCTCACTATGTTTCCTGGCTGCTGCATGCTATTGAAACACAATTCTTGATGTGATGTTCGGGAAATGCAGACTCATACGAAAACCCTGTCTTACTCCCCAGCCGACGCTTTTTACCTCTAAACTTAATGACAGTTTGAATGCGAGCTGAAGTTTGAATGAGTTGTCCATCTTTGGTCTTTTCTCCTTCACACTGGAGGTCAAGACTGCAAAAACACTCTTAGGCGGAAATTACGCTTCAGATCTGTGCTGGTCACTCTGCAGAGCTAGGGGAACAAGCCCACGCACCTTCAGAGTGTACCAGATTTGTACGGTTTTGCCTGCTGGGACTGCTTTCCACAAGCAGCTTTCATTTTCCAACTGGGTATGCAACCAAGAGCAAATCTGAAGTAAACACTACCAGGTACACCACTGAATCAAGGGAAATTATTACAAGCAGAAGAGCCAGAGCCAATAAAATAAGAAGTCATTCTGATGAGAAATCACTAAATTGAGATTTTGTTTGAAATGTTACCCATGCATGAGGATGTTATTCTGGAAGTATAATCTCTACAACAAAGTTTTATTTCTGGATACTAAGTCCAAAAAACCTTAAACTGACAGACATTTTTTGAAGTATTATTCTACTGTGACCCCAACCAGGCTTTGTTTTTACCAATTAAAATATAACCAATATCCTATACTACAGCCTGTAACGTAAAACTCCTTTTTCCATGATTTAAGGATTTTTCTTTTTTATGTAGATAGTAGTCATCTTTTTAATAAAGTATCATCTCAAAGAAACAACAAAATATTCCAGAAGAGACCATAGGAAATCCCTTGCAGCCCCTCTTCATCACAGTACTTGTAGTACATGCTGCATTTAAGAAGCAGCTAAAATGTACCTGTTTTGTTGATTCGGGGTGCATGCCACAATTTCAAAGATTGGTCTCTAACTTGGACTTCCACTACCGAAACTCTACAGGTTCACAAAATGTGTTGGCAAAATGAGACATCTAAGTGCATTTTGGAAATGATTTGGGGGGAATATCCTAGTTGTAGTTTCAACTAGCACAAAAATTCACCAAGTGCTGTAATACTTTGTAATTCCCCAAACCTACAGAATACAAAACTGAAGCTGTAATTGTAGGGAAGTTCACCAGCCTATCTTTGTATTTAGGCTCAAACTTAAAACCTTTTTTGTAAGATAGTAAGAATCACTTTTTCTCCGTTGTTAATAGAAAAATTACAAAAGGCACAACTCTTCTTATAGTTCTGAGACCTAAGACACTAGAGGCCTAAATCCTATTACAGATACCTTTTTTCCTATTTTTAACTGGATTTCACTAGGCTTGGGAAAACAGCCGTTATCTTTACAGGCATTTAAAAAAACCCAAAACCTAGTATCAAACTAGTTCCCAAAGCTTAAAAGCAACAACAAAAATCAATACTATGCAAACAAATCTTCTCAGTAAAACAACTCTGCAATGCTCTTGAAACACCACAGAAGAGTTATTATAGTCAAGAGTCCCACTGCACAAAGTGAAAATGCTGGGGAGCTGCAGAGTCTTGGGGAGGGCAAGCAGGACTTGGCTGTTACATGTTTAAGTTTCAAAGAAAAGGGTTGTCAGTCATTTAAAAAGAGAAATAGTATGAGGATGCTGTTGCATACCTCTGGTTCAGATTATACAGCACAAATTGATGAAGGAAAAGTAAATGGAATAAGAAAGGCTAAAGAAAAAGTTCTCATTCATAGAAAAATATTCATTTTGAAGTATATATATTATGCCAAGTTTTCAGCCTCCACAAATGTGTAGAACAAAAAGTCTGTTACAAAACCAGTCTGATGTCTTAGGAATGAGCAAAGAGAAAACATATTGACTCAGAAGACTCCGACTCTCTCTGACCTACTGCAAGAACACCAGGATCCCCACAGCATTATTTTAATCATTTTTTCTTTTCCCTGGTCTCTCAAGCAAAATTACAGCATCAGTTTGTTCTTCCTGAGCTGACAACACTCTGAATTCTACAACTGGTGGCGTTACATTCATGCCTGTGAAAAAAACACTTTTTCATTAGTGCTTTTTGTTTAAAGTGACTAATCCCATTCATCTTTCCCATCTGCTTGAGGATTTCTCTGAACATGAGAATGAATGAGTACATTACACTGTCTAATCAGTCTGAGGTTGCTCCATAGCAGGGTTGCAGGAGCTTCTTGTGTGCACACTACAAGGCGACGGTGACAGCCACTACAAGGCGATGGTGGTAGCCACTGCAAGACAGTGAGTCTCATGTTTGTCAAACCTTGGTGTTAACCTCAAAGAAGCAAACGCCTCAGCCTTACAGGCAAAACTTCAGCAGTTTGTGGAATTCAGCTATGAAACAAGGATATGCTTCCAAAACATATTTGCAAGTTACACCAGGAAAATAAACAGTATCCATAGGGTGCAACTCCCTGTATAAACTGACCACTCAGACAAAAATGGTTTTAAAGACAACTCAATCTTCCATTTTAGAAGCCACATTTTTTGTCCAAATATGTCCAGATTTCCAGAACAATGTAAACTTACATGAGCTCTTCTATTTTGCCACTTCTGAAGAAAATACTTCTCCAATATTATTTGCTCCCGCAACCATAAAAGCAAATATTCTTTGCATTTCTGTATACATTTATGCCCTCAGACAGCCTTACAATCACCTTCATAACACCCCAAGTGTCTAGTTTGTAACTCCTTCTGAAGTCAATGGCCACTCTTACACAAATGATAACGGCTTGTTCCATGGATATTTATTCGTAATATTACAGCAGCTGCATGGAATTAAAAAAGTTACTCATAGTGGAGATGATATAACCATTTAGATAAAGAAGAAAAACTGCTGAGGTGGGGTTTTTTTGTTTGTTTGGAGTTTTTTTGCTTAGGCAAATGCTTTTTACAGGAAGATAAGGTTTCTTGAGGTCATTGCATTACAACTGCCATTTCCAAGGCAAAATACCTCCATCCCTAGAGCTTGCCTAAAATACTACTTGGGATATGGAGCTTGAGAAAAGGGTTTTCTTCCTTTTTTTGATGAATTAAATGCATTTCACTGTGATATTTCTGAGTTAAAAATAGCTTCAATACTCCACTCCCGCACAAGCTGCTGGAGTGCTGCACAGAGCTAAAAGCTCTGCGCAGAGTCACTTTCCTTCTGCTCCCTGCGCTCCCCACCCTGTTCTTCCCTGCACCTTGTCTCACTGCTTTCCCCTCAACTACTGCTTCATCAGGGCAGGGAGGAAAAGGAAGAGAGCGGGAAGCAAATGCCATGCCAGAACACCCTAGCCTGCTCCCTGGCTCACCGTCTTCTTCCTTTTAGATTAAGGATTGAAAACTATAAAATAAGGAATAACTACATCAACTGTTTCTAATGAAAAGTGAAGTTTCTCTAGTAACTAGCAGGACGTTATCTGATATCTAATGCGGGTTCTTTCTCTTCTCTTCAGTAAATCGACATGTAACACATAGTAAAGTAATAGTTTTGCAACTGATAACATTTTATGTTCCCCATTTCGGTGTTCTTGAGTTCTCGGTTTGTATTTTTTTAGGCCGTTTTCTGTAACTGCAGGATTTGCTAAGCCAGAGTGGATTTACCAACTTCAGCTGGACTACTCTTCTGGTTTAAAATCAGGGATATGCCTCAGTGGTTTTTTTGAGCTGGAATCTCAAAATTCTAGGTTTTGACACACATTTTTTCCCCACTCTGGAAATCTGCTAAAAAGATAGTGCAAGGACTTTTCACTACTGCTTGCATTTTTTTTCTTTTTTTTTTTTTTTTTTGTGACTAAGTCACTGAAGATCTTCAAGGTGTTTAGTAAAAGTAATGTCCTTCAACTACTGAGTACTTCCCTTGATGACTATAACAACTTTCATGGGGAGACATTTACCTGAACAGAATAGATTTGACTTGTTTCTCTCTATGTATTTGAGAGATTGACAGCTCTAGTTTTGCAGTTCCTCTGAACTATGGGTAGTTTTTAGATGGCATTTAAGAGACCACCCCATGAAATATTCTGGAAGACACTGGAAGATACAGCTTTATAGTCAGCTGTGAAACAAGAAGCCTAGTTTATATCATAGACATAAGAGTAGTGCAAAAGTTTACAACAAAAGCATGAAAATTAGTGCAAATGGAAGAGAGAGTATATGAGAGGGTCAGACAGCAGAACAGGTTGTAAGAAATAGCATCAGTTTACTGCTACAGAGCACCAAATGCATGGGTTTGTTCAAATGAGAATGAAGCAAGACAAGGAAGAAGTTTCTTCCTCAGGTGAAATGACATGAAGTAAAACCTATCCTACAGCTTATAAAATCACAAATGTAAGCGATGCTGTACTGCCTGGTGACCTGCCAATCTCCAAACACGTCTTTGCTGACACCAGGCCCTCACCACACTGAAAATGATAAAAGTATTAAGTGAGCAAGTTCTTTGTGTCTACGTTTCCCGGGTCCTTTTCCTTTCCCAAATAACTTCTATAAATAAAGGCGAAATATGTATGAAGTTCAACAGCAGGGGTTTTGGTTAGGTTGGAGCAGGGGGTTGTAAAATTGTGGTTTTCAGCTGTTTAAATATGCTCAAGGAGAAAGAACTTGACGTAAAGAGCTCACATCAGAAGGACAAGCAGCTGACTCTAAGCATTTACATCCTTGTTCATCTGAAACCTACAATAAGACATGGGGAAAAAAACCACCTAGACTAAGGCGTAATACAGGGGCAGGAGTTTAAATACTCCAGTGATTTAAGCACTTATCGCCAAAGCACCTTTGTTCTAAACTGCAATGATCTTCAGTCAGGGTCCTGACAGTGACCCCATCACTGCCAAACTTTCACCGATTTCTGGGAAACTAGAGAATTTAGCCATGGTTTCAATGTTCGGAGTACAACTTCTTCATCCTGCTTGAATAATTCAAATTGTTTCTCAAATAACAGCTCAGAAAGTTGTGTGTGAAAGTCTGAGTAAATGGGATTTACCTATTCAGCAGGAAAACCTGCTTTTTCCAGCCACACAAATGTAGCAGAAAACTTTGAGTTCACTTGGCTAAAATGACCATAAAAGAAAGCGATATCAGAAGGGAGACATTGCTCTGTTTTGGATAGGAATTTCAGGTACCTACGAGTTTGAAATATTAAGGTCATCCTAAAAACAGGTAACAGCTCTCCATGACACAGTCTTTAACAAAGTCAACAGGAAACCTGGATGAGAAGGCGACCTACTTGAAATGCTACAGAAAGGGGAATTCGTTCTCTTTTTATCCCTCCTTTTTTTTTTCTTTTTTTTAAACTTGCCTTAGCTCTATTCAATTTTACTAAATAAAAATACAGATCAAAGGATTGTATAAACTGGAAACATCATAAAACAATATAGAGTTTAGCAGGCAAAGGCACACATTTGTACCCTACTGGAACTCAAATGGAAAAGGTCTAAACCGAATAACCAATAAAACGTTCTTGGTTTATTCAACTCACAAGATGAGGTTGTTAATGCCAGACCACTGCACAATTTATTTTGTACGCATGACGTCATCTTTGGAAATACGAGCCAAGGTCAAAAACCAAGACACATTCTCAATTATATTCAAAACACTATTTGGTATTGACTGAAGTACATTATACACAAAGAAACACAGAAAAAGAAATGTAGCTTAATGTATCTCCTCTCTGGTACTCATCCGGACTATTTCTTTTACATGCTCAAAATTTACCACCCTGTGGTTTTCTTTGCAGTATAAAGCAAACGGTATGAGAATCTGGGTTATATTTTGAATTCAATAATTTAGTAACCTAATCTGGTCTGTATTTTCTTAATAGCCTATGCAGCAAAATTGAAGGGCAAAACGCCAGCTGGTTGTTAATCACTATGTTAACATTGAACTCGCTGTGTGTATATATAATAATTTACAGTTATTGCAGTGCTTTCTAGTTGCTCTTCTCTTGGTGAGGTGGACAGAAGTAGGGATACAGATGCTGGTTCCTCCCCGTATCTTGTATTTGACTGACAAGTGAGAACTGAAGTTAAATATAAACTTAATTTAATACTCCTAATCAAGGTCACCACTTGCACCTGAAAACTGTTCCCACTGCATTTGGGTAGGAAGTGTGTAAATATGAGATGAGGGACAGCGGTACAACAAAAGACCTGGTGTGTGCTACATTGCTTTTCCTAAGCAAGCTGCAAATACTACCGATGGGCACAGTTAGCAAACAGCAAGGGGAAAGTGTGTACAGGTGAAATGAAGGATCATGAATAAATCATGCATCTTTAAAGCCATGTATTTTAGTAATTACAACAAGATTTTCTTCCCTAAGGAGAAATACAAGCGCGTTGCAAATCAAGAAATTCTTACCAGTTTTTGTTTTCTTACTGGTAGCAGTGTAAGTCACTATCTAAGTACAAGTAACAGCCAATGGTGTCACATGCCATGATTCACAATTACTGCAGCAAAAGAATCATTAAAAGTTTTCCTTGGTTTTGTCACCAGTATGACATAGATGGTGACAGGAGAAGACACTGATGGACAAATGATGGGCTTTGAACTCTCAAAAATACTTCAGTTTCCTTCCTGTAAATTATGATTTTCTACTTGCATTGCCACAATACCTTCAAGTCCCAATCTATTATGCTATACCTGTACAAAAACATGATACTGCTGTACTAAATTTTTGTCAGCAAAAAGAACGTGCACTCAGTTCTTTCAAATGTATGCAGTTGTTAACAGCAACAGTCGTCTTTACAAGATCAAGACCAAACCAAAGAATCAGACCAAATAATACCTACCACAGACTACTGTTAGGTTGCTATGAGCCTGGAAAAGCAAAGAAATAAGAAACAACATGCAGATATTTCTAATATTTAGAAATTAAAGAAAGATTTGGAATCCTTCATACATAATCATGTCTCCCATGAAAGTCAATGGAAATTCTTCAAAGGTGACCCAGCACTGTGCTTTACACAGCTATTTGCACATGATAGTAAAAATGCATCATAGTAATGGTACTTCTGTGTTATAATATTTTAAGCATGCCCTTGTTACTGGACAGACTTGATCTGCTAGCTGCTTTGTGTATTTCAAGTACGTGGACTTTAACAACCCACTAAGGTCGATTTTGATAAGTCATCGTAACATTAAAATGAAGCTCAAAAATCCCTTATAAAGGTTGTTATTTAAAAAAACAAAAAACAAACAAAAAAAAAAACCCAACCCTGAGCTATTCCTAATTTGGTTACAAATACAAAACTCTTGCAATTCTGTATCAGAAGTTAAGTAAATATTTACATTGTAAATGGCCACGCTTAGAGCTCCTTCCAATCTACCTGACAACTTTCATTCTGCTTTTAGACCTGCTGACTTGATTAAACTATGCTGATAAAGGGACATTTTCTTATTTGGGCCCCGGCTCAAAATTTTACTTTGAGCATGTAAAAAACTTTGTGCATGCTTGACGGATTTCCAGCTGAACCTCATCCTGTTGACAAGCGTATTAGGTCTGTTGTAAGCCTATCAGGTCTGTTGTAAGCGTATCATGCATTTCTATACCTAGAGACACAAATCTTGCACGCAGATCATTAGCAAAATATGATAGCCCAAACATGGCCAATACAGGTACGTGCAGGACCATGAGGTCTCTTACAAGTTTCACACTCCTGTCTGCACCAAACTGAAATGCGGCGTGGCACTGTCACCCCTCGTCCGCTCCCACAGCCTACATGCCAGATGCTGCTGAGCAATCAGCATCAGATGATCGATCAGATCAATGCACTGATCATTTAACCAACACACAGGAAACTCATGTTGCTTTGACTCAGCAACCAGGGTCCTCCCTCCGCCAGGAGCTCAGGCACACATCCTCAACACGTAGCTTTTGCAACAAGACAAACCTGAGCCGCTGGGTAGCCTCACAGGTGGCAAAATCCTGTTCCGTTGTGAGGAAAAACCTGAACTGGCCAGATCCTCCATCCTCCACAAGCTAGAGCAAGGTTTGCAAATTGTTGACAAAGACTCAGTTAATCCCACCACATACTTTCCAGTTTCCAGGCCTTATTAGTCCCTGCGAGATTGCCCTTCTGCAGGAACAAGGAAGCAAACCACCTTACAGAACCACTACATTGAAGAAAAATGAACAGCCTCATATCCTTCAGGAACCACGCTGAGGAGCCAGTCCTCCAGAACACCTTCCAAGAAGTAACTAGGTTTAATGGCAAGCAGTTTAAATTTAAGCATGTTGCACACATCCTGGAGACTTGATGGGTAGATGTGGTGCTTAGGGACATGGTTTAGTGGTGGACTTGGCAGTGCTAGGTTTATGGTTGGACTGGATGACCTTAAGCTTTTTTTCCAACCTAAACGATCCTATGATTCTACGATAATTATGCTAACGCATCTAGGCAGTCAACATTGCAAAGAAAAGGCATGAGTACCACCTTAAACCAGGGTAATTTGACCCCTCAGGAATAAAATATGCCTCTTGCATTTCCCAAGTCATTTAACAACATTGCCAAATCCCAAAGGTTTGGTTTAAACATGAAGATACACAGTCTTCCAGTTCAATACATCTTGTTTACACTTCAAGAGAATGAAAAGCAACACATATAGTATATTTTCCTCCTTGAACATAATTAATGTTACGTTTGCAGTAGAAAAAGATTCATGCATCACTTGATCATCAATGTGAAGTGAGAGTATCAACACCCACTTGAAGTATTTTTCCTAGGCTTAAGAGTTCCCCTCACCCTGTCATAATAACCCATTTATTTAGATTTCTTTAATTCAGTGCTTCAGTAAACACTGCGAAATCTAGGTTTTCTATTAACTACAGAAATCTGCCTAGAGCCACGGCTGACACGTCTTGTTTTCTACATTTTAGCAGCTAACAAATGTGAGAAAGTCAAATGAAATTCCGTGTCTCCCCCAGAACAACATCCTAAGAGGCTGCTCAGTGCAGCTTTCAGAGGCTCAGTGATGAATCAATCTCCTCCATAAAGCACACACATTTGATTACAGTAAGGAGCAGTGCGTAACACCTATTCACTGCAGCAGAAAAGCAAATGCTGGCAAAGCAAAACAAGTGTTTGAGGCAGGAGAGATGATGTCCTCTTCTAGTCCTCTCAATGCATTTCTTTATCATGTCAGCGTAGGGAAACCCTCAAAACTTTCCAGCAATAGGGCACTTGGGAAAGTTTAATAAATTGCCAATTGCCACTATGACATTGACTTTTAAATCAATAAATACATCCAATTAATTTTCTATCTTAGTGCTTCAAAATGAAACTTTAAAAAAGTGCAAATGGAAGGAGAATGATTCACAGTTTTTTTTATTATTTTCTCTAAACATACAAATAGTCAGATAGTCTAACAAAGGCAGGGAGTTCCACTGCAGGAACTTCAAAGGAGAGTAAATCCCCATACACAGAGATTACAATGGCTTTGATGTTCCTGAAATAATCTGTATTTTTTTCCTACAAGTTTAAAAGAATATGTTTTAGATAATAGGCATCCTTTGACAAATAGCAATCTTCAAAAGTTTTGATTGTATCTGTATTTGTTATATAAATTATGTTAATAATTCAATAGTTAAAACATTATTGTCAGTGCCAGATAAGTGAAAACAGTATTTATAATAGAAACTCACATAGAGACTGAACTTATAAATATTACAGTTAATTGGTACAAGTCATCTTTTGTGACCATTAACCTCTGATTTTCAAATTAGTTCCAGATGGGTACAGCCTGACAATTATGTGAAGAAAATGCTAATGGAAATGTCCAAATATAAAGCAGAGCTTTACAAACCTGCTAATGTACGGCCTGGCATGATTTACTGATATTTTCCACCCACCTGTCATTTACTATGTTTTACTTTTCAGTGAGAAAAAACTTGTAGAAATAAAATGTATCTACCTGCTTGTTTTGATGGATTCTCTTCTTTTATGATGTCAGAAAATGCTGTGAACTTTCAGAACTGCATTAAAGACAACAGGTGTTACCAGACACTACATATTTAACCACGGGGGAGTTTGCATTAAAATATTGTCTTTTTCCCCCTTTTTCCAGGGCAATGCTTGCAAGAATTGTCACATGCAACAATTCTAAATATACCCCTTGGAGACTGTGCTGAACAGAAAAGCAGGTTGCGCTGTATCCGCTCTCCAGGATTAGGCTCTGGATGACTCCACTGTTTTATAGTGAGAATTGAAACACGTTTTTCATATGACAAAGTTACCTCCCTACTTGTTACAAGAAGCACAACCATTTTACAATGACTATTAGACTGTTAAATTGGAGAGAGAGTAAAACCAGGTGTGTACCTCAGAAATTAAAAGGAAGTTTGAAAACACAGAAATAGTGCTACCACTGCTGTGGCAGCTGACCGCTATATCATATCAAATTATTTTAAATAAATGTTATGAAAATATTCATAGCAGACACATTAAAACATTACAATGCAAGGGGGAGGAGTAAGTGACAAGATTAACACATTTTTTTAAGCTGCTTTAAGGCAGAGCTATTAATCTATTTTTTATGGAATAGAGTCAAACTTAATAGCTGTATTTTAAACAAATGAATTTCCTATAGTGTATCACTAACAAAGCATTAGTCTAACATAACATGATCCAACATGGGGATTTTTTTTTTATTTTTTTTTCTCTGAATTTTTTTTCTTACGCATCTACCACAAGTTTGAGTAACAAGTCCACTAATTCCTGAATATCTAGTCCTAGTCCATGAAATTCCAAAGATTTTCTTTAAAAGGGAACTTCTTTCTTGGGTTGAGCCACATTTATGTACAGAAGACAAGCAAAGCCCTGTGTGTACTTGAAGAGCAATGCAGGCACACCTATCCGAACTCACACCACAGAAGAGCGGCAGAAATCCAGCTATGCACTCCAGTTAGAGCTCAAAATAACTTAGAACATTTTTCTTTCAAAAATGCTGTAGATATTTTCTGCTGTTAATCTAATAGTTAAAGCACTCACCCTGGAATACCTGGACTCAATTCCTCCCCTGGAGGGTCTCATATCTACATAATTTTCCTCATTGAGAGAAACTGCCCTAATTTTTCCAGCACAGGAATGCACCAACATACCCTCCCCTCTGCTTTGGAAGCCATGACATCAGATAGAGAAGAATTAAAAATGCAACTAATCTCAGAAAAAGAGCATCAGAGGAAAAAAAATCCACATCTTTTAAGAGTCATATTTAAACTACCCCCAATTGTTTCTTATTAAGCTAAATCTTCAAGGCAAAGTTATTAAGAGAATCTACCTAATGACATAAGACCTACTGCCAGAATGCTGGCAACTTACTGACTTGCCACACCGTCTGTTATAGATGACGCACCAAACCAACTCACCAGCTATAGATTTTACATCAAATTTTGATCTGTTGCACTGTCTTTGAGCTGAGCTGAACAAATTCCCCAACAAGAAATACTCTACATGGTGTGAAACTCAGTATGGTTCAACTTACACCTCACGCAAAATCATTCTCTGGAACGTTTCAGACTCCTAATTACTCTTACAGTCCTACCAATTTCTTAACCAAAAGGAGAGAGCGCCCCAGCTCTGGGTCTGTGACAGTCCCTGGCACTTCTCTGCTTCCCTTTCCGTGGCAGCTCTATTGTCAGCTGGCTAAACTGTGATGAATTCAGAGAGGCGCTTCTTCATAACTCATTCTCGTTGCTAAAAGCAGACTACACTGATGCTTTAGGTCCCTTTGTATGTAGATTAAATTTATTGAGATGTGTTCATACTCTTGACCTCTTTACCTAAAGAGGTGGGAGTCAGCAGAGTGTCCCAAGTGCTGCCACAGCCCAGAGACTGAGATGACTACACTGCTGCAGATGTGCTCCAGAGCTCACAGCTAGCCCCTGCAGCATAAGCCTTTGTTTCAGGTTGAATCGCTCTTTAAAATTCCATTTATAATTATCTTTTCTTACCCAGATGCCTGAAGTCCAGTCATTTAATTCTCATTTTCTTTTCTTTTTTAAGGAAATGTAAATATACACACACCTGCCCTTTACTTACGCTGTTAAGGAGTTAACTTTCTGCTGATTTGCCTAAAAGCTGAACCTGGTTATTCATCCAATAAGGCTGTGAGCACTGAAGGGACAACCACAGCCTCTTTTATCTATTTGCCCCAAGATGCTTTGCACTCTCTCTCCCAATAAAGTAAGTGTAGGCCATTAGTCCTCTTTTCAAAACAAGCCCCATAGAAACATCGAATTTCCTCACACAAGTCTGCATTCTTTGAATGAATTTGCAATATCAATTCTCCAATTTTACGGTCTGCTGCCTCCCAAATATTACAATTTATGGAACTTCAGCAAGCCAATTCAAGTACACATGCAACTTGCCTCATTCCACTAATATATCGATATAAACTCCAAACTAAATACTTTGACAGTTTAGGATTGCACTACCTCAGTCGTAAACCTTAAACCAGATGGCACTCCCATTTTACAGTGAGAACACTTCTTAGACCCCTTTTTCTTCACCATCACTTCTTAAGCTCCACTGTGGTTTAACCCCAAGGGTTCTGATCATTCCAAAAGAAGTTTAATTTGATGTTTCCAGATTACCTAATCCTTCTATTATTTTTAAATCCTGCTTAAAATCTCAGACATTTGCAATATTAAATCATGCACCATTATTGACCCCCACATTTTATACCAGGAATTACATTTGACAAAGGTTAGTTTCAAGCTTTCCTATAGGAAGCAAGGATGTTGCATTGGAAAAAGCATTCTCGTTATCACTCCATTTTAATCTGTCAGATCACAATTCTGATGAGTAAATCAAAGTAGGTATTTTGTGCTCTACCTACAAAATCAATTTTATGTTCTGCACCTAATGATCAGTCTAGCCTTTGTATTTAATGTCAGCAGCAGTCCCATTTTAACCAATCCCTGACAAATTTCTTTATAATCTTCCAAATGTCAATTTAATATTTTATTAGGCCTTATATTTTCATATCAGTAGGTTAGATTGCTTTTCTTTTGACCCCTTTACTGAAAGAGCCATCATACTCTACCTGGTTGCAAAACCTGAAGAACAAATTCCACCTGGTGGTTCAGTTTTGCTTTTAAAGAAGCTTCATTTTTCCCTTGCCCTCTGGCTTGTTATTAGCTTAAAGTTTCCTCATCTTCCCTCTCACGACAAATTCCCATGTCTGAAGAAATCCCTGGGCTTCCAGTGGTGAGATTACACTAGGATTTTATATCTCCTGATAGAATCTCTCTCGTATGTCCCTCAGCACAGGCACTTGCATTACCTCAACAAAACCCCAGGGAACTCTTTCTGCATCCCCCTCCTTCTCTTGCTATCCAAAGAATACATGAAAAAACCGAAGAATGAGAAAAATCAGGAGCAAGAAAAAGGGCAAGGTCACCTGCTGCAGTGCCTTTATTTGTGTTAATGAAATGAAAACATGCTGTCATGCTGATTCTTTCCTGCCTTTCTCAGCTTTTTCCAACTCATCCTCTTCAGTCAATAAATAAAACCAAAAAGTCAAACAAAAGGCCCGTTTCTACCTCATTTTCCTAAAAGATGTATTTCCTTTGTCAACAAGTTTGAGCTAAGAATGGGATTAAGCACCTTGAAATGCCTACTCATAAGGACAATGCCACCATATCACAAGAAAATTTTTGCTTTTTAGAAGTAGTAAACTCCAGAGCATCTGTAAAGGGCTGATTTCCCTCCAAAGGCCTTTAGCACCCAAAGGTATAAGTTATTTTGTTGTAACAAGGTGAGATAAACTGAATATTGCAAATTACAGTGCATACCCAAATTAACAGACCTTTGCACCCTGCTCAAAAAACCTCATGTCAACTACAGTCCATAACTATCTTGCTAATAAAAAGCATTTTGTTTCTTTCCCCCCTCTCACCCCACTGCCCACGTGAGCATTATTCCAAAGATCTTATTTTTGCTCGAGTCCCCAGAGCCCCAGATGTCTCTTGAACATTTCATAGCACGTAAGCAGTGAAATTACTGCTCATTTCCTTCCCTTGTTTCCACCTCATGGTTCCCTGACATTTGCAATTCAGTCTCCTGTCCACTTCCTCCTCCTTTTATCCTCAGTCCAATACTGAGTGTCCTGACATCTTAGGAGCAATAAACTTCCTTCCAAATTCGAGCCGTTATTATACAGAAGGCAACTACTTCTAGACCTGTATTTGGCTACCTACTTATTTTGTTCCCTCATGATCTGCTTTCACTTGAGAAATCTGTCTTTTTCATCCTAAAATTAATTACTTATCTAATCAAGAAGTTGAACTCCTTCTCATAATTATTAGCCATGTGGCTATTATACAATCCTGTGATAATTTTGCAACATGCAGGTAAACTACGTGATGGACTTAGTATCTGGCACTTCCCTGGTGTTTATTTTAAAAAGGTTTGGCTCCTCTAGAAATGACTAGTTATGAATACATTACTGGGTGTTTAGGTAATCACAGCTTTGAAGATAATCCTCTTCCTGAGCGTCTTAGTGCTGGAGACTTCGCAATTCAGATGTCAAGATAGAAAGTTTAGTGTTCCTTGAAACACCCTTACTGGACTTCTCTCTTACCTGCTGAATATAGACCCCCCCCCCCCATCTTTCTTTAGACCCACCACCTCCCCCCAGATATTATAAAATTTGGCCAGATGCAGATATTTCAATAGTTTGGGGTCATTTTTATTTTTAGATCCCTTTTCCTATCACAATCTCATTTCTGTTTCAAATATTGTTATATTCACCTTTGGAAATTCAGATTTAGTGATGCTTTTTGATGCTTGTCTTTAGAAAGACAGACAAAACGGGGTGTTTTTTTAAGTAACGACTACCTTTTCTGAAGAAATCTCACTCTATATTTAAAGGGCTGACTCTTGCCTTTGCCAATTTGTTTATGGACTTAAAATATAATCTCTTTTAAACTCTCTCTTTGCTTGTATACTGTAGCTTTATGTTTCCTACCATCTGGCCTACTAGTTATTCTCCACCCATGCCAGATTTCTACTCCTCTTCTGTACCTGGTTGATGGGTTTGAACTAAAACTGCAATAAAATCTGTCAGTTGCATAAAAACAAATAGAAGCAAAGAGGGGGGGAAAGCCCCAGGAGGGTTTTCTTAAGTGTTTTGATTGTTTGCTTGCTTGCTTTTTTTAACTTTTCTAAATTGTTACATGCACTTTCTTACAAATTAACCTTTATCCCTTTCCTAAAGGGCAGATAAGCATTAGATATTGACTCATGCACCTCTGACAAAACCCTGTGTTGTGGGTTTTTTGGTTTTGTTTGTTTGTTGGGGTTGGCTTTTGTTTAAGTTTTTAACAGAACCACTGTCTTATCCTTTTGTATAATACAGAACTAAAACATCCTGCCACCTTCCAGTGCCTTACGTTTGCCATCCAATCTCCGCTCTGTGTCTCTGAAGGACAGGCAGCGGAAGGCATGGAGCAGAAAGTTAATTCAGTTCAGCTAAGTGATCTGTCTTAAAAATACCAAGTGGCAGGTCTCAGATGACAGTAATGAAATTTCTGCTTCATAATGCTGAGTCAGACAACAATATGTGATACTACTTCAATAATTTTTGGGTGTTTCTTTACAGAGACTGACCGGAAACAAGATCATGAGTTTGCCTCAAAGAGTTACAGGCCAATTGAAATTTTATGGCTCAAACCCCAAATTTAAGTTTCTTGATTATTTGAGCGTATTACCTTTCTTAATGTTCATTTGCCCAACACGTGAAAGACAGTAACCAGGAAATACTAACAAATACCTATCTACAGCTCCTTGTGGAAACCCACTCCAAAATTGTATTCAAATAGTGTGGGAGGAGGATTGCACTTCAGATCTGTATTTTTAGATCACTTCTCTTTTCCAAACAAGAAATTGCTTCCCCTCCTCAAACAGTCTTTGCTTACTTATCTCCTCAAACAAACAAACAAAACAAGTAAAGGAATACAACCAGCTTGCAGCTCAAATAACATCAACCCGTTTCATCAGCTATGACTACTACAGATTTATTACGTTTCTTTTCTGCCTTTCTTTTTTAAACATTCTTGCTCATCTCTCAACTCCAACTCTTTCTCTTGGAGATGCCAGCTGACCTGCAGACAGAAGACCCTATGGGACAGAAACCTCACAATTACACAGCCATGCTGATCATGACCTCCCCACGCACAAATGTCATTGTAAATCCCCTCTCATGATGTTTTGCTCCTACTCGGAGCCACTGCTCCAGCAAGCAATCTTATCTCCTATCCCAAGATAACGAAATTCTCTCATCAGAAGACTGCAATTCCTTACCTGCCAGGCAGCGTCAGAAGCTGAGGGGTTATGTTTTTCTGTACAAGGTTTGGCTGAACAATCAAAACATCCTAATGAGTACCATGTATGTGCTCCTTCAGCAATTTCTTCAGAATAAAACAAAGTTTTCCAAAGGTTTCCACTACAGCACTCTATTCAAACCCTTCAGAATATTTTCCATAGAATTTTCACCCATTATTTTAATAGACTTGGTATATTAATCTGATCAATCATTAATATTCTTCCTTGGAGTGTTCCTTCTATAAACATGATTTGAAAAATACATAACATCTAATTACACAAATCTGAATTAAGACAACTGAAATTCATGCTCTTTGTATGCTGTCTCATAACATGAATGCTTTTTCTCCAGGCGTAAGTTGTCAGCTTTCTGAATACCGTAAGCTATCAGTAGCAGACACGACTTGCAAAAGCTTTTTCTGTACATTTTTGGAAGGATGGAAAACTGTGCCCTGCTCTGGTCAATTGCTGGGCAGGCAAGTATCTTGTGAGATTGCCAAGGCTGCTTTTGCTATCTCTATTCATAAAACATTCAAAGAACTAGTTTGATCTCTTGCCAGTTTTCCAATTCTAACAGAAAATAACTATTGTCAGAGAAAACTAAATCATCCATGCTGAAACCCTGAAAAGTTGCAAAGCTGATTAATCACGAGCTACAACTTCTGCATGTGAGGAGACTTGTTCTTAGATCGAAGAAGTTAGCAATATGACCTCTAACAACATTACCGTTGCTGGAAAGGGCATTAAAAAGTATTAAGGCTAATTAAACAAAAGACTTATCAGCAATGTGGAAATAGCATCTCTGTGACTGTCAATTACACTATTTTTTTAAATTTAAGTAATCTGTAGCATATATTTTCTAAAGAGAATATTCACCGGAATGATGGAAGAGTAAGTTTCTGAAAAGTCTTTCTGGTAACACAGTCTTCTCTCCTATAACCATGAATCTCCAGATACCTCTGCTCTGATCTCTTTTGCTGCAATATTCCTCTTCTTAATGCTTTTAATTGTTACCTTTCCCTTCCAAATGCAAGGTCCCTTCTACTTTTCTTAAAGATATACTTGTCCTTTTGAAAAAGGTGGAGAAATGTTAAAGACATGAAAGACAGTTTGGCAACTAAATAACTCCCCCACCTGCACAGCCTTCACTCTGCCCCTCCTACTCACTCATCCGCATTGTGCTCAGTTGGAAATTTATGCCCGAGTAAAATTTAAAGCAAGAACAGAAGAATTAGCAATGAAAATAGGCAGGAGTATTTTAGTATCCAGATTGTAGGAACAGATTTTTCCACAATGTGAACAATAAAGTCATGGAACTTCTGCAGATAAATCAGCATTTGAGGGATGTTCATTTTACAGAGGTCTAAAACATGCCTGAGTCACGTATCAATGATCTCCCCAAACCTTTGAACAGATGATCGCTTGTACTGCTCAAATAGAAGCAAACTCAAACCTTTCAAGGTGGGATTTGATTACAGCCTACTGATTACATAGGGAAAGGCACATCATCGGTCAGGCCAAAAGCGGGAAGCAGCAGACCTCATCCTGGCAGATATTTGGTTTTTTAAACCCCTACATGATGCCAGCAAAAAAAAAAAAAAAAAAAAAAAAAAAATCTGTTGCATGTAAACTGCGTCTCCTAAATCTGATGCTTTTTAATCATGTATATTGAAAACACAGTCCCAGCACTGACATTTTGTCTTGTAAAGGCAAAAGAATTTTGTTCTGCAACGAGCTGTTAAACACTACAGCTTGCACATCGCAGTCCTCTCCTAAGAGTCAACGTCATCATCGTAGCTTTAAAAATCCTCTGCAAAGACCTGAATTTCTCTGCTTGCCTCCTGTTGCCGAGGAGAGGATTAATCCAGTAATAGAGGATAAGCGACTGTATCCAGGATTCAGGAAGGCTAAGGAGAACGAGCTGTAGAGCAGCAAAACCCTGTCAAGTATCTCAGAGCAGTTTCTCAGGACCACGTTTAAGGACGGCAGCCTTGCTTACTAGGTTGGGGATCCAGTCCTTCAGCCTGGCTGGAGAGCGGTGAAGCAAGCAGGAAGGGGACAGAATTGGAGGGCCAATGCCTGAAAGGTATCTCCACCCTTCAGGAACAGAAGCTGAGAATTGACAACACAGTAAAAGTCTTTTCAAGATCCCTTAACCAGCATAGATTTGTGCCGTTATAATACTGAAGGATTTTTGTGCACAGTATTTTTAAATCTATATTCCACAAGGGCTACAAATGGGGAAAAAAATGTTTTGACATATACCACTCAAGTGTGAAAGTAACCTTTAGCTTTAATGGTTTATTCAGGAACTATCCTGGTGTTTTTAATTAGCTAATGCTTCACTAAGATCTGCAGTCCCCAAAAGAACATAATAGTTCCATAAAATGGCTCTGTTTTAATTTCTCTAGTTTTAATGTAGCACGCAATCTCCCATCGTACATCCCAACTGTAATTAGCACAGCTAATTACTGAAACTGTACGAATCGTAGTTGCAGTTGCTATAATAAGTACATTTAGTGTATTTCTAAGTACATTACTGGTATTACAGAATTTATTATGAAGAGACAGTAAGGAAAACAGGGTGCCAATGCCATTGAATACTCATGGGACTGGCAGGGAGAAAAAAGAAAAGATATTCTTACAGAAACCGCAGATCTCTCCAATGAATTAGGTGATTTCCTGGCTCCCAAGTGCTTATGAAATTTTTGTTGCATATAAATCTGTTCATTTAAAAAAACGGGAGGGGGGGAGAACACAACAAGCCTCCTCAAACAACTAGTAGAACACTAATTTAAAACAATTGTCATGAAAGTGAAGAAAAATTTATGTCACAATCTTTAAACCACATCAACAATGTTATTTCCTGACAGAGAGATTATAAAGTCCAAAACCTATTAAAAAGGGGTTTCACATCTTTGAGATTTGATAATAAATTCCAAAGATGTGAAATCCCTTTTTAATAGGCTTTGGATATTAACAGTAATATTTCCCTATAGTAAGATTATAGGCTGAATTTACAGATCTCAAACAATTTTAGAATGAGTCAAGGAGGCAAAACTCTCCTCGCCCACATCTGTTCAATGGTTGAAGACAGTGAACTCTCTAAATTTATCTTTCATTGGTAAATATTAATTCTTGTCAAAGATCACTTACATAAATAATGAAAGACTAACTCCCCTTCTTTGCATCTGTATCAGACGATCTATCCCAGAGAGAAACAAACACATCCATCTAGCTATACTTTATTAATTGAAAAAGAAAGCAAAATTAAAAGTTTAGCAGGTGGTGCTACAGTATCTTAGCCATCCTACCCTGATATTCATGAAGCACAGACACTCAGTTGCATACCTCTGAACTTGTTTTTTCTTCAAATATTAAGCAATTTAAAAACATGACCTTGGGAAGGAACATGAGCTCACATATCAAACAGTGTTTCAGTGAATACAAGTAACTGCATCATGCCAACACAGATTCAGCTTCAAGTCATAATTCTCAGAACATACCAGTCTTGAAAGAGAATATGTCTTCTGGCGAAGGAGAATCTCCAGAATATTTTTTTCAAGAAGATGAAAAACAAGGAAAAAACCCCAAAAATCTTAAGACAGACAAACAAAAGCCACAACCCTGCTGTGGCAACCTCTCCTCTGGTCCCACCAGCTGGAAGAGTCCTCGCAGACCTGGACAACTGCAGTTACCCAACACCAAGTCCTGCTACATGGTAAAACCAACCCAATTTGCCCCAAAGCCACCAGAAAAGCAGCAACAGCAGCCTCATGACATGATGCCACCGCTTCCTTAGGGTCATACTTAGCAGTGGCAAAAGCAGTCACTTTGAACAGTGTGATGAAAAACCCTTCCAAACCCATGAATGGCAGCAAGTTTTCCATTGAGCAACTGAGCAAGGAATAGGAAAAACGATCACCTGTTGTGAAACGTTGCATAAAATTTTGCTTCTGAAAAAGCATCTCATTTGGGAGCACACTAGAGACGGTACTGGCTGCACTTCGGGTTGCGAGCAAGGGAATGTCTTTCCAAGGGTATTTTTTAAATCCTACTCGCATGGCCAGTCGGATCTATTCAGAAGCATCCTGCTCCATTCACACTGCTGCCTGCACTACCCTCCCTCAGTCACCGAGATGTGAGTCACAATCTACCCCCACAAATTAGCATTTTTTTATTTATTTTAAATGAAGCATGGCAAAGAAAGAAAGATGAGCAAAGTCAAGAAACTACTAAAAGCTCGGCCAACTTTTGAGTACTGCGTGACCCAAACCAAGATTTTGAAGCAAAACAGCCCTACTCTGTAGGGAAAAGTTCCTGAAAAAAATAATCTCTTCCCCGCCCCACCCCTCTCCCTTTGCTTTCCAAAACAAGAAGCCTCGCTTTCACTAATCAGTAATTGACAAAAGGAATTTCAGGTGCAGGGAATTCTTCAGGAAAGGAAATTGGTGGTGGGTGTCAAGACAATCCAAGACAATAATAGTCATGTTCTTCAGAAATTTAAGCACGCAAAGTGATGCTATCCTTTAAGTCTACACTGCATGTGCATATACTGGAAATAATTACTTGCTACTCCATGATGTACTGTTGTCTTCTTTTCTAGCTTGCGGGTACCAAATAAGACAATTTAATTTCAACAGAAGATGCTCACACCAAGCTTGCCTCTCTAATATTGTCATTCAGTGGTATAAACAAAATAGTGGTTTAGTTCAGCACTACCACACTGAAATGGAGTAATTTTTTTTATCAACAAGTCATACAGAAATAGCCTAGCCCAGTAGCCATTACATGCCCAGTTAATTTATCATTGTTTTCACCTCACCAAGAGTAAATCCATTTATCAGTCCCATGGGTACCTATATCAGAAACTGTTGGCCAAACTCAGCTCTTTCTGCACTCCAGGACAGCAGAGCCCTGAAAGCAAATGGTACCTCATGTCTTAGAAGTGAGTAAATCTTGCCCTTACATCCAGATTGCAAGAGTAAGCCTGGTTCAGCATCTGCACTACATTCTGTATAGCCCCTTTCTGTTTATTTTTGTAAGATATTTGCTGGGGGGAGTGGGGTTGTAACCACGTTATATTACTTTCTATCAAATTCTTATACAAACCCCTTTTTCAAGAACCAGATGAAGCTGTGCTTTATTGGTGAATCCTTTGGGTATATATGTGTCGTTGCAACTACATAAAGTAGGCCTGCAAATTGTGACATTTAGGGTTAGCAAGCTAATCTTGTTAAACATGAATTTTTTCAAGGTATCACGCATGCAAGATTTACTAAATTTCTAAACTAGTATGCCAAATAATAGTTCTAATTGATGAACCATTCTCAAGCTCATTATCAAACTTGTGATGCAAGTTGTTGTGGAAATGTTAAAGACTATAGAGAATTTTTGAAATTATTACAGAAAAAAATTCCATCACGTGGAAATACATAAAAGTTTAGTATAAAAGAAACAGAATGTGACTTAAGAACTGAATCATATAAAACTAGAGACATCAAATGCACAAATTCTTAGAAATAATCTCTTAAAAATATTAGAAATATCTAATACATCCCAAAAATCTGTTAGTACTCACATTTGCTCCAGAGAGTTCCTAATGCAAGTTAAAATTTTGCCATTGATTTTTAATGAGAAAGTCCATCCCTCCACTCCATCTATTTGGGGCATTCCCATTGATTCACAGCAATCTAAACAGTGACAGTTACAGTTCTGAGGGCATGAAACTTTCACAGTTAAATGCAGCTTAACTACGTTGTCTTTACTGCTACTACTACAGTAAAGTGCGAGTTGTCCCTGACATCTGGCTTGTACTGGCACAGCTACTGAACCTGAAAATTGCACTGATATCTGGAATCCTACAATGTTATCTTATGCTTTTGCTGGAAAAAGACCAGATCTGCTTGTTGCCAAGCAAGCGTATTAACCCTTGCAGTAACTCAGCCCCAGGACAGAATAAACATGGATGTGCCAATTCTAGAATCTACCCACAAAACCAGCAAGGTGCAGCATTGGGGAGGGTGAAAATCAAAGATACACCTTTTGACTGTCATGAATATATGTTTTTTAAGACGTATTTTCCATTATTTCTGAATGCATGCTGCCTTCATATGACAGACTAAACTGCCCGGCACTCTGCTGCTTTTTAGCTGTGATATGTTGACAGCTTGTAAAGACAGACTCCCATTGCACCACACATTCCTACATGGCCATTTGCTGTTTCAGCAGAATATCCCTATCCAGAAGCTGGAGAATCAAAAACCACCTTTGAATGGACCAGATAATGAAAATTGGCTCGCCAAGCTGTTTTGAAGTAAATCACAAAGATATAACAGACGAAAAAAAATAAAAACAAAACAAAACCAAAAACAGTCCATAGCTGCAGTTCTCCTTCATGCCCTCTTATTCTACTACCTCTGCCAAGAAAATGCTTCATGAATTGGAGTATTTTATCGATTTGTATGAAAACAGCACAATGCCCTATATTAAATACTAAGCAGGACTCCTCATGCTATCCAGCATAAAGCACGTACTAAATTTTTATTACATACAGCAATTGAATAGTCTAAGGCAATTTTTCCAGAGCTGGATACACAGCTGGTTTCTCAGCTCTCATTACATTAAAGGGTCACTGAATCATTGACCCTCCATCATTCAGATATCTGTCTGCTGGAAGGGAGGCAGCACAGGGCTGCCATGCTCCGCGACGAAGCCTTGAGCAGAAGCGTGCTGTGTGCCGGGCCATCTGCAGGGCCCCGCGCTCTGCAGACTGCTCTTTCTACAGGTGTTGGTTCCTTCCCTTTCTTTTGCACTCAACTGGTAAGCTTTTTTGCCAGAAACCGCCTTGAGATTATTTGCTTGTATCTTAGTTAATGCAGAAGCATTCATTACTAATTTTGTCTTTGATGACCATATTTTAAGAGTCCACTAATCCTTCTTACAGCATCTGAAATTCTGATTTTTTTTTTTTTTACCCTCAGCCTGGAGCAAGAAGGTTTTTACCACTACAAACCTTTGCTTGTCACACATTTCCCCGATACTGGAGCCTGGCCAGCATCAGTCATGCTGTCTGTCAAGACTGCTGCAGCAGCACCACCTTTACATTCAGACTGTGTTCACTTCTGGGCTAAAGGTGTGAGTTTCTGATAAGGGCAATCTCTTAACTAAAGCTCAAAATACCAACTCTGACTTCCTTCCTCTGTCTCAGATGGCGGACGAAGACAAGCTGAATAAAACATGCTATTCTGCAGTCACTGACTTCATGCTTTTGGTATCTGCATGAAAATTCTACGAAGTTATTTTTGCAAGAACTTAGTAATACACCACTGGGTTGTGGGTTTTTTTTCCTTTTAAGAACTTCTTCTGAAATAGCATTCTATATTGGCAGGGCAGCTAAATCAAGATTTGCCTAAATTGTCCACACATTGCATGATTTTATAATATAGCATCATAAAACCTGGTATAGAATCACGTTTTCACCAAAACACTTTTCCTACGAAGCCTCGAAGAAGATACAAACCCCAAAATGGTATTGCAGAAACACACTGAAGTACATGGAACATACTGGTTTTCACAAACATTCTTGTTTTACGTTTACTAACAAAGTATTTCTTGGTAAATTACCCACACTGAAAAAGTTTTGTTGTTGTTTTCATTTAAAAGAGATTCAGAAGTACAGAGAGTTTGGTGCTTAATTCAAAATTGCCTTCCTAGTTAATCACTGGGTGTGAAAAGAACCAGAGCTTCTCAGCACTCACAACTCTATAGACAAATCAAACTACTGACCTAACAATAAAAGCATAGACTTATTAACATATTTCTCTTCAAAACTGAAAAAATTGTGAGTCTTAAGTGGGAGACAGTCCTGCCACAGGGAACAGTGTGGGACATAATTATTCCTCAAACAGGTAGCTGTAAAAACTTGAATTTGAGCACATTGGTATAGCATGTATAGCCACATGAACCAAAAAGTGGATTTCCTCAGTCACTACTTGTCCATCTGATTGCACAGGTTCTTCAATCAGTAATTATAAAAAATACAAAAGTAGCTTGTTTTAGCTGGTGTCCTGTTGACAGGCCTCCCTTGAATATTGCAGCTGAGAAGCTTCTCCGATGAGCAAGTCACTTAAATGCCACATTAAAGAAGGGAGGATGACATTTCAGGACTCGGCACCAGTTTGCATAGATAAACTACAGGTTCAGAAAGACTGAATGTGCTTTGTATGAATATTTGCTGATGCTAACTCCCTGCTATATCTATCAGGTATTACTGAAAGTCTATATGACAATGCATGTTGGGCATTTCACAGTATCTACTTTGGTTTCAAAACTTTGTGTAATAGACCAGCAGCAACCTGTAGAAACAGCAACATCTTTGTAGAATGCCACAATTTTTTAGATGGTTACGATTACTTATACCTTCCTAACACATCACAGGCTGGGATATTTTTTTTTTTTCATTATGGTTTGAACAGTTCATCTCAGTACCATGAGCTATGTGAAGTCTGCAGAGCACAGTTAACATTTTGTTCTGGCATTTCTTTCAAATGTTCTCTGGATTCAGCAAGTGCCTGTGTTCAGAAGGCGCAGCCACCATGGAGGGTAGGTTCTGATCACAGACCTGCCTCCCCCGGTCTTTCTGCAGCTAACTGCCATAGCTCAGCCGCTGTGCATTATGTTGTCAGGAAATTTCCACCTGTGTACTGCATTTCCAGCCCACAGGTGCCTTCCCACCCACTCAGCTGCTCACCTGCCTCCAAACACAAAGCTCGCATCAGCATGAATAAGTAAGAAAGCATAAAAAAAAAAAAGCCCAGCCTTATGCAGATCCATTTGACACAGTATGCTAACTCCTCTCATTTTTCCAGTGTCATTTTTTCCCTGATCAGACAAGTTATATCCCATTCCTATTGGCATAAGAAAGCCTCACCTTTTTATGATTTTTAAAATAAAACACGCTCTAACCAGCTGACTGTAAATTTCAAAGCCACAGCAAACACTGCCAGCATTTAAAACTCACTATTCTTGAAAATCATTCATTTTGTGGAAGCAAATGCAAGTAGATTTGCCAGCTGCATAATTCCACATAGTTTTTATGTCCACTGTGGATTTTGTAAGTCGCTTTAGTTATGAAAGCCAGACTTAAGTTTTTACAGAGCCTACCTAGGTCAAATACAATTTTTCCAATGACTTCAATAGGCAGTGGATTAGGCTCCATGTGAGACAAATTAACTGAGCTTGATTAACAGCAGTGCTGCACTTCAATCTGATCTTATGCTGGTGTTGGCACTTCATGGGCAGTAGTTCTTCAGTGAGAAAAGCAGCTGCTAAAGAGGGCAAAAATCAAAGAGCAATTTCCTCCACAACACAACCCATCAGAAGAAAATACTGGAAGAGATCAGCTTTCCATTAATTCATTCAGTCTCCACTGCAACATGCACAGGAAAGACTGATTGAGAATGTAAGCTCTGTATCACTACACCTTTGAATGTCCGTTGCCCTAAAATAGACTACTACTATTTCAGGGGAAATATGGATATATGCATCTCTTATTGGAAAGACTATACATTAAAAAGGTAATTTAATGTTATAAAGTATCTTTTTACTTTAGGAATGCAATTGACTTAGATTTGGAAAATAATTAAAGATGCCATGGTCTTTTTTAAACAATAAAAGTTATAGCCAGCATCTGAGAAGCTGCTCATCCCACCACACTGTCAGGTTCCAATCTGGCAGAGGTCTATAAATGTACTTGTGTGCACTATGAGTAATTTCACTGACTCACAGGGGTGGCTCAGACAATATTGCTAAACAGATGCACAGATTCAGGGCCTCAAAATACACATCCCTCTGATAGCTCAGAGACAGTCTGAGACTGTTCATATTTCAAAGCTTGAGTGTTCCTAACTGGCCTTAAAAATTGCAGTGGCAACTTTGCTAACATCAGTGAAACGTGTGAGGAAAACGTGTGCCTGAGCCCCAGCTGGGCAAGGGGTGCGAGGGCACAGACCTGGAATAAAAACACTACCTGAGCAGTCTCAGCCCAGGGAGACCACCACGTCCCTTTCCACCTGCTGCAAGGAGAGCTCTGTCACAGTCCTCCTCTGACCAAGTTCTCCAGGACTTGGTAAAAATCACCAAAGATAAACAATATTTTCCCTCCTCAGAGGCTTTGTTATCCTGGAAAGATCATTTCAATGCTCCTTCCAAGCCGTGGGCCTTCCCAGCTGCAGCTCAGCTTCAGCGGCTTGCTTCAAGCACAGTGTCTTGATAGGTCTCCCCGGTCTCCCAAACTCCTCCTCGGGTCAAGAGCCCCTGAAACCTTTCGCTGAAGACAGGACAATTACTTAGAGGTAGCCAAAATGTCTGCAACGGGAACATTTCTGTAGAGAGGATTACAAGGGGAAGCCATTTGTTTTCCACGGACCGTCACTGCTTGACATGCGTTACGGATGATGATGTTTACTAAAATTCTATTTCCATGACACTAGGGTTTCACCTCTTTTCCTGTGCCTGCCTGCACAGCTTCCCAGTGGGGACGTCAGCACTGTAACTCAGGCACTGGGATTTTGCTCAGGGGAGGCAGAGATGCTCCTGAGTGCTGCCATGATTTCCTACCCTTGGCACCAACCTGCCAGCCAACTGACGACAAGGCTGCCTCATTTTCACAGACCTATTTTCTTCCCTGTGCAATTCATATTCAGCCTCTCCTGATCATTTACACTTTATTCTTCCCTTATGATAAACACTTCCAAGTTAGTCCAACACCAGTATTCAGTCCTAAGTGTGCCCTGGACACCTGCTAATTATCATCTATATCATACAGCACAAAACTATAAACATAGCTGACATTATTTTGTGAGGTGGTGGAGTTGTTTTCCTTTTTACTTAATTTGTTAAAACGTATTTCTACCGGGAACTGAGGCAGCAAATGTGTTCTGTAAAAAAAACTTTAACCCAGGAGTTTTATAACACAGCAAGTAACACATATGCACATTTAGTTAACCCCACCCAGTGATAATAACTGCTTTTAAAGAAACACCTTTCTGTATTATTTTGTATAGTGCATCATTTGTAGTCAAGAGGGAGATCATAATTCTGGAATTGTTGACAGTATTCTGATTTTTTTTTTTTTTTGGTTATGAAAAATTTAAGGTTCAAGTTATTTGCCAAACTGAAATAGTGACTGATTAACCTAAGTCTGTGAGGTAAACAAACAGCACAAAACACATATCTCCCCATGCCTGGGGGTTAAGATTTTTACTTCATTTGCTTCACTAAGAGGTCTTCCCGTAACAAACAGCAAACAGCCAAGTTCACTTAGAGGGAGAATTTCAATATATGGGTTTGCTGGAGAGTGTAATCACATCAGAGTCTGAACTACATGAAAGAGAATATTTCTATGGGTCACAGACAATTCTGCAGCTGTGTTACTCCACATACATTCAGTTTATGAAATACCTCCTCGTGGGCCTAAAACAGCAAGACGAGGACTGCAAATACACAGAGAGTCCATAACCTTCAGGGTATTTTATACAAAACCTGCAGAGATACATGAAGTTCTGATAAGCTGAGGAATTCCTTCGTGACCAGCAGAACCCTTATCTTTCTCTTTTTGATTGTGTATGGTTATAGTAACCATGAAATGTGTTGGACTTCTTAAAAAATATTAGAAAAAATCTCAAAGGGATCATCTGGTTTTTTGTATTAGACATTTAAATACTTTTTACAGTTCACAAAAAAGTTTGCAATGAAGCATAACTAAGAGCTAAATAAAATGCCATCAATCCACCTGCTTCACTAAAATGAAACCACAGATTATACAGTTAAAATTTCCAAGTATCACACACCTTTTTAACGTGACATGTTTTTACATTTCAATTTCAATTTTCACCTCCTCATTACTGGTGACATTTCTTTACCTTGGAAGAGAAGGGTTAAACCAGGAGCGCGCGCGTGCACTGCAGATTTGGAAGGGAGCATTGCATTCTGCAGGGAGGCGAGAGAATGCACATAGTTCATTAAATAATGTGAGTAGTAATGAGGGTTTACACAAATCAAACAGTGTGTTAGGTAATTGTAATGTTGCTTTGTGGTAAACCACCTGTCAGGAAGCACTTCCAGCCGAAGACTCAATCTGCTACGGTGCCTCCAGATGATTTCTAATTAGTGTAAACTTCATCTGTGGCATCGAACCAACATATTAAAAAGGTAACTGGTTTGTTTGGTTTTGTTGGGGGTTTTTGTAGCTTCTTTCACTCTTCTCCTCCTAGCACTGTGAAAATGGCTTTTTCACATGATCCTTTGAAGAAAGCTCCTTTACCATGAGTACTAAGAGAAGCCTACCACACTCATCTGAGGAAAATGACTGCCTTTCATACAAACGAGAAGAAAAGCAGAGCTCTGGAAAAAGAAGAGTCCTAAAAAGACTCAAGTTTGTCACCAAATGTAATCCTTACCTTCAAAAGGTTGAAATAGTGCACGCCTCTGACACTGGCGTGAAAGGATTGTGTGCCAATAAACATCACTGAAGTTCTGGGGATTTGTTTTTTGAACAGCAAACAAATTTTTAATAGTTACCAAAGATAGTGATGGATGCTCTAATGACAGAACAGCCTAAAACTCAAAATCCCCACCCCAAAAAAAAAACCCCAAAATATGGTAAGAAGTAAATATGAGTAACTCGGGGTAGTCCTGCCTGCTGCATTCACAGGACAGCCGACATGATCACAGCGGTACCCCCTCACTGTGCCACGTCCACAAACCTGGAGAAGACAAAAGCCAAATGCCAGGACACAAAGCACCCCCTTTCAAACAAAAAGGAACTGGCAGGAAGAAGCATACCTACATTTAAAACAGGCAAGTGTCTCTACTGACATACAATTTTATAGCCTCTATCTTAAACCATTTTTCTTCCTTTGTTCTATACCTGGCTACAAAAAAAAAAACGAAAAAACAACCCGAAATTATGACAGCAGTCCCCTCTCCCTGCCCCACACCACTTACTGCTGGGCCACTGCCTTTTCCCCCAGGAACTGACAGCACTATCAGTTGACTGATTTCACAGAAGCAGTATCTTCACAGCTCTTCATTAGCCAACTGATCAAAGAAACCTGGATTACATCCTCCCAATTTTGTATTACTTCACTGTTTTCTGAAGTAATTACAGGAGCCTGGAACACCCTGCTATTTTGAAAATTAATAAATCTTTCCCTCCCAATCTATTCAACACATTATTCAACAACAAAAAATAAAAAAAGCAAAAAGAGTTGAGCAGATGGGGTAACAGGGTCCAAAATATCAAACCAAAGCAAAGGGCTTTTGCTATGACTCTAAAAGCCATGGAAGGCACATTGAAACAAGGAGTGCTCTTCAACTGGGAATCCTCAGGTCTGATGGAGACTGACAAAAAATTTTTTTTTAATTTTTTTCTTCATGTAAAAAATGTCTCTGCAGAGACAATATACCCTGCCTTGGGCCTCAGAGGAAAGATTTAAAACACTGGATAGGGTTTGTTTTTTTGTTGTTGTTGTTATTTGGTTTGTTTTTTTTTAGCAACTGAAAACACCCCTAGAAATACAAAGCTGTTTGGATAAAACAGAATCCTACCTGACCATTCATCCATGTTTGAAGCCAACTAAGCCTGTTTGCTGCATTGTTGAAGCACACCTAACACTCCTGTTGCACTCTTCAGTACTTCCTTATTAAAAATAAAATAATAATAAAAAAAGGATTAACAACCAGACTTGAGGATAACATCTGTTCTAATGAAACTTTTAGACACAATAAAATTGGAAAGCAGCAGAAGAAACTTGAATATGTCAAGTTCACTTCTTTTTCATTATTAAAAGGAGAATGTTAGCATGAATTTTAAGTTTTATTCAGTTTAATCAGTGGGGTAAGAAAAATTATATTACTCACAAACTTACCCATTTGATTTAGAAATCACTCAACAGAATAACAATCAGATGCCACCAGACTGTCTACCGGGTTATTCAAGTAATACTGTTCATAATTATAAAAAGCCCAAATGCCTTAAGTCTGTGTAATCTACCTCACCTCTGAGCACACAGACAACTAGCTAGCAGTAGGTAACTAGCTGAGGCATAACAAAAGCTGTCTGAGATTTTCTTCATCCCTAGAAAGCAATCAAGATGTGTGTGTGTTATGAGTTTGCCTGGAATGATTGGTTATATTCATTAACTCAAGCTGCACAGAGAGTATCTTTCACTCAATTAATCGCCAAGCATGGGGATAGTACTTGTGAATCATCTTGCCATTTCTCATTGCTTGGTTAGCTATAATTTTGTGCTCCACTACTGCTCGCTGTTCGGAGAAGTTAGAACAATGATGAATGGCAGCAACTCTCATTACGGCTACTTTGGCATTCTTGTGACAACCTACAATAGGGTCTTTCTAATTAAAGCTCAGGAGAGTTAAGCTTCTCTAGTAATAATAGATGTTGTGTGCTCTGGCAAATAGTTAAATTTGCTCCAAGTTAAGTTTGAGCCCGCATTTCTAGAAAGCACACTGTTAAATTATTTTAATAGGTCAGCGTCTAAGTTCCCACATCCTCAGACATCTCACTTGGAGAATATGACTGGATTTTGAGTTGGTATCTAGCCCACCCCCGGCAATAAAAAGTGAGCATCTGTGCTATACATAAAATGCAACATCAACAACAGCAAGCAGAAGCAGATCTCTGGTTCTTTAAGAACGAGAGCTGCAATCGCAAGCCAAATGAAAAATACAGAGTCACTGCTTTTAATTCTGCAAGAGACAGTAAAAGCTGTCACAGAGATCAGCTGAACCACCACACTAGAATTGTGTCAGTCACTTTCCCCCATTCCAGCATTTTCTTCAGTCAGGAGGCTGATTTATTCCAGGTATGCAGGTGACAAGGTGGAAAAGGAAAGTACTGCTTAGCATAGCATCTAAAGAAAATACAGCAAGAAGTACGAAACATCTATTTGAACAAACCTACTTATATTTCAAGAAATTAAATATAAAAATGCAAGTTCTCTGCAGGTCCAGCCCTCACCCTCCTTTTATTCTTCTATGTTTTGAAGTTGGAAACACATGATGTAGAAAGTTGGGGATGTTGTCTTTTTTTTTCAAGCTCGGTGCTGATCTTTAGTCAAAAGTTTGACTTCAAAACAAGAGGACTGCCAGCAAAGGGTTAGTCCACAGGTCCACATGCAGGGCCTCTAGGTCATCCTATAACAAGTAGCTTCACATATTAGATTGATTTGTAATAAGAGTACTCCTTTTTGTTTATCTTCAGGTTGCTGACAGAGAACAACGTTATAATTCTTCTGTTGTGACAAAACAATTCTGAATTTGCTAGCAACCCCTTCTTTACAAAATCCAGGATTAAAACCTCAACCCCACAAAATTATCTACAGCATCCCCAAATTTCAGGTGTAATAATGAATTACAGCTATTTGAATTAGTTCAAAGAGTCTCCATTTACAGAACGCTTCAAGGTCATGCAGTGGCCTGGAGTTCCTGGAACAAGCTAGCTGTGCTCACAGTCTTTATATCCGATTTCACTCCCTACAAAGTATCATAGTCCAAATACGTAGAAGTAGGAGTAGAAATACAAATATTAGAAAAGTAGAATAGTAGAAATAAAGACGACAGTCGCTAATCTCTTCAAGAAAGCTTTTAAATGGGCTTTTAAAATAAATTATTCCACCTACCACATAAAACAGCACAAGCTTGACTGTAAGAAGCAGCTGATGATGAATTTTAATCATTTTCAGCCTGTGTAATTATTACAGAAAACGATTTACAAGCTCCACAAATTAATCCAAACAGTAGCTTGCAATTTTTACCTGTTTCTAGGCAATACTCCTATTTTATTTAGAAAGACCAGAACAGGTAGGTACAGATAAGCCCCTGCCACCTGGTGCAGAGCAGTGATTTGCACTGGGGGTGTGATGGCACCTGCCACTGTCCTGGCCTGGAGGCACTGCTCCTTTGGTGGTACCATCATCCCTCCCCAACACAGCCTGGGGCACCTCTCCAGTCACAGCCCGGGCTCCCCAGGCAGTAACGATGGCACTGTGGTGCCAGGATACTGCCACAAACCCAACAGGACAGAGACAACCACAGCTGAAACACAGCTCTCTGCTCCCCCAGATCTGCATGTGGCCACAGGGCTAGCTTCTAGACGTAAATAAGGTTTCCTCACTGCAGCAGACAACTTTGTTCCTCAGCAGCAGATTAGGGAAACCCCAGGATCCTTGAAAATAGTTTCTCAGATTCCCCGCCACATAGTCAAGTGAGAGGAAGAACGAGCCAAACCACAGGTTGAAGATGACAGCTGGAAACAGAGGTTATAGTTTAAAAACTTGTATCAGTACCTCTCAAGGTCTATTTAGTTAAGCATGGAAAACAGATGTAGAGCCCAGCTCCTCACCTGGCACAAACCTCCACTGAAGCCAGTGATTTATAGGAGCTGTTTCTGCCCTGCTTTTCCACACATACTTTCTTTTGGGGCTGCTAGGATTTAGACTCTAATTTTGCCTGACACCCAGTACCAGCCCACGTATGAGGAAGCTATCTGCTTCACAGAAGACAACAATAACCAGAAGCGACAGTTTTATTTTGCCACAGCATTTCATTTGCCAAAGTTATACAGGAAAACACTGCTACAATATCACAAGATGATGAGAAAATGGTATTTGAAATTATTCAATAGGTTGTGCCAGCAACTCTTAGCTAAGAGGGACAATACTTCCCAGCATGAAGATTAAAACCTCCTCTCAAAAGCACTACAAGTTTGCCTCAGTCACTACTTAAGACAATCTGCTGACATTTTGGTATACGATCCCCTCCCCAAAAACCAGTGGTGTTTCAGGTATGTGAACCTGAAGACATAAGGGTCAAAACAAAATTAAGCATTTGCCAGATTTACAAAACTCACGCAATCTCCTTTGCACACCATCTCATGAATGGCCTGAGACATTGCCACCAGTGTTCATTTTAAAGGTCTTGGCCAGCTCTACCACGCAGGGACAGCTGTGAGAAGGATCTTCCAAGGGCCTCGGGAAGCATGGCACCATGGAGGGGAGCAGAAGAGGCTCTCGGTGCCAGAGACACACGCCCAGAGCAGGCAGCAGAAACCACGCAGAATGGAGCTTGCAGGCACCAGCTACTAAGAAGCAAAGGGCAGGACATTTGGGAGCAGTCCGGGGACACCGTGAGGAAAGCACGCAGCGCTCAGCAGTTGAGCTAATACTCCAAAGTGGGTGCTGGCTTCCTAACGATTTAGGAAAAACTAAAGCGCTCTCCACCTTCTGGAAACAAAGATCATGATACTGATGAAAAATACCTCATGGATGCTCAAGAACCGAGATAATCGTGGATTTCCAGAAACCCAACAATGTTCTTGCACATAAACCACTTTGTGCTGTACAGTACTGATTTACCTCTTGGCATCTGCCACATGCACTATTGCTTTCAGGGGTCAAGCTGGGAGGTGAGGTGGGAAGCTAGGCAAGAGCCTGGAAGAGAAGCCTGTGTCTCTCCTCAATGATGGGAGAAATATCCCAAGTTCTGGTAAACCCAGTATGTCTTTACCCTTTGTATTCCCCATTCCTACTGTCTAGAAAAAAGCCAACCTCTGCAGCATACCATGATCTCAAACGTCTTAAGTACTCAACCTACACACAGTAGGTTGTACCTACTGTACCAGAAAAAAGTACCAGAAAAAGAAAACATTTGCTACATGCACTGCACTTATGAAAAGCTGGAAGAGATCAAGCAACAAGGGTAAAGTGATACTAAACTTTAAAACTCCAAGAGGTGCAAGTCGATACCAATATCAGAAGCTACCAGAATTTTTCTTTAAGACAACATCTTGAGCAAAACAGCATCCGTGTAACAGATGGGAAGTGAGGGGGTGTACCTTGTTCCTTATCCAACATCTGAAATTCTCCACAGTGACACCGTGTAAATAAAACACACTCTGAACCACCCTACCTCAGAAATACATCTTGCTAAGTTTTGAAACACAGATAGCAGCACAATGATGGGACACTTTTCAGACAGAGTGATAAAATGGTATGAATTAATAAAATCAGAAAAACACCCATGGCCCTCTTCCACTCAGCTGCCAACTTTGTGCAGAGTAAGAGAGAATGTGCAATATCCACTGCCTAGCAGGGGAGACTAGAAGAAAGGAAGGTCATGTGTAAAACAGGGAATCTGATATCAGATGACGAATCCTTCTGAAGCCCTTATGAAGTTAGAGGACAAAACTTCAGGAGAAAAACAAACTTGTTGCTCAACTGATTTAAAAAAATAAACAAAGAAAAAGAAAAAAATGGAGAAAAAAACCCCACACTCTTCCTGTAACCACAAGCAAGCCTCCTGTTTTACCAGCTGAATGAGAAAGAACGAGAAACCAGAGGAAGAGTACCGTCACAACACTAATACACAGGGGTGTAGTAATACACATTTTTAAAAGCTCAGTCCAAAATTAAGGTGCATTTTGTTCCTGAAAATTAAATTATTCATCAAGCTTTTTTTTTTCCCAAATCTGCATACATTAAATAACAACATATTCTATTTCACAGCAGCTAGCAATTATCTATTTACTGTCTACCCAAGCTAAAAAACACAATCTTTAAATCAGAGTTGGCATGTATGTGGTTTTTGTATAACATCCAGCACAGAACTGCAGGCTTTAAGTAGAAGGCTGTTGTTTCCAAAGTGACAATAAAATCTGAGTTTAGGTCAGAACTGTCATAAAACCAATGCACCATCTTTAAGTGTCAAATTTGGGAAGGAACCATAAGCAATACCGAGTAACTTGCATGCAGCGAAGCAAATTCTTCAGCCTTCTACCTGTAGTGATAAAGACCTATGCATAGACTGTATTCCCCACAGCCAGCAAGTCAAATTTAAATCAGTTGCTTCTGGTTTAGTTGAAGTAACAGGATCTTGAATGTTTAGGTGAGGAGTGCAAACACTGAAACTATGTTACCAATACAGCATAAACATAAGACTACAGATAAACAAAAACCCCACTCATTACTAACACACTGATAGTTTGCATCCGTAGCAATTTAAGAAACACTTAGTGACAAGCCTCATGATTTTTTTCCTCTGGTCACTGTTTTATCTAAATTCTTGCCCTGCTGGGGATAATCAAGAGAAATAAGAGTATACTGAAAAACACGTATTAAAATACTGTTTGCCACCAAAAAAAAAAAGGTATATATTCAGGTATTGAAAATATGAAGAACTACCGATAACGATGCAATGATTTACTTCCTTATTTTCTAGTACATAATCCCTCCCATGCTTGTTTTGCCAGTAAACACCATTTGTCCGTGACCTAATTCTCAACTTCTCTGCGGTTTGTACAATTTTTTTGTCCTTGATGTTGTTCTCTCATTTTCTGTTTTATGAATAAATTTCACCATATTCAATGGTCATGATTTATAAAAGTTATATAGCCCACTTGTCTTGCCAGGCTTTTGTTTTCTTATCACTCTAATGGGAACATACTCACTGCCTTAAAAGTACGCATGGTAGAACAAAACACAGAAAAAGCGTTCAGTACTTTACAAAATAACTGCAAAGTCCAAGAAACTCCGTTTTGACCATTTAGTTAATTTGCTCAGAATTAAGCCAATTTGTTACAAGCAACAGATTTTCACACTCGGTTTTAGATAATTACTTCCTCCACAAAGATTTTCTAGCACAAAATTTGTTAATAAAACATTTCTGCAAAAGAAACCATCAAATAGCAAAGTATGAATATGGTAATTATTTCTGGCTTACAAGATTTTTACTGTAACACAATTCATCATACACAACTGGGAATGAGGGGGGCGGGGAGAGGTTCTTTTAAGTTATCAGTGGTGAAACCACTTGCAAAATCCTGTGCACTACAGGATCACCCCTCAATTGTTTTGTTCAGTTTTTGTGGCCTCCACTGCAGCCCTTTGAATCCTTACCTTTCATGAGCCCTCTTGGTCTCCGATCAGCCTAAATAGATTTGCACCCCAAGACTTTCCTAGTGCCTCTCTTCAAGCTCCAATGCAGTTTAGGCTTCAGATTTCAGCCTGCCTTACTCCTACCTACTCAGATCCAGGATTTAATTCAATTAACTCCTTTTGCTTACTTCTATGGAGCAAGAAACAGCACCAGACAGGTTCTGTGGGAATAAGGAAGAAAAGACTGCCAGTGGGTTGGAGCAAACCAGCAAGTGCTATGGCATCTTGGAAAAATATTCTATACTCTGTGGCTATGTAATTACAGCCAACAGGCCCCCTGCTAATATCAATAAAACAGTTTGCACCTCTGTAAACTGCATGAGATGGCCCAGCACCAGTTTTCCCATTGTTCACGTTTATAAGCCTGTCTTAGATTTGCATTTATTTTCCTGCCTCTGAAGAATACGGGTTAGACTTAGACATATTTAGCAAGACATCCCAGTGCTTGAAGCACATCGTTCCTTCCCGCATACCCCTGGCGTCCTTCAGCTGCTGCTTTCCCTGCCCAGTTCCCGCAACTGTCTGCACTCTTTGACAGCAGCCAGCAACACAAGTGCTACAGCTAGTCCCATTCAGGTGTGTCCCCCTGAAACTGCATCTCACTTCCTATGCCCTACCTACAGCACTGCTTAAAGCCCACAACTTCTAGAGAAACAGGACATATCTGGCCTGAGCTGAAAAATCTGTGAGGTTTGATGCCAACTGTGAGCATTAAAAATAAAATATTATATACTTCAGTGACCTGCACTGAAATAAGGAAGTCAGCATCTAAACATCAAGTTGCATAATAAGAGACACAAAGAGGCTTTAGAAACAATTCAGGAGGAAAGGAAAACTACGGACTTCTGTGCTGCTTGTTGAGCTGGATCACTTCCCCCCACACTGTTTCTCTGGCCCCAAAACCAATAAAACATGTTGCGATATCTTCATTTTGTGGCAGATCTATTTTTCATCCAACACACATCTTCTGAGAAGATACAAAACTGACAGTCTGTGGTTTGCATCATCTCACAGCACTGAAAATTCTTCCTGACTTGTGCAATGATGTGATTTATATAGGATATTCATTCTTATCTATAGAGAATACCTTATAAATTATACAAATTTCCTAACCCACTTTGTCTTTATTCTGCAAGGGGAAGGTCATCTCATTCATTTACGTCACAGAAAGCAAAGTCACAGCGGGAAAAAGACAAACCTGTGTGTACACACAGTCTTAATCTCATTCATAACCAGACATCCACTTAAACCACTTTTTATTCATTTCTATTTTTATACCCTTTAGGGAATAACAGGGGACATACTGAATAATGTATAGAATTCCATGTCCTCTGTAATACCAAAAAAAAATACACTATTTCAAGATACATCAAGTAGCTTGCTGCTGAGGCATACTAACACATTAGCAAAACCATTACACTGGAATTACACTGAACAACACTGGAAAAAATCACTGAGTCAACATTGAAATTAAGAAGAACATGATCTGGAAAAGTCTTCCACATAGTGATTGTTTACATCATTTAAAAGTAACTCTCAAAGCCCTGGAATATACAGTTATAGTTTTAGTGGGTGATGTACAACTCAGAATTTGGTTTATCAGAAGTGGCAGCTAAGCCATAGGGCAACCATGGAAGACCACCTTGGACGTGATCTGAAGAAGGCTGGAGAACTTCCCAGCTGACTTTGGTGAGTGCTGGGTAAAGCCCATACAGGAACGAGCTCTACAGGGCTTGGGCTCAAACAGGAACCCCGCAGAGACAAAGGCAGCAGATGCTTCCTCCTACCATTTGTTTATCCAAATCATAGTTTGCTCTGTAACTTTGCTGACCTTTCCTCCTCAGTACTTAGGTCCAACATACTGACCATTCCCAAACCACCACCAAAGCCATTAAGCCTCTTCAAATCTCAATATTCCTTCCCCAACAGTCAAAAGCACAGATTGTTTCTTACTATTACTCATTACTCACTAGCCCTCTCCAACAGTACTGCTATATATTGCAGAATGAAATTTAAAAAAGCCTATTACCTCCCACGCCAAGTTTAACTGATTGTAGATCAGATGCAGCAGAATGGCTTCATCAGTGTATTTACCAACATAGCAGAAACTGAGATATCACAGAGAGACTTGAAACTTCTTTGAAAGACAAAGGTGAATACAAATCCCAGTTTTAAACTCAAATTTTCACTTTCAATCAGAGATTTGGCAAAACAGCTAAAAAAATTGTTTTGAAAAGTGTTCTTTCCCCTACATTGCTCCAACCTGAATATCCCACTTAAAAAGACATTACCTAAACCTTGACCATCTGATGCACCACATCTGAATGCATCATTATTTTGAAAAGCATAAAAGGAGCGGCTGTGCCATGTGTTTAATGGGCATCTCAACAAGGACAACTGTGGCATTACCCTGTGGGTGAATCACCTAATTAAATGAAGCAAGATGCACCAGGAATTGAAGATCAAGGGACAGAGTTTCTTTCACCAGCCACAAATTTAGAAAGAACTTCACTGAAATAAAATGCAGTCAGAAAGTCATAACTCAGGCAAGGTTTTTTGTAAATATTTATGCAAAATTGAATGAGAAAGCCTATTTCTCATCCAAACGAAGTTTATGCTCATTGTGCAGCGAGTTGTTTACTCTTTCATTTTGGCTTTATATGATAAAGCTTAGATAAAAGCATACGGTAAATTCTTGCAATTAAAACACGGTTTCATGACATTATTTAGTATCGGACTTCCCACCACCCCACCAATAAACACTGAATTTTCCTACCAGATGCATACCACAAGAGTTCAAATCATCTTCTCACAACATAAACATTCATTTTCACTGACCAAGATGCAAACACCCATAGCTTAAAAACTGTAAGAATTTTGCAGCTTTACTCAATACCAAACTAACCCATCGACCAAAGTCAATACAAGTTTCCTCACAAGCTTCTCTGGCCTTTGGAACGAACTCTTACTTCTTCACCATGCAAGGTAAGATCCTGTTTCTGTATCCTTGATGTGCATTTGAATTTCCACTTAGAATTCATGAGGTTATTATTTCTGAAGGGCTACTTTGTTAAGACTGTATTACACAGCCACCTGTTGTGACAGCAAAAAACAGAAATCCCACTAGTCTCTTATTAACAGGCTTCATCGTATTATATTCAAAGTATAAACTAAGATGGCTTATGAATATTTTCTTTTGAATTAAAATACCAGTTTCTCATATGAAATGGAGTTTATGATAATTCAGAGCTTATCTTCACAGTTTGATGTCTTTGTCCTTCCTTAGATAAATAGTCTGCATATCACATCAGTGATAACTGTCCTTTGACTTATTCAGGAACTTAACTAAGGGGTTTTTGTTCGGGTTTGGTTTTGTTTTTTTTTTTAATAAAAATCACCTCCACACAGTGTTTTGTTGTTGGTCTCCCCTCAAATTTTCATATCAGATGGAGCAGAAATTTTAGAGGCATTTAACCAGAAAAAAAAAAATCCCTCATTTCAAAGTAAAATAATTGGAAAAAAAAAAAAAAAAGAAAGAAAAGCAAACAATCCTTGCCATGACTCCTGTACACTTTAACTCACAGCTTTGACCTGCTGCCAGTTTTGAAACTCCATCTACTGAGAAAGAGGGCTTTCTTCCAGCAACCTGTCCACTGGCATTTGGGACAAGCGATATGTGCACTCTCACACAGCACATTTTCACCAAAATTGGACCACGTCTCCTATTTTAAAGTGAGGGCTCAGCAGTAAAGGCCTAAGAGTACAAACACCCTCCCTATTTAAACACAGTAGCATCAGCACCATTTTGGCTGTTTTCATTGATGCAACACCACCAAACCTGTTGCCCTCCTCAGCAGCTCAGCTTCAGGAACTCATTCTCTTCCCTTCAGCGACTACGGGTAAGATCTCCAACTCTGTGAGGCACCCTCTTGCTTTATACACATAGCTACAATATTTTCATTACAAGTTTTCTAAGAATAGCTCAACAAGGAAACAAGAAAACACATTAAGAACTTTAATTTCCCTCATTCTTGCATTTTTCCCAGATCAAAAAGGAGTCACTGATGACTGACATGAAAGTAACCCGCACACCCTCTGCGCAAGAACAAAACTGCTTTTCTCCTCGCACAAGTTTCATGCATCTGCCTCTTAATCTCCAGCCGCTCAGAGATCATAATTCCTTCTTTAATCTCCATAGGGATCCTGCTGCTTCTTTGATAAAACAATTCTTTGTGTTTGACTGTTTTCTGTTGCAGTAACGTCATAGTTAGACAACTCATGTCACGTCTCCTTTCCATAAAACACTGTCAGTCTACACAATTTCCAAGCCATTTTTCCTCCACTTTGTGAAAGTACTCTGTAGCCCTGATGGAAAACCTGTCACTCACCTTTCTCTCTCCAGCTAAACTATTTCTCAGTAGCCAAATGACATTTCCTCTCCGTTGGTTTTGGCCACGTTACTCCCCATACATGAAGTCCTCACATTAACCTTATATATCTGAAAAATCCTCTCAAGGGATTCTTAGTTACCTATTTAACAGTATTCAAAGTGTTCTTGCCACTACCTTGTGGTCTCCTGGTTACACAACCAAATGCCAAAGAGAAGACAATTGAAGAAAACTAACAGGACTGTTATTTGTTTTGATTTATCACTCAACTCAGACATAGGTGTTGACTTACATTTGCCCGCATGAAGTAGAACAAAAATAGGAAAGGCCGCAATTTTTTTGCCCCTCCCCCATGCAACATTTGAATTATACCTGCGCCTCTAGGTTCTCTCAAGCAGCTGACAAGCATTTAAATAACATCTTGCAAGCAAATTGAAAAGCTAGGAGAAGCAACATGTGTAGAGATTTGAGTAACTGAAACAATGAGCAGCTCTGCAAGAAAATGAATTTAATTAAAGTTACTCATGCAGACTCTTACCCCTAGAAATCTATAAATCTGAAAAATCATTTCCCTTTCAATTAAGTTTGTAGTTGTCATTTCAGAGAGAGAAAAACAAGTCCCCACTGACCAGGTTTTCCAATACCAAGCAATTAGGAGAAATACATAACACAGGACTGAAAACATTTCACGTAAGAAAAATCCAGAAAAGCCAGCGAGGATCTACAGTCCTCACAAGTCCCACCACAGCCAAACAATTCCTTTTTAAAGTTAAAAGTACAGATGTATCAACTGGAGATGTTTCAAGACAGTGTCTGTGTTATGACTAATACTCTGAGGAGGACTCACATCCCCTAACTCGCACTTCTTATATAATCACTGGGAAAAAAAAAAGTTTCTTTCAGAGGATTTTTTAGAACATCTGAATTAGACGCCTGATCTGAACTGCACTCTCATCCCCCTTTCTTCACCGCTGCCTGGAGCCTGCAGAGACTTACCTCCTAGCCTGGCTGCCTCATCTCTTCTGCAAGAGACACAGTCCAATATATCAAAGGACCAGAATGAGCAAAAATGATGCTGCTCACTGCAGTCATTTATTTCTATGAACAAGTTTTGGACAATCACTTTCAGCTACTTTCTGAATAATCACACAAGCCAGGAGATCATGACTCTCTGCAGCAGCAGCACCGAGATTTCTTCACTGCTGCACACTGGCGGGAAAGGTGGTTCTACAGGACGTATCAGAGTTAACCTTGCTATGTCCAAATGGAGCTTCTGTTAATCAAGTATGCCATCGCTGATTTTCCTAGAAGTCATTTATTTCTTCCTCTCACCCCATTAACACAGCAACTCGTAAGGAGTTAGGTTGAACTCCCGATTTCCAATTGTTGCAGTCCAAATACTTCCCCTTCACACCATGCCAGCGACAGGAGAGCACTCAGGATGTTAGGAACAGCTGCAATTAATAGTCTGAACTCCATTAATTCCAGTGAGAGGAATCAGGGGCTCATACTCTCTACTGTTAAGATTTTTCAAAGCTGTTTTGTGGTAATCACACACAGTAGAAACAGCCGTTAGCATTCACAGATGTGGTATTCACAGTATTCTGGTGGATCAGCTGTTTTTTTTCCAAAAATGAGCTTGAATGAAATCAAAGTTAATGTGAAGGTTCTCAGTTTTTCCCCTAGGCAAAACTCCCACTGAGCTTAGCAAGAACTGAATCAGACTCATGAAAGGTTTAACATCACTGGTTTTATTTGAAAGCTGGGATCCAATCCTACGATTTATCTGTGCGCACACACAAAAAACCCCACACTCCGCTTGACCTGGCAGTGAGTTATTCATTCAGAAGGGATACAACATTGTCTCTAAAAAAAGCTTCAAAGAGTGGAGAGGAATAGATATTTCACCTCGTTCACCTCTCTAACAGTGGTAAGAGTAAATGGGACTGATATGTGCAAAAGTTTCAGTAAACCACAGAAAAAGCCATCCTTCTCTGCAGGAAATTTTAAGCCACACAGCCTTTCTGAAATCTCACTTTACCACAAGTGAGGACCGTTTGTTAAACAAACAAGGCAGCAGGTCGAATACTTGGGAGTTCCTTCCCTTCTCCGTATTCTCTGGTCAGAAAAATGACTACAGGAGTCTGTAAGGTGATGGCTGTTACAGGGAACTTCATCAGGTTCGCACAGCTGTGGCATCCTCACCATGCACGGAAATTCTTGTTAAATTACAGCTTTTAAGAGCAGACTGGATCTATAATGAAGTTCGGAGCAATGTGCTAATCCTTGGCTAAGAGGCATGGGGACACACAGAAGGGAGCAGGGGGAAACACTTTTTCCAAGTAATTACCTGTAACGGGAAAAGAGCAGCAATATTCTCCCCTCTGCCCCCCCCCCCCCCCCAACTTCAATGCAAATAAAACAGGACTGTGAAAATAAGCAGAGGTATACAAACACTATGTATGTTTACACTGCAGTACTCTACAAGTTCAGATTTCATCTGATTTTCAGCTAGCGTAACGAAAAATCTTCATATCGTCTCATCTGAATGGTGTTAACACTTGGCAATTCAAAGATTTATATAAATTAGGAGACATCATTTGCTTATTTGGATCATTGCTTATTTCTCTAGGATGCAAAGCTCTCATACAGCTGCTGTCAGCTCTGCAGAAAGATTCCCCAGTAGAGCAGGGAAGTTGGAATGGTGGGCAGTATATACTGCCATAGGTCCCCCAAAGGGCACAACATAGGCTCACGTTTTATTTGCAACAGAACACATCAAACAAGATGAAATAGAAGAGGTAACTGCTACAGACAGAGGAATTACATACATGTTACATCCAGAATAAGTACATTAAGCGGAAGCGGATTGCTGGTCCAAACACAGGCACTGCCTGAGCAAGTGATTCATTGTACTCTATTAGTGATCTGACATACAGCCTCGAGTCATTATATATGCTTCAAGTTATCTACCTGAAGAGTTATTTGTTTGCCTCAGAAGGTTGCAGCGACATTGTTACAATAAGAATTCATTCATTCTCATTTTCCAGGGCCTGCTCTAAGCAGAAGCAGCACAATAACCCCACTCTCCTCTCCTAACCTTTGACAAACTAGCTTAAAATAAATACTCAAACAATTTAATACATATACATTCTTCTATAAAATGCTTGACCTGACATCCCTGTGATGTTCACATTGCTAACTCTAAGAGAACACAGTTTATCAAAGGATACGCTCTTCTTGAGAGTTTGTTTATCCACACACAGACTTTGTGCAGACTGTTGGGTATAGTTCATTAGCAACCCAAGATGCCCACGATCCCTCCATGCTCAGCATGCTACACATATTTTGACAAACAATTAATCAGAACTCAGTACTGCATCTGGCTTGTATTTACAGCCAAAGAATGAATTGGGTTGAAAAAGCAACTGAAAGGATAATACTTCAACCTGATGACTTTGTAGTTGGGTTTTGTTTTCCTGGAAGGAATCTGCTAACATATCATGTTGGAGAGACCCAACAGACATTGAATTTATGAGCCTTTAGGTAAACAAAACATATGGTGCTTGCTATGTTCCATCTATCTGGTAATCAGTCATTTAGCAATAAATGCACAATAAAATTTGGCCGACTTCTCAAGACACGACATCTGAGGAGATCAGTTACAGACTTAATTTAGACAAATTCTTCATAGCAATTTTTTTCTTCATATTACTTTATCTCTCTTGTTCCATGAAGTTTTCATTAACTCCTGTGGAAAATGAGACCTGGATTCTTCAAATCATAATATGGATGTAAAATACCAGTGAGTTCAGGGTATGAAATGATGGATTAATCTGTGACACCGACCAGTAATAGCTCCAAATTGTTCTGTTTGTAATTATATTGCCACCAACGTCTAAAAAACTATACCCTGAACATTGTTATTTTACTGTTCTTTTAACTAAAGCTTCTCAGAAGAGTTCCCTCTTCCCATGTCTCCATCCTAGAGCAGTACCTGCAAGCCCCAGGTGCGAAGCAAGCCCACCCTGGACTCGCAATTCCAGAAGGCAGGTCAGGATCAGTGTTGCTCCCAGGGCTTTGGACATGTCCCTGTCTGGAGGAAACTACAAGCTGGACCTTAATTATGTACACAGTGAGGCACAGCCACAAAGGAATTTTTCACAGAAGCTTAGACACAATTTTCAGCCTAGTCAGACACCTTCCTCCAATTTTTAATCACATCCCAAATCTTCAGAGGGGAGGGGAAAGGCAGTGGAAAAAAAAAAAAAAAGAGAGAGAACAAGTAAAAGATCACCGCATTTTGGCTCTACTCCAGGGAATGCCAAGTATTGAAATGCCACTTGCAATAAGGACCTAAATCCTAAATTCTTACAATTTTCAGACAAGACCGCCAGACTACAAGGTCATTTTTTTTGTTGTGCTGAAACAACGAATATTCAGGTTTTCCATACTGAGAGTAAAAATCTTCAAAAGGCAAAACCGAGAAAACCTCTCCATGAATTTTCTGATGAGATGAACAACCTGGGGGACCCCAAGAACCATACTTGAGTGCAGGCGAACGCTCTGAGCACTGAGATTTGGAAGAGCAGAGGGACTTGGCGAAGGCAGCGATCCCATCTCTGCCCAGGGACTCCCCGATGTGCCCCTGACCGACCCAGCAAGCACGGAGCAGGCAGGAGCAGAGCACCCTGACAAGCAGCACTTGGCTTCCAGAGGCCACGTACTACAGGAACATCTCCAAAAGCAAGAGGCAGGGTGTTGGGGATTTCAGGCTGGGCAAAGGCATGTGAGCAATCCAGCCGCTATGTGGGAACGAAGTATAAGTTTACAAATACTGTGTCCTTGTGCGCTGGGAAAAAAGAAGATAAGAAGAGCCTGACCTGACAAGCAACAGCTGGATGCTGAAGAATGAGATAAGTAACTGCATCCACTGTGACCTTGGCAAGGTTTCATAGACAACTTTGAGGAAGTTCCCATGAGAAAATTGGGGAACCTACATAGCTGCAAACCACAAGTAGGTGTGTTTTAGTAATGAATAAACATTAGCAATGTACCAATAATATTAGGACTAGTAGGCATAATTATCGTAAACTGTATAAATATGAGCTATCCGTGCAAGTAAAGTGAAGCTTGCTCTATCACTCACATTGAGTTTGTCTGCTTGACTTCCCATGCTGTCGCCGCAGCAGGGTTTTAAAAACACAAGAATTTTACCAGCAAGTTTAATAACATTGGCCCATTCAGGGTCAAGCAGCAACTAGCTACAAGTTTGGGTATGACAGAGATTATTACAGAAGTCTCTGGAGATTCATGTGCCCACTGGAAGGGTTCAGCAGGACCTCTGCCTTTTGTGGGTCTGTCCTTAAAGCTCCAAGGATTTATATGCCAAACTTAGGACAAATCTGTTGAATGAGCTCTTCCACTCACTTTTCCTGCATGATTAAGTGCCTTACTGAATCAAGATAGCTAAATTTATTACAGAGACGCATTAAATAAGGGTGATGACTTGGCAGCCATGTCAAGTCGAGAATGTATTAATAGGTCCAGAAAATATTCAAAACTCGTATTAAGTAACTCGTCTCTATTCCACAGTACATGCTCCTCAGACCTCCTCTCCAAATCCCCACAGTGCTGAAGCAGGCTTCCAGCTGTAGCATTCTCCAAGAGCTAACATGAGGTCCAGGCAGCATTTCCTCACCCAGTTTGCGTTAGAAACATAACCATAAAATAACAGTTTAACCTCACTGTGCCACGTAAGACCAGTTAATGCTTTTCTGCAAGAACTAGCAACCAGCCAGCGCTTTGTGTATACATACCTGATTCTACTTCCAGCACAAAAACAGATTTCTTAATGTCAGTTTCATTTATTACTGAGATGTAGAACAGTGAGAAATTATTAAAGACTTGAAAAATCAATTTAAGCATTTTAACTTTGAGACCAGACTCTTCAGCTGCTGCAATCTGTGTAACACAAGATGCTGCTAAGAGGTCTCCATAAAGTGAATTAGAGCAAATCATTTCTTTGTTCAGCTCAAACATGCTTAGAAGATCGTTTCTACATTGTATTACCTCAGGGGAATCTAGCATTAATACTTCAGTAACAAAAAGGTTAGGAATGCAGGAAAAACTGTGGTAAACTACACAAATCAAGATTTGATCCTGATTTTATTGTAATAAACTTTCTTTAGAATAGTGTTTCACTGAAGAATATTTTTTTTTTTTTTACAAATAAAGTATTTCATTTAATTGCCCATATAGCGTTTAGGAGGTTGGAGGTATGAGGTTACTATTAAATATTGCATTCTATGTACAAGGACTGCAAACAAAAGAACTGGTTCTATATATTGTATTGTGTGGCTTTCTTGTTTGTTGTGGGTTTTTTTTCTTCAAACATTCATTGGTCCATTTACAGTGTCTTCAGTTCTGTAGATTCAGATACTCAGTTCTATTTTAAAAGCAGGTTCAATGCTATAATACAGAAAACAATCTATATTTCAATATATGCAGTCTGTGAGCTTGACATAAAAGATAAGAAACAGATGTAGGTCCAGATGAAGAAATGTGTCTACTGTGAAGTTTAAGGGGCAATTTGGCACAAAAATAATTGAAGTCAATATGCACAAAGAAAATCTGTCAGCAAATTGCAATGCTTGACTGAAGTGCAGATATATTAAAAAAAAATTATATGTAGGCTCTATGTGGTCTACCAGTTTAAATGGATTAGTACTACATTAGAATTCGTCTACTTTACTTCAGTCAAAGTATTCACTATGAATATAAAAAAAGAAAACGCTCACTGAATTTGAACCATAGATCTCTTAATAAAACTTTCATTTATGGAGCTGCTGGGCCAGGGCAGCACTGCAGCCTCACCAGCAAGACCACTGGGCTGGGACCAGCCCGAGAGACCAACCCCTGCAGGGCCCCCTTCCACAGAACTTAATACACACACAAGAAATGTGTCCTCATAATTGTGCCCAAAAAATTTTCAACCCAGAGAGCTTTGCAATATCCATAATATTGCCTAGCAATTTCATAAAGATTCTAACATGAAGAGTCATATTTATTCTAAGTTTTAACCAATACTGTCTTTCTACAATCTGTGATTAAGAGCCTCCTGCCTCCCCCACCCCAGCTAGTATTACCTCAAGTTCTAAAAAGCTAAAACCTTAAGTTAATAGCAACCAGAAGGCAAATATGGAAAGCCAAATACTGCTTTGAATATTTCCTCATCCAGACCAAAGGAGGGGTTTTTAATCTTATTTTTTACACCACCATCTTATCCTCTTATTATTGTTTATACTAGTGCCTGAACTCCTGGAATTTTCAAAGTTGAGAAAATCCAAGTGACCAATCCTTTACCATATTAATAGAATTAACCAGAAAACTTCCTAATGAACAGCCCTTCCTCACAGTTTGTCATGGTACCATCTTACTAATTCCTAGTAGATATTAACACTTTATTTAAATGTCTCAAACATTTTTATTATTCGATCAAATTTTGTATACTTTACTCCCAGGTCTGTTTTAACAACCTCATTATGCCTCTCTAAAAGACATCTAATATCTCTTGAAGTATTCTTACAGCAGAAGCACTGTGTTTGTAATGTGTGACACTATAGATAGAAAACACTGATTTTGACTACCTTGTTTCTTTAGGCCTAATTCTATTTACACATGACTTGGAAAGGAACAACAACTCATCCTCCAAGTACAGCTCTATCCATCCACTACTTCTGTAACAAATGAAGCAGACCAGAGAAAAACTACTGATTTTTCTGAGCTCACAGGCACTGTAACTGCAGTTCTTACTACTTACCAAGTTCTAAGCACAAACATGAGGAAGAACCCTGCTTCCTTACCTATGGAAAGCTGCTTTATGAAGGAAGTTAAACCAGGTTGGGGAAAAAAAAAATCCACACATACCTTGGCAGTGATATGCAAGGGGGTTTTTTTTAGACACACATGAGCTTGAATATAGATTTAAATGGCATATTTAAACACCTCTTGTTCAATAAATAAGTGAGACCAGATATGGTAAACCAAATTTGCTTCTTTCAAATTACTAGTTTTTCTTGCCTCTTCCTTGGAAACAGGAGTTAGCCTTGGCTGCTTCACATGGCTTGCTTGCATTTTATTTTTTTTTGTAATTTCAGTTCAAAGGGAATTCTCGATCATTCCCTGCTGCTTGAGGCAATTTCAAACAAGCTCACACACTTTTAGCACAATTCTAATTAGCTTTGTTCTTATGAGTGGTGAACTTGTTTCAGTCCCATTATATACATGTTAATTGTTATCTTAACAAAGAATAATGAATTTGCAAAAGTAATGGTTGTTTGACATCTACTTAAAACACCCTTTAATCCTTCCTCTGGACTAAAAATAATTAAAATGGGTTTGGTTTTCGAATTATTTTTAATTATCATTCCTATGTTACATTTATATGTAGATCTTATTACTTATGTTATCTGTACAGCATTGTTTTCCACATAACCACCCCTATAACAAACTGCCTGGAGTTTTAGAGGGGCAGGGAAGAGGTTTTTGGTTTGTTTCTGCAATGTTACCTTTCACTTTATAATATAGATATTACATATATGTGTGTGTATTTATATAAATAAAAAAAGCTCAAAAGCCAATATAATGAAGAATTGTTTCATATTTTGCAGTCACTGAGCCATCTTTACTCCCAGTAGCTAAAGTTTCATCTTTTACAGCAGTAGCACACAGAGCACATTTCCAGAAGGTCACCAAAACACAGTTTCTAGCTCTTTAGGAGCTCAACTAGCTTCCTGTACTGCAATACACAGTACACAGCCAAGTCTGCAGACAGACAGGCTAGAAAAAAAAAAGAAAATAAATTTAAAAAAATCAAAAATCTGCTAACATCAAAATTCTACATACAGCATCCACATGACACCAAATACTATATCCAACTGTAAAATAGTGACAACTGGCAAAAAATGTACTGAAGTTATTTTTCCTCTCAAAGAAGTGAAACATGATAGTTTAGTAGCCTCAAAGTTCATTTCCTAGCTCTTGGGGAAAAAAAGGCCTAAAGATGTTAAAAACATCAGAAGTTTGGGAGTAAGCTTCATATAAACAGAGCCCCTTCAGCCCCACACATCCACAAGTGTCATTCACTAGGCATCACTGCAGGAAAATGCAACTTAATGAACTGTACTTTCAAATGCCATAACTACTCCCTTCTATCACAAGTCAACTGCTCCTCTACACTTATTTTTACTAGTAAATATCAATACATTACTGTGACAGCTATTTGAGGAACAATTATTCAACAGCAATTTTTGCTCACGCCCAAGGAGTCGCAGTATAATCAACCATTAGAAAACTAACACAAGACTGCAGTAATTCAGAAAGACACAGCACCCAGAAATTAATCTTTTTTAAGTTCTTCAGGATTTTATTGTATCCTAGAAGACAAAATGAGAGACAGTAATCCCAAATTCTCAACATTTGATACTCCTTTCAATAGCTGTGGTAAGACCACGGTAGAAACATATATTTTAAGTGAAGAAATGAGAATTAAATCTGAAACAATACAATAGCTGAAGAGTTCAGAGCCAGCCCTGACTTACTATTAGCTCCTTTTTCTATTATTTGGCAAGCCCCAGGAAGCCCAGAAAGAACAATTACATTTGCCTGAACCAATCTGAGTGAACCAGATCTGATTTAAGCACAAAAAAGAACAACTGGATTTATGATGCTCACATTTTCTTGGAAGTAATTCTTCTTTCTACTTTAATTCACTGCAAAGCCTTTGGTCTCAAGACATCCAATAAACTATGGTTTTCACATTCAATATTCATGAAAGTAACATAATACAAAAACTAATATTGTGTTCATTTATCCTACATTTATTTTTAAAAGATTGGAAAATTATCACTTACCTACTGATTGTGTACAAATGAAAATGCTTGGTTACATGACTGAATCAACCTAACAAGTGTGAAGACAAATGTTACCACTCTTGAGTAACTCACTGTAAAGTAAGGCGGATTGGTTGGCTAAAGTCACTGTGAATTTCTTAATAAAGTTACACAACAGCTAACACATCACACCTTCCCAGTTGCAAAGAAAGATCTAGAATTTTTAACCAGTGACAATGTCAATAAAGCTCCTTTGGTATTACTAATCCTGCATCAGGTGACAATCCTGCAACAGAAGTTACATTTCTGTAATTCATAGAACTGCTTTTGATCAGGAAGTTCTCACATGAGGTTTATCCTCCTCTTCCTCTAGCTCTCAATCATAGAAGCTAAGGAGAAACTCCAAACATGCTCCAAATAAAAAGTTGTATGGCAGAATATTAAAAATAATTTAGATTTTTAAAGATAACAAACAACCTTATCCCAGTTCAATAAGCAAGAACAAGGAAAAAAGAGAGAGGAGTTAAGTTTGACTAAGTTAATTAGAAGCTCCCTCCAAATTCACTTAAGTGCTTCTGATGTGAAGGGCAGGGGGGGCAGTTTCTGTAAACATCCATTTGTTCTTCTCTGTTTTATCCCTGCTGATAAAACAATACTAGGATGCCTCTTCATGTTCAGATGCCACAAATTCTTGGAGAGTAAAAGTTGCAGAGAAATTTTTCCTCCAACTTCCAGAAAAGTTTGGGGGCTGGGGTGGGTTGAAGAAGGGGAAAGGAAAAAGGAGTTGATGTATTTTTCTCTAATAGAATACAAGTGTCAGGTAACATAAACCAGAAAGTGGCTTGTTGTCTATGAAGCAAAGATAATTTCATAGTTTAGGTCCTCTTCCTTGTTAGTTAACATAGGCTACAAGCGTCCAAGAAAAGCCCTACATATGAGCCACCTTGATGGCATGGAGCCTACAGAATATCCTACTCTAACACAGGGAAGAATAAAAGCTTACTTTCCAGCTCAATTAACAGAATCCCATGCTTGTGTCAGACTTAAAACTCTGCTGAAGGCAGAAGCAAGAAGCATTGTAAACGCATATTTGTATACAAGAACCCCATCCACAGACCGAAAAAGATAAAGTCAGCATAAATGTCTCCTGTAACAGCTGTAGAGTTTCAGAGCACTGTTAATAGATTTTTAGCATGTTTGACCCTGTCTGCCTACAGCACAAACAGATAAGCTGAGTGTAAAAGAAAGAAAAAAAAAACACCAAACCCCCCCCCCAAAACTTCCCATAACCTGTTTCTCCTAAAGAATTATTGCAAGAAAGAAAATTATATAGATACCTTCTTGTTAGCTCCTAGATGTAGAAACCACACCACCAAAATAATACCCCATTGGAGGGTTTGAAAAGTGAGGAAAAAATAATTAGGCTGACTCTCAACAGAAAGAAAATATTTTAAAGAGAAAAGCCTAATTGAGCTTTTCAGAATTAAGGCAAGATCAAAACAAGCAAGAAATGAAGTGCTATGCTTTTGATTTTTTAAAGCTGTATCCCCCACTGAGCCACCTTTGCAGGAAAACATCTTCTGCATTTTATATTCCAATTAGTGCATTAATCTTTTCTTGATTATTTATTCATATTTAAAAGTTTCCTTGTTCCATTTTGTAATTTGGAATTGCATAGGAGAATGTAACTGTACATTCACAGGCATTGCAAAAGATGCAGACACCTTTATTTCTCTTCAGACAGGATCAACCGTCATCTGAAGTTAAAGATTGTCCAATAGTCATACATATAGTGGGAAAAATAATTGTTTTAACCTTCATTATCAATAGAAATGGGGAAAGCCCTGCTTTTGTTATTTTGCCTTAAAGCTTTCTCCCTTGAAAGTGATTCTTTCAAAAGACAGATTCTCAGCTCAAGATTCTTAGACTACTAGGAACCTATGGACTCCCAAGAGACGTTAAAAGAAGCATTCATTTATGCCAGCTGCCAATTTTGGAGAACGTTTTAGAACATCGCCTTGGCTTCCATGGTTGAGAGCCAGTGGAAGAAGACTATCTAAACATTGTTAAGCAGCACTGTGTATCCAGCTACTCACACTAACAAGAATTTTCCCAGATGACAAGACCATAGAGATGTTAGCTGGAAATGTCTCTGGCGACCACCCAGCAGAGCTTCCTGGCAGAAACAATGCCATTGCCAAGAAAGATGTTCACGAGGGGATTCGTTCAGCCGAGGTTTAAGGCTGCCCCAGACAAAACATGCCCAGCTCCCTCAGCCTTGCAGGTTGCGCACCTCAGGCCCATCATGCCCAGCTTCAGAGCCTTGCACCCCAACAGCATTTTTCATCAACCATCCTGCCCCCGATGTCCCAAAGAGGACACAGCTTCAGCCAGTCTGAGAGTTCAGTTTGGGTTAGGATTCTGCCTTCCAATACAGAAGGCAGGAACCAAGGTGTAAGATATTTTGTAATGGGGAGACCGATTTAGAACAGACTTGAGGACAGGAATAAAATCAAATAACTATGCAACACAACCAGACACTCTTAACATTTGACATGAGGTATCTCAGTAGCCAGCTGCATTTTTAAGATCAGACCATTGTTATTTTAAGGATGTCCTCCCCTGGTTTTGTCTCCCTGCACAGCTACTCTACATTCCTAGCACCTAAAATATCCTTTCCACCTCTCATTCAGTATAAACAGACACATTCTTGATTTCTACAGGGAACATGGATCTTAGGTTTCTATTTCTATAATTAGTAAAAAAGCACTAGTATTCTAATTTATTTTAATTCTTGTCTGAAATAATCAAAAGCCAATCACTTTCTCCAAGATTTTCAGCATTTTAAGGATCTTAACCAAACAAGCAGGAGGAAATCCATTATAACCCACTCAGCAACTTGAAACAGGCAATCCTCATGACTGCAGCTGAGCAAACTGATAATAATTTATGATAAATCCTTCTTCCTCCTATCTGCATATTATCTGAAAACAGATGGAAGACAGCCAAAAAAACAGCAACGAATAATCTTTGCCATGTCCTTACAATGCCAACAAATGCCAGGTGAGAAACCACAAGGTAAAGTTTGAGGCTGCTTTGAATGAGTTTCTTGATAAAACAGCACGGGTCAGGTCTGACCAGATGCATGCTTGGACTGGGGTCCCACCAGTGGGAATATTTTGCAGTCTCTTTCTCTGTAAAGATTTTTATGAATGCACATTTATTATATTAGCAGAAAGCATTTGTGCATGGCCTCAAATGAACATTGGAGATTTTTGCAGCATTTTCCCAGATGGGTGATTAAAAGTAAACCTCTAGTGTTTAGAAATATCACCACAACAGTCAAACAACTTTTCTGTAAAAAAACGGTATCTGGTTTCTTTTGGTACTTAGCAGCTGAGGTCATCTGTCATCTGTAAAGCACGATGATAAAACACCATGATCACACAGGTCTTCATAACACAACTTACAAAGCACTCTTCAGAGCGTACTTTGATCAAAATGTTTACAAGGCACTAGCTTTACAAGAAGTTCAGGAACATCAATCCTTATTAGGGTTATTTACCAACACTGAAGTACTGGGGTATATACCTATGGAGTTGCAGTTCTAATCCATATATTAAATATTTAAGGTTTTTTTGTGTTGCTCTCAAAAAGGAAGGTTTTCATTAAACCCAGAATACAAAAGACAATATATGGGGCTTCTAAACCTATTCCTAAAGAAAGCCTGAAATTATTAACAGACACAGAAGAAAGGTTGCTGAAAAAGCATGCAGAACTCACATGTACTTTTAGTAAAAAAATACAAGGAAACAAATAATATTCAATGCTTGGGAAACTAAGAACATACACCACACAATTTAACACAACTATAGGAAATTGTTCTAGCAAATATTGATTAGACTTATGCTTCTCAGTCTTCATAGCTCTGCTTTCAAATACTGCAGAAGAACTAAGATTTCAAGACAAAAAAAAAAAAACAGAAGAAGAAAACCCTTAAAAAAGCCACAAACATTTTAATTTAACTATGATTCAGCTGGAGGACATGAAAATATGCACAGCAGAGCGCATCAACTAGCTGAGAGAAAACAACCAGGAATACAAACAATGAGTCAGAATGAGAGACTTGATTACAAAACCCTTGCTGTTCTTCAGAGGGTATACCAGTAAGGACTGTTATAAAATCTGACCAAAGAGAAAGCTTTACAAGGTGATTGCACTGAAGATTATTATTTTCTGACTCTAGTGGCCATTATAGAACCATTCACGTCAAACATCAATATTCTGCAATTCATCTTATGAAGTGCCAAGAAAAATCAGGCAAGCAGAAGTTTTCTTCTACATAGAAACACATTATTCAGAACACATAAAACAAAAGTAACATACGCTCATGCACCACTTCTCTTAATTCAGAAGATATTTCAGGTTTTATATTCTTCTCTCACTGACCAGATTGATTTTAGCAAAGTTGCGTGTATGCAAAATGAGGGCAGAAAGGTGTTATTTAAAAAACTGCACATCTGCTCCATACTTCAGATTGTATTTTATGTACACGTATGAATTCTGGTAGCAGAACAGCAAGATAAATACCCATAATTCAGTTGTCTCCTTACTCTCACTACTTGCCTACTACAAATCTCTCCACCCCTTTATACCCTCATTGCAGGCTTAGGTTGACAGCCTTCTCTCCCCAGCTCATGCTGATTTAATACAGCTGCAGCATCTCTCCCCTCCATCTCTCCTAAAATCTCTTCTCACTTCTTAACAACCCTCAACTTTCCTATCTACTTCTACTAGTTATTTCATTCTAATTGCATCACCTTTGGAATGCATTTTGGGTACACATTGTAGTAAATACTAGACAAAGAAAATTGTGCCACAACAAGAGGAAAAGAGCATAATAGCTTTGCGTGCTAAAGAGATGAAGCCAGTGAAGGAAGAGTTTTGATCTACAAGGATTACACATTAACAAAAGGAAGTATTTTTAGTGCCTGCATTCCCCAGTCTGTACTGAGAGGATCTGTTCTCTGATAAAGAAATACAAGAAATATTTCTCACAGTTCAAATTTGCTTAGAGTAAGTTATACCTTAACAGATTACAGATTTCCTGTACATTGCTTTGTTTTCATTCCACATCTCATTACATAATACATTACCAAGAGAGATTATTAGGGGATGAAAAAAACCTCACAGACTCCATACAAGCGTCCCCCAAAACCACCTCATTGCCACGGTCACCATCAACTCATATGTGTGCCACATTTCTCTAGGCTGTTAGAATGTATTTCAGAGATGGAAAAACAAAGCCATATTATTGAAGTAAGAGACAGAAGCAATTTCACAGCAACAATAAGGTCCTTTTGTTATTTCACCTGAACAGTAGAATAACTTAGAGAGCAGCAAAACGAAAAAAGGGAAAAGAGCATAAGTGATGTTGAAAACTGGGTAAAATATACATGGGAATATTTCAAGCTACCTGGTAACTAAGTCACGCCATACAACTTCAGTGTGAGCCTCAGTAGGTCACCTGATGACAGATTAAGAGGTATTCTAGGCGCACGCAGGAAAGTAACTAAAATTGTATACTAGTTGTCAGAAACAGCTACAGTGGTAAGTATATACACATTATCAGATACTACTATTTGAGTCCAAACATATCATTCACGTATGCCTGACAAGACAAATATATGCTGTCCATTTCAGATGTTCTGATTTTTCAAATGATTCAAAGCTGAAAAGCTTTAACATGTATACCAAGTTTCTTTTAACCTACAAAAGTTCTATTTAGTTGACTACAACCTATGGCTATTTTTCAGGAATACTAAGCAAATTAACACATTTAACTTGTTTTCTGTGATTTTAGATCTTTTAGAATCCAGTTGCAACTAAGTTTCTTGTCATCAGTGTTTTGGATACTGCATCCTGATTTATGTAACCAGACATTTTTGTGCTTCTCCACATGCACAGATGCCTATTTGGTCATAAAGGTGCCAAAGACAGGAAGATAAGTTATATGCAACTGCCCAATCGTATTTTTACGAAATTAAAAAAAAAAAAAGAAAAAATCAAAGAAAAAGGAACTGCTTACAAACTCATGCAGACATAAAAAGATGCAGTTCTTCCGTGAATAAAGACAAGTATGATGGAACAAAGTGAACTGTAGAGTTTTAGTCTCAAATTCTTTGCAGGGTTTGAATTTCTGCTGGATGCAGATCTAATCTACACTTAAACTAAACTGACAAAGCTTAGCTGTCGTGATTTGCTTTTGTCTACCTGGTACTTTTCCAGAAAGCAATGAACTTTTCTTTTGTAAACTAAGTTCACACAGGCAAGACTGGACTTTGAGAAATCTATTCATGATTTCCCACCAATAATATGCCATTTTTCCCCACCACAATGCTATTTTAACTCCATGACCTTTTTCTCCCAAGTCAGTATAGGCTGCCATAAAGAATACTGCCCTTTTAATAAAGACATTATGAAGGAGTAGAATGGAGATACTAAAAGCAGAAAATTAAAAAAAAAATCGGAAGTAAAGATTTAGAGGTTAATAGGACTATTTTTCTTCCAACTTAAACTGATTCAAAACCTTTTAAGTATTTGCCATTACACCACATAGAGAACAGTCCATCACGACTTGGAAAACAGTGTCCCTGCTGCTTTCAGTCGCACTTCTCAAACATTACACATTTTCACCCATGAAATCAAGAAAAAAATGATTGTCTATATGGAAAAAACATAGAAACATATTCCCCTCTTCACTACATGTGATACTAAACACCTTCAAGCAATTTCAGAAAGCTGTATTATGCTTCCAACGATTTAAACTTCTCTATTTAACTATTTTCAGGCAAAACAGAAAGGAATTTTAAATATAGTACTAAAGATCTTATTTGCCTAATTGTAAGAAACAGCTGCAGGTTGTGGTCTCTTATACACATCAGAGCTACCAGTGTGAGCTTCCTGGACTCCTGAAGTATCTCAGGACTGCTGTCACTGAAATGCAGTTACACAGAGGTGAAACTTCTGTGCAGAGTTGGATAAAACATATACAGACTCTAGAGGGAGTTCTAACTTTGCCATATTTTTCCCCTTACAAAATTTTTATCAGTAGTTCAGAACTAAACAAACAACAACAACAAAGGCAAATCCATGCATGATGTTTCTTCTGGATGTCTGCTTTTTCCCCTTCCCCCTGTTGCTGGACAGAGTGGGAACTGCCTGGCACAGTCAAATATCTGCTTTCTGCTGATACTGACACATATTTTGGTTTTCTTTCTTACCCCATCATGATGTATAGTAAGTCTTAATTTAGTTGTTCTTGGGTGACTTCGGTGCACCTTCAGTCTGAATAGTTCACCAGTTCATGCAGCATCTGGGAGACCTGTGATATTTAAGGAGGATGAATTACACTCAGATTGCCAGTCTTTAAATATTGAACACAACAAAGAGTTTGTAAAGATATTTTCACCAACATAAATTAGCTCCTTTCTAATGCAGTACTGCTGCCTATGCATTCCTGTTGCCAATTCACAGAGCGTGTGTTTACGTGCATTACGCTGGGACACACACTAGCATACGCCAGCACAAGAATAGCTGGATCACAAAGATAGCCAGCACATCTGCCACACTCTCGTGAATCCCTGAACGAGCTTTTAGCTTTGCCAGGCCTCTTGAAGCAAGGGGATTTGCTTGGCATTATGCACTTGGCAAAAATGGCCCCAAGTTGCAGGAGGAGCTACTATTGAGCAACCAAGAATGCAGCTGTAGTACCCACATCGTCTGTCTTCATACAGCATTTTGAAATAAACATACTTTCTTTACGGCTCTAATTGAACTTTAATAACTCACAAATACAGCAGACTGACCACTGGATATCAAGAAGCCAAAAAAACCACAAAAAAAAAAGAAGAGGACAATATATGTTTCCAATATTTCTTTATATTGAAGGGAAACTTAAGCAATCTAATATTGCAATATTTTTCTGCTTTGAGGCACAGCATTGTGTCAGCTCATCCTAGCTGAAGAAATTCATAACAACTGGAATAAAGGCTGGTAATCCTTTATTACTGTGCCTTCCTGTTAATCTAACATCTGCTTTCACTTTTGTTATTAATTAGTGTTTCAAAAACAGATTAAAACTTTCCCCTTCCCATTTTGGTAAAGATGACAATTTACAGTGAGGAAAAAAAAACAAAACCCACAAAAACACTCCTCCGGCAAGTCTTCTACCTGTCCAAACATTCATTAACACAAAAAAAAAAAGAGAGATTTGCATTTCAAATTTTTCCTCAGAGGATAAACTAGCACATTGCATGGACATAACAGTAAACTATCTGTAGAAAAACTCAGATGACTTCTAACATCCATATGTTGACTTCTAACTTCCATATGTTACCAGGGAAAAAAAAAGAGGTACACTTAAAACAGCTGTCTACCTCTCAGCCTTCATCTCACACTGCTACAGTGTTTTACGTCGCTACAATGGTATCAGAATCTACAAAACACACAAGTATACATATATATATATATATATAAATAAAAGGTATGAAACTCAGCTGTCCCCTGACCACTCAATGGTTTCATTTTAATTCAAGGAGTAAAACCAGTCAAAACCTAGACACTGGAGCAACAAGGAAAAAAAAGTAAACTGCATTTAAAGGGATTTTTGAAGGAGTGAGAAAAGTGTGCTAAGCCAGATATTCTTTATTTTTAAAGTGCTCTTTCATCCTGTTTCCCAAACTTGACTCTATTTCAAGTCAGTATTGCAGGATGCAACTATGCTGAACTTAAGAGATCTTTTCAGGCATCAGAAATACTTTGCCTGTCAGCATTCACCTGCTGAACCCACTGCAAGTGCAGAAGTCTTCTCTTCTATTTTTCTGCTCCACTTTGTGGAGCAGTGGATAATCAGAAAAAGACCTGCAACGCAAGTTTCAGAAGGGGTGATTTTCCCCTGAAGTAGTAATATGACAGGCAGCACAGAATTCTGGAGGAGGAACTCCAACAGTCCTATCTTTTTGCTCTTTCCATGTTTTCAAACTATCTCCTCGGCATCCAGAAGTTAAGCATTTGTACAAAGTACATTTCTTTCTCCTCAATACTGATTTAAAACCATTTTTCATAATAGGCTCTGAATAGCAGGGGGCAAAAAACATTTCACTTCTGTCAAAAAGAAGCAATGGAATAACGGACTGGCTGAAAACGTATATTCCCTAAACGCTGCGGCTCTTGGACAAAGACACTCACACTTAAGTGAGCCACATGAAGTAAATTGCCTATTTGCGTAAATATGCCAAACAACTACTTACACACTTGATGGCTGGTCACAAGCTGAACATTCGTTCCTAACTCCGGATCACAAGCTTTTTATTGGTGCTGGCACAGACTGTGACAGTAGAAAAGAGTTTTCAGGGTACTGCAATGCTGAAAATCAGTGCTTTACAGAGGGGCATGTGAAGTTGTTTGAACAGAGGGATATTTGCCTGAACAAGCATCACCGGGCTGTTAGGGACAGGAGGAACAGCCACAGTCAACAGGCCTTTGCTATCAGTAATTAAAATCAGTAATCAATCAGTAAAACAAATACACAGAATTTATTAGGACTTCATTTTTTGAGAGAAAGGTAGTTTTCCTGCTAAGAGTTATGTTTGATAATATTCTGATTACATCATTAGCATTTACAACTTCATATGGTAAAACTTCACCAGACCTAACAGTACCTAAGCAGATGCTCTGTTCAATACATAAGCAACTCTGCCAAACAGTGCATAACAAAATCCAAAGTTTTTAAACCAAGATCAGATTAATGGCTGGGTTTTTGGGGGTTCAGGTTGGTTCATTTGGGTTTTTTAATTCATTACATCTTCAACATATCTGGGGTGCAGCAGGTCAGCTTTGTTCCCTCTGAAGGGGATCACAACTGCACTCAAGCTCAAACCTCCAACTGCACTGTGCTAGCATGCAGTAATCCAGCTCTCTAGCTGTCCACAACTGCACTGTAACATTCTGATCTCTCACAGTACTGAGGAAAAAGTGAACTTGAATTTCCAGTTGATTTTCTACAGTCACTTTCAAGTAAATTATACTTGCACTTGAATTATTTTACAGTTATAAGCCAGTGCATTTCAGCGACCACTGATCCAATTTGTATAGTTTATCATTCGTTATGAGACACTGATGGCTGTTTAATATGTCCTAAACATAACCTTGAGACAACGGGAGCTCAAAGCATTTCATAATTATATTCCTCAGTAGGAAGCAAGTTCCACAGTTGACATATGGAAAGACCAAACTGTTCTTCTATTCAAAACAAAAATACTTTCTGTTCTTTCAACTGTTAACTATTGGACATTTCAACTGTGTTTCTCTGTAAAGCACTCCATGACTTTCTGAAGAGCACTTTGTATTTTCCTCCCCACTTTCAAAAGCATACAAGAGAGGCAGAGAAGTACAGAGCTACAGCTGAAGTAGAGACACAGAAAGAAAAATCTCAACATCCTAGACACCCATGACTTATAATCACATCACAATTACTATCCGGCATCGTTAAAATGCGGTAAATAATTCAGCCTGTCAGTAGATCAGACCAGAAGGATATGCTTTATCATCATCTCCCAGCAACAGCCTTCCTGAAAACCCCTGTGAGTTAAATAGCTCCAAGTCATTTCAGGAGACAGTGACCCTTCAAGATGCGCTAAACCTTTACTATAAAACCCAACCAGGTGCTCATCATGCAGATCTACTGAGGTGCTTACAAAGGTTTCATGAATAAACGGATAGTTGTGGCTCACACACCATAAAGGACAGAGCTCAGCAGCTCCCTTCGGTTGGGAAGCAATAGAGAGAAATACTTTGACTTGCATATGCACGGACAACTATAAATCAGTAAGACTGCCTCTGAGTTTCTGTTCCAAGCCTGCACTCAAGCAGTAGTTCATAGGCTGTCTCTTGTAGAAGAGCATGCAAAAATTTCTAAGCGCAAGAAAGGGCCTGTAGAAGCCAAACAGATTTATCCACCGAGCAGCCAGTTGTCAGTGGAAAAGTCAGCTTACTCATTAGTCTGCCTCCATATAGGAGAAAAAAAAAGGAAAAAAAAAAATTACGACAAAGACTTAACAGCAGTGGTTAAGATTAAAGCTAACCTCCAAACCCTCTTAGCCTCTAAAATACATACTTTTATTTTTAAGGTGTCCTTTCATTCTATTTCCCATGCTTTACTCTTGTCCAAATCAGCATTGCAAAAAGCCACCTATGCGGAACTTAAGAGGATTTGGGGGACATCAGAAATACTCTGCACATCCGTATTAGACTGCTAAACGCACTCCAAGCGCAGCGGATTTCTTCCCTGCTTTTCTGCTCCATCCTGTGGTAAAGCTGAGGTAATGGGTTAGGTGCATTTAGCACCTAACTACCAATTAATGACCTGTTAAGCTTGGCATGTACCCATTTTCAATAGCAGAGATCCAAACATCTTTATAAAGATGGAAATCCCCTGGGAAGGCAGTTGCTAAAAAACAAAGCCTTAAGCAGAAGATCATCTGCTGAGAGTCTAAGGAAATAGGCGGGGGGAGCCCAAGGGCTCTGGAAACTTACTTTTTAAGAGATTCAAGAAATTAAAATCGTTGTGCAAAGGGCAGGAGCAACTCCGAAGGACTAAGGGGAGAAAGGAGTAATTTCCACCTCTTCCATAAGACTACAGAAAACATTCAGAAGTTGAGAGGAAGGAGATGCAAGCAAAACACCCAAGGTAAAAGCTGTCGTCTCTAGCTACGCCTGCTGCTTCACCAGCTGGACAGAGCACTCAGATTGCTCCAAAAACCCAAGAGAAGGAAAGCTGGCCTTGATATAGAGAACAAACGTGTGCTTGTAAATCTGCTTACTCGTAAATTTCCTTAACAATTAGCCGCATAGTTGCTTGACAAGAATATAGCCTTGACTAGGTACAAGGAGGATGACCATAGATAAGGGTTGCAGGCCATTAACTCTAGCCTTAATTAGGAGTCTTGAGAAACAGGCAAAAATGTAGATAAGGAAAATGAGCAAGGACATGAGCGATAGCAGCTGGCTAGAACCCTACTGCGCAGAATCACTCAAAGGGGTCAAACAGCGGACAGGTGAGGAAGACTACGAAAGACCACCAGAGGATCTCCGAGGACCACCAGAGACCCCAATACGCCTGCGCAAAAGAGAGATAAATATGTTAATGACTTCTCGGAAAAGTAATGAATATGTAATATGTTTCTCGGAAATCTAATGAATATGCATGTAACCTCTGTATTTAAGTTGTATGATTAGACTTAACGGTATGCACGATAGGTGGAGCGATCCCCCGTGCATCCAGCGCTGCCAATAAAGAATACCGACTCAATTGTTTATCCAACTTTTGAGTTAATTTCTTTGAATCAATCTGGCGACCCAGATGGGACATTCTCTGCTCGGCTGCAGGACCCGCTGAGAACAGGACTCCCTAGGGTACCCCCGGGATTTTCCCGGAGGGACTCCTCGCCTCACTCGGATCACTGCGGGAGCAGACAAGAACACCATCTGAAGGAATAAAGGTATTCTTTAAAATTTTTTGGTTGGGACCGGTCATTTGGGCTGTCCATAAGTCATAAGATTTACTTATGCAGGATGGCGTATGCCAGGTAGTTGATGCTCTTGGTATACATTTGATTTTGGTTTGATACGTGTTTGGACACTTTTGTTTCAGTATACTTGTATGCTGTTGTGCACTTTACGTGCTTTTGGTTTGGTGCCCATACATGTACTTTGATTTTTGATTTGAATTTGTTTCGGACCTTTTGGCTAGCTGAACGCGGTAAACGACCATTGGAATCGGATTACGGATACTGTTTGTGAGTTCTGAATTAACACAGTGTTGAAAACGGTGAATTGAATGAATGAGCGAATGAGAAGCAGCTGCAGAGAGTGTGTGTGAAATTCCGATCCGCAGTTTCGTAACTCTGGAGACGAATGAGGTGTGACTGACTTACTGATGATTTGGGACGTGAACTCATACATTATTATTGTAGTTATAAGTTTGAGTTTGATTGTCTTACTTGTCCTGTGTTGTTGTTGTTGGAAGAAGTTCCCTGTTTGGTGTATTATATAAATGTGGGGATATGAATGGTGTCCTCTGCATCCGGGAAACGAGTGCAGACCTGTATATATCCTAGAGTGTGTGTGGTGTAAACGAAAGTTGCAAATAGATTGTGGAGAGGATATAGAATGCCCTAAGTGTCGGGTTTGGACTTCCTGGGACAAGAGGGAGAGAGTCACGTATACAGTGGGAATAATTTGCGGTTGGGAAGATAAAAATCAGAGCAAGTAATATGGGAGGTAAACAGAGTGGTGGAATATTGAAAAAGAGCCCCTTAGGCTGTATCTTGGCACATTGGAAGGAAATAGGGGGGCCTCCAGGTGGAAATGTGGATAGAAAAACTTTGACAAAATACTGTAATCAATGGTGGCCTTTATATAAATTAGATGATGATGAAAAATGGCCCTTTAATGGGACCTTAAACTACAATACTTTGCTGCAATTGATGCTGTTTCTGAGACGGGAAGGAAAGTGGGATGAAGTAATATATGCAGATATGTTTTTCACTCTGAGAAATCATCCAGAGTGGCAGAAAAAGTGTGGTATCAATTTAGCTCCACGAGACCCCCTTGTGCTAGCAATAGAAAAGGAGCAAAGAAAGAGTACGGGAAAAATGAAGAGATGCTGCTCAGCATGCAGCATAGGACAAAGATGTATAAAATTAAAGAAAAATGAAGAGAGGATGGAGGAGGACCTTGATCTCTCTTTACCTCCACCATCCTCAGAGGGAAATTCTATTGAGAACCCAGGTGCGGAGGAACCTGAGGAAAATGTAAAAACAAAAGATTTAGGTTTCACACCTATAACGGCCCGTACTCGAAGTAAGGTGGGCCCTATTATTCAGGCTCCTCTGAGACAAGCGGTGGGGGTTACTGGCCCTACTAGAATTAAGATACCATTTACAATGAATGATTTGGACTCGTGGAGAGAAATAGTAAAAGAATATCGAGATGATCCTGAAGGAGTTGCCAAGAGATTCGAGCTGATTGTTAAAAATCAGGACCCAGATTGGAAGGACATTGATTTAATGTTGGATGCCTTAACTGAAACTGAAAAACAATTAATAATAGGGAAAGCACGAACTCAAGTACAAATCCAAATTACCGCTGGGGTTTTACCCGGAACAGTAGATACCCATGTGCCAAGAACAGACCCTAACTGGGACCCTAACGATAATCATGATTACCGATTGTTGAAAAGATATCAAGAATGGATAAAAATTGGCATCGAAAATGCAGTACCAAAAGCGGTTAACTGGTCGAGTCTATATGCTGTGAAACAAGGTCAGACTGAAACTCCCACGGAGTTTCTTGACCGACTGAGAGTGGCAATGCGAAAGTATACTACTTTAGATCCTGTTTCTGAGGTGGAGAAACAACAGTTGGTTTCTCTGTTTTTGGGACAATCTTCGGAGGATATAAGGAGGAAACTCCAGAAATTAAAGGAGCCAGAGATAAGGGATTTAGAAAAGTTGATAGAGGAGGCCTGGAGGACGTATCGGAATAGAGAAGGGGAGGAGAGACGAAAAATGGGAACAGCTATTGCCGCAGCTACAATAGCTGCGTTGGGAAAACAGAACAACTCCCTTCGTGGGAGGGGTCGGGGAACTGGGAGGAGGGGAGGCTTACGCCAGCCCCTAAGATCAGACCAATGTGCTTATTGTAAAGAAACAGGTCACTGGAAAGGACAATGTCCCAAGCTGAATGGAGCACAAGCTGTTGTAGCCAATGTTACCTCTGGTCAATGAGGGGGACCGGGGGAATCCACCCTAGCGGATCCACTGGTTAAAGTTAAGCTAGGGAAAGTAGAACAAGAGGTGGATTTTCTTGTAGATACGGGAGCATCTTACTCAGTGTTAAATCAAAGGCTAATACCAGAGGATGAAGAGTTTGTGACAGTAGTGGGAGCTACCGGCCAGCAGAAAAAGGCTTATTTCCTAAAACCGCTTAAATATAAATTGGGTAAGCAAATAGGAATACATAAATTTCTGTATTTACCAGAATCCCCTAAATCCTTGTTAGGTCGTGATCTGTTAGAACAATTAGAAGCAGAGATTGTTTTTGAAAAAGGAAAAATGGAATTGAAAGTCAAGGAAGACCAACTAATAAAAATTTTAAGTTTAGCATTAATACAAACTGAATCAAAATTTGAAGTACCTCCAGAAATTGTTGATCAAGTATATCCTGGAGTCTGGGCTTCCGAGGTTCCGGGAAAAGCTAAAAATGCAGCCCCCATAGTAGTTAAATTAAAACCCGGAACAGAACCTGTCAAAATTAAACAATATCCTCTGAAATTAGATGATAGAAAAGGGATAAAGGAAATAATTGACAGGTTCTTGCAGTATGGAATATTAATTGAATGCGAATCAGAATACAATACCCCTATACTACCAGTCAAAAAGGCAGATGGGAAGAGTTATAGGTTAGTCCAAGATTTGAGAGCCATAAATAAGATTACAGAGGATATACATCCAGTAGTCGCGAATCCATATACATTGCTAACAAAACTAAAAGATAGCCAAGTTTGGTTTACCGTACTGGATTTAAAGGATGCCTTCTTTTGCCTGGCCTTAGCCACAGAAAGCCAGAATTTGTTCGCTTTTGAATGGGAAAATCCCGAGTCCGGGAGAAGAACTCAGTTAACATGGACAGTGTTACCACAAGGTTTTAAAAATAGCCCCACCATTTTTGGAAATCAGCTGGCGAAAGAGCTTGAGACTTGGATGCCTCCAGACAACGAAGGAATTCTGTTACAGTATGTAGATGATCTCTTAGTAGCTACTGAAACTAGAGAAAGTTGTATTCAATGGACTGTAAATCTTCTTAATTTCTTGGGTTTAAATGGATATCGAGTCTCTCAACAGAAAGCTCAACTGGTCCGACAGCGTGTGACCTACTTGGGACTTGAAATCTCGGGAGGACAACGAGAGCTCGGGACCGAGCGAAAAGAAGCCATTTGCCGAACCCCGGAGCCCCAAACGGTAAAAGAGCTGCGGACCTTTTTGGGAATGACAGGTTGGTGCCGCCTTTGGATATATAATTATGGACTACTAGTAAAGCCATTATATGAGTTGATAAAGAAAGACCAGTTAAAAGTGATTTGGACTGGAGAAGCACGAAACGCGTTTAAACAACTCAAACGAGAACTGATGAGAGCTCCTGCTCTGGGGCTGCCTGATGTTTCAAAACCATTCTGGCTGTTCTCTCATGAGAGACAAGGGATAGCTATGGGAGTATTAGCACAAAGACTTGGTCCCTATAAACGGGCAGTTGCTTATTTTTCCAAACAATTGGACGAAGTAAGCAAGGGATGGCCTGGTTGCCTTCGAGCCGTCGCAGCAGTTGTTATCAATATTCAAGAGGCCCGAAAGTTTACCATGGGACAGAAAATGACAGTGTTAGTCTCTCATACAGTTTCAGCGGTTTTAGAACAAAAAGGAAACCATTGGCTCTCGCCCCAGAGATTCTTAAAATACCAGGCAGTGTTAGTGGAACAGGATGATGTAGAAATTGTAGTTACTAACATTGTCAATCCAGCCTCTTTCCTTAGTGGAACTTTGAATGAACCAGTGACACATGACTGTATAGAAACAGTAGAAGCAATATATTCCAGTCGACCAGATCTTAAAGAAGAACCTCTGGAGGATGCCGAAGACTCCTGGTATACCGACGGGAGTAGTTTTATCAAGCAGGGACAACGTAAAGCAGGATACGCAATCACAACCACCCAACAGGTAATCGAATCTGAGCCTTTACCTTCCGGGACCTCAGCCCAAAAGGCGGAGATAATTGCCCTTACCCGAGCGCTGGAATTGGCAAAAGGGAAAAGGATAAACATTTGGACAGATTCTAAATATGCATTTGGAGTAGTTCACGCTCACGGTGCCATTTGGAAAGAACGAGGACTGCTAACTGCTCAAGGAAAGCAAATAAAACATGCAGAAGAAATTTTGAAGCTCTTAGAAGCTGTGAAGCAACCAGAAAAGGTAGCTATCATGCATTGTCGAGGGCACCAAAAAGGAAACACAGATCCAGAAATTGGAAATCGATTGGCAGATTATGAAGCCAGGCGAGTGGCTGAGGAAGTAAGAACAGAAGCGTTATCCTTAATACCAGACGGTAAAATCCAAACTGTAAGTATAAATCAAAAACCAAATTATTCGAAAGAAGACTTAAAATTAATTGAAGATCTGGATGGTAAAGTAGAATCAGATGGGTGGGTCCGTTTAGCAGATAATCGTATAGTAATACCATCCAATCTAGTATGGACAACAGTTTTAACTGAACATAATAAAACGCATTGGGGAGCAGATACTTTATATAAGAGCCTAAATCAAAGACTAATAGGGCGTAATTTGTATACAATGGTGAAACAAATATCTCAACAGTGTGAAGTTTGTTTACGTAATAACCCAAATGTAGCGAATAAAGTAAAACTGGGAATAATTGGTAAAGGAAATTATCCGGGACAACAATGGCAAATTGATTTTTCGGAACTCCCAAGAAAAGGGGGGTACCGATACTTGCTAGTCATGACTGACACTTTTTCGGGCTGGCCAGAAGCTTACCCCTGCCGAACAAACAAAGCCAGAGAAGTGACTAAGGTATTGTTAAATGAAATCATTCCTCGCTTCGGAATTCCAGCAACAATATCTTCCGATCGAGGTTCTCATTTTTGTGCTAAAATAATACAACAAGTAAGTAAAACTTTACAGATAGATTGGCAGTTACATACCCCGTATAGACCACAGGCAAGTGGACAAGTTGAAAAAATGAATCACTTAATTAAACAGCAAATAGCAAAGATTGGTCAAGAGGCCAATCTAACCTGGCCCCAATCTCTTCCCCTGGCATTACTCAGAATAAGAGTAAAACCGAAAACCAAAGAAAATCTAAGCCCTTTTGAAATATTGTATGGAAGACCATATCAGTTTCGGTTTACAGGAGAGGATTTAACCCAACTGGGTACAGGATACTTGTATGACTATATGGTATCCCTCCAGAAACAATTAGAAAATATAAATAAACAGATTTTAGGAACTAGGGCTAGAGGATTAGATCAGCCAATTCATCCCTTTAAACCAGGTGATCATGTATATGTAAAGATCTTTTCAGGACAACCCCTGGAGGAGAAATGGGATGGCCCCTACCAAGTGCTGCTGACGACCTTCACCGCCGTTAAAATCAAAGAACAACCGGCCTGGATCCACTATTCGAGAGTGAAAAGGGCACCTGAGAGGCCATGGACGGTCATCCCTACAGGACCCACGGGTTTGCGATTCTTCAGATCGTGATGGTAACGGCGTTATTACTCGGTTCAAATGAAGCTCTATGGAACTTGAACTCACATTTCTCCTTGACACAAAATATTTCCCAAATCTTGAACAGAACTGACTGTTGGATATGTACTCACATGCCAGAACATAGTGGAAAGGCGATCTCGCTAATTGGTATTCCGATACCAAGCAATTACTCCTGGACCACTCTTTGGGAAAGTACCTCATGGTATACCGATGTTGATAGAATCCAGAAGTTGGAAATAATTAGTCCTGAGGCCCGGGAACCCTACTGTACATGTGTACAGAGATGCAATCCACCTATAGGATTTGGGAAAGTCGATTGTGTTAATGAAACATACGTAGGGAATCACACAGTTTGTAACAAAACCATAAATATTGGAACTTCAATTTCTGTAAATACTACCGCATGGCCCGTACCAGAAGGCAAAGGATGGTACTGGCTATGTAATGATACTGCCTGGAAGGTCTTGCCAAAAAATTGGAAAGGAACATGTACACTGGGGGCAGTGGTTCCGAATATGACTATACACAATTCTCCTCCAAAGGGATGGGTGCGAACACATTTCCGAAAAGTTAAACGAGATGTTGAGAACCCTTTGGTGAGGAGACCTACTGCCTTCCATACTTTTGCCCGATGGTTCCTTCCCTGGTTAGGAGTGAGTGAGTTAGAAAAAGCTATAGTTAACATTTCGGCAGTAATAGAAAATCTTGAAAATAGAACGATCGATGCAATAAAAGCCCAACAATTGGAAATATCTAGTTTATCTCAAATTGTTCTACAAAATAGAATGGCACTGGACCTACTACTAACATCTCAAGGTGGAGTATGCACAGTTATAAATACAAGTTGTTGCATGTATGTAGATCAAAGTGGAAGAATCTCCACCGATTTAGAGGAAATCTGGAAACAAACCAAAGTATTACATGAGGTGGCAAAAGATGACCTCTCGTGGGGATTTCAAGAATTGTGGGATAAATTAACATCTTGGCTACCAAATTTTAAGTGGCTAAAACAAATCTTCGTAGGGATAATAATTCTAATAGTATTGGGAATAATAGTCTGTATTATGCTCAGGTGTTTTCTGTGGTGTTGCCAGAATACAACGGAAAATTATGAGAATTGGAAACGGAATAAAGTTAAACATCAAGTGGAAACCGGGAAATATTTCGTCCGGTCTCTCGAAAATAATAGAATTATATGATTGCAAAAGAATTTGCAAAAGCATAAAGAAAAGGGGGGAATGATATAGAGAACAAACGTGTGCTTGTAAATCTGCTTACTCGTAAATTTCCTTAACAATTAGCCGCATAGTTGCTTGACAAGAATATAGCCTTGACTAGGTACAAGGAGGATGACCATAGATAAGGGTTGCAGGCCATTAACTCTAGCCTTAATTAGGAGTCTTGAGAAACAGGCAAAAATGTAGATAAGGAAAATGAGCAAGGACATGAGCGATAGCAGCTGGCTAGAACCCTACTGCGCAGAATCACTCAAAGGGGTCAAACAGCGGACAGGTGAGGAAGACTACGAAAGACCACCAGAGGATCTCCGAGGACCACCAGAGACCCCAATACGCCTGCGCAAAAGAGAGATAAATATGTTAATGACTTCTCGGAAAAGTAATGAATATGTAATATGTTTCTCGGAAATCTAATGAATATGCATGTAACCTCTGTATTTAAGTTGTATGATTAGACTTAACGGTATGCACGATAGGTGGAGCGATCCCCCGTGCATCCAGCGCTGCCAATAAAGAATACCGACTCAATTGTTTATCCAACTTTTGAGTTAATTTCTTTGAATCAGCCTCCATCCTGAGGAAGCCACTTGCCCAGCGTACCTGCAAGGCTACAACAAGCCTTATTTTCATGCAAACGCACAAAACTGGCCAAAAAAAAAACACCCACGCAACACAACCACCAAAACAAACCAACCACACCTTGCCAAGAAGATGGTCAACTATCAGTTTTAGTGAGGAAAGGACAGGCCTAAGCCCAAACCGCCCCAAGTCCAGAGGAGCCGTACCACAGAGAGGAGCATCTACATCTCCATATACTAGTGCATTATGTAGCTTAAAATATTTATTAAGCAGAATGCTAATGATAACTTTATCCTCCCGTTGATTACCTCTCCTGGGCAGCTAAATATTAACACGAGGTTGTTCTTCCTAGCTAATTTAGTAAGCAAGAGCTAATTTAAATGAGCACATCCTTTAGGAGTAATCCATGTGAATAATGATCCTAACTTGTTTTCATACAGGAGTTGTGACTTATTTAGGTTTTCACGGTACTTTAGGGTTTCTAAAAGAGGCACTATGCAAATTACCCTGCTTAGTAACAGCACGCTGGAGCAAGTACCTCCTGTTCGTGTGGTTTTTATTGACTTGTTTTGCTCCACTACACCAACACGCTCTCCTCCGCGTAGGAGGGAGTTCAGACACGCCAGATAATGCCTTGTAACATCTTCCTACTCAAGCGTCCTAGGAGATGTTTTCCCTTCATTTGTCCTTTTCAGATAAGCGTGTTGTTCTTTTTATTTTCCAATATTGAGACGAGGCACTTGGTGACGCAGGAGCTGAGAGGGAAACAAGCCCTGCGCCCGCGGAGCAGGCTCGCCCTTCTTTCACGTTCGGGGTTTATTTACTTTCTCCGCTTTGTCGTACTAACCCTATTCGGGTTCGAAAGCCGAAACGATCCCATTTCTCAGCAAACCCCAAAACACGCGGTAACCGACCCCGGTAACCCCCCCCCCCACCGGCTGGCAGGCCCCGGGCAAACCTACCTGGGCTCCTGGGCACGGCTTCCCGCCATATCTCCCCTCAGAAACCGCAGCTTCTCCCCCCAGAAACCGCAGCTTCTCCCCTCAGAAACCGCAGCTTCTCCCCTCAGAAACCGCAGCTTCTCCCCTCAGAAACCGCAGCTTCTCCCCTCAGGGCCGCTCCTGTTCCCTCAGAGGAGGGCAGCCTGCCGCCGCTCCGCTTTCCCGGGGCTTGGCTGAGGGAACTTCTAACGAGCTGCTAACGAGCTCATTAAGGGCCGAGGCGGGCCCGGTGGGGCAGCCCCTCACCTCACCGTAAAGCCGGCCCGTCCCTTTTTAATTTCTCCTTCTACCATGAAGACCCAGTCAACCCTTTCTTTGCCACCCCCCCGCTGCCAGGTACCCCCCAGCTGGGCCTTGCCCCCCCGTTCCTCACCCCCTGCATTACCCTCCAAGAACCAAATGGGAGCTCTTTTTTTATTTTTTTTTTTGCCTGACAATATTCCATTTAAGTAAATTATCAGCCAAATTTAACAACCCCTTTACTCTTGTGATGGTGGCAGAGGCAAGAATTGCCCCCTTGCACATCTGCTGGCTTTTATATACTCGTAAAAGACAGTAAAGAAGAAACCAAGCGGGCAGGACGCACGTTTGGAGGGAAGTTTGTGGCCTGTCAGAGTCAGGGACACCGCCGATACCAACCCAAAATCAGATTTACCTCGGCCGATCACAGCACGCAGAGGCAGCTCAAGGGACAAACAGCTTGCCAGGTATTTTGCACAGTCAGAGACAACAAACCAAAAGTTTAATATTCCCCCAGATCCCTTTAAGATCATCGTTTTTTTGCATCATGGCTGTTTTTCTAGAGGAATATCCTGTGTTTCCTTAGAAATTCCCATTTTTTCCCCAGAGAATCTGTTTCTGGGTGAAAAATTAGCAAATGCATGCGTACACTTGCTGGTTTTCCCACTCCCATTTGGAGTTTGTTACTGGGTATCAGCCTGTGTAAATAATGTCACTGGACCATTTTATACCACTATCCGTAAAACGTGCCCGTAGAGGATTTTCTGTGGGTACTAACAGTTGTTGCACTAAAGATGCCATAAAGCCGAACACTTGGGATGTGCAATCTGCCCAGATAAAGTGCACTGCATTAACACTGTGACTTTTCCAAAACGTAATGACTTTGGTCATTATTTAAATGACTGCTGTTCAGATTTTCATCTCCACTATTACATAATCATTTACGAGGTGGTTTCTCATGTCTTTTCAGACTCCTGCTGGGTTTCTGAACCCTGTAAGCAGCCGCCATTAATGACGGCAGATCTCACGGACAGGCGAAGTGACACTGACCCCTGCATAAACATCACAGACACCCCGAGAGAAAATCTCTGGAGCAGCGTGGGACTTAGTGTGAAACATGCTTTAAAAGGGAAGGAGGATTGATCTGGCCTGACATCTTGTGCTCGCTCAGGGCTTCTTCTCCTGACTTCTTTGTGGCACAGCAATGCTGCTGCAGCTGCTCTGAGCTGCCATCATGACCTCTCTCCTCAGTTGAAGAGCCAAGCACCTTCTGCCAGGGCTCTCCAGCATGTTTTAGTCTGCCCTCGGCCAGGTTAGCTACGATTTTTTAAGCACTTTCTGCTAATTTGACTGATTTTGACTCAACCCTTCACACAGGGATCCTAGATGGCAGATCAATGGCATATTAGCTACTGACCAAGAACAGAGAAGAAGGGGCACCACAAGTGCCGGGGCAAGGCAGAAGCACACCCAGAGCACTCAGTGTCACCATGGCTGTAGCTGGTTAGCTAGCACCGCAGCCGCTCTAGTCCTTCCTATAGCACGTTACTCAAATTGGCTTGGTAGGAGCTTGTGAACTGGCTCCCTGTCTGCTGAAATTATCAGATGTTGAATTCGTCTTTATGGCCGAGAACTGCTGCGGTGCTCCCAAAAGAGTCAGGACATGGAGAAGAGAGATGGCTCTCCCAATGGAAGGCAGGAGGCATCACATATATAGGCAAAATTCCCTTGATGCCCAATCCAGGACTACAGTCTGCTAAACTAGCCTTGATCTCCAACTCAATATATAGTACAGATAGTCTTCAAGGACTGATGTTCAATGCATGGCGCAGCATGGCACACAGTATAAAACCCATTTGAAAGAGAAAGGCTTCAGTTCACTTTACCTGACTTTTTTTTCACTTGCATGAGGCTTGTTCAAAGCCTTTTCCCAGTTACAGCTATGCCAGCTGCAGACATTACCACTCACACTGGGACGTTTCTTTCTTCTTCCAGTGCCCAGGTCAGGATGAGGGGCTGCTAGGGCAGACTCTTCTTCACATCATGGTGCACAAATCCTACATTACAGGGAGTTGTTTTGCCTCTAGGCTAGCCTAGGACTGGGAGACTGCAAAAGGGGTTTTTGAGATACCTTCCTCTGCCTTGTTCCTCTGGGCAGCTTCAAATGAAGGAGAAGTACAAGTGAAGACCTAATTTTGCTTGTGTAACATTTCAGCTGGTCAGGAATATTCTGTAAAAAGGCAGGGCTGGGAGGAGAGGAGAAACATAGAATATTATAGTTTTTCTGCAAGCTATCTGTAATATTGTGACCAAATGATTTCTGCTTCACGTTAGATCCCAAGTAATATGGAAAAGGGTCGGTACCTGACATTTTCAAAGCACAGCAGCGCTGACCACTTTATCTTCATAGGGACTTCAGGCAGATTGCTGTGCAATTTAGTTACCTTAGTAACATCAGACAGCATGTAGACTTGCAAATACTTGTTATGTCACCTTGCCAATCTGCTGCTACACCTACCAGGAATGCAGAACAAGCAATCAATTACAGGGATATCACTCAAATTCATTTTACTTGCATGTAAGAAAGCCTTTACTTCTTTGCTTATGAAATTATTTTAATTCCAGTGGGAAACCCCACATCTTTCAGTATGATTTTTTTTTTTTCAGTGAAAAAAAAAATCCTTTAAAGAACTGGCTATTTATTACTCCTGTTCCTCCTGAAACCACTTTGCATAAATGATATAACATGGCCTCAGAACAATAGTGTCCTGATTTTCTGAATACTACATACACTTAATTTTCATTTAGGAATTATATACTGAGGCAGCAGGTTTTTTAAATACTGGAAACTAGTGAACCTTGCATATACAAAGAAGGGAAATGCTCTTTTCATAGGTATCATGAACTATGGATGATGATGAAAAACTAGCCTAATATTAATTGTTCTGCAAGCAAAAGGAAGTCTGAATGAAGTCTTTTTAAAAAATTATTTTCTAAAAACCAGATATCGCTCCCTTATAAATGTCATGAAATACCCTTGGCCTGAAATAAAGACATGCACAAGTTTTATTTATTACCTTCTAAATAACAGAAAGAGACAAAATGCCTAAACTTGTCAGCTGGTACCTTAAATCATGTATGCAAAAGTGGTACGGGAGATCTGAGGAAGATTTTGCTGTGACCACCGAGACTTTTTTTTTAACCCAGTGGTCCTTCTGCAATGCTTTTAACGTTTACCTCCATTATAGCAAACACCAGAAAACTGGACACACTTGTATACCTATTATCCAGCTGACCATCCACTTTTTTAGTTTAAAGCATAGATAGGGCTGATTCTTGTTAAAATGGTTCGTTGGGGGAGGATGGTGATTTATATTGGTCAATGCACAATTAGGATGATTTGTGCCGTCTCTCCAGCAGACAACTGCACTGGCAGCTGGGGTAATAATGCCTTAGATCACCACTCCTAAATGGATGGGATAGAGCCCATTTGTTATAGTCCTGTTTCTGGGGTCATCTCTTCTTAAAAGGAAAGTCTATCTTGAAATGACGGGATTCTCTCCCATGTGATAAATCTCCCATCTTGAAAGTAAAGTTTAAAAAAAAAAATATCAGGAAACTTTTTGTAAAGTTACTTTCTTTCTTTAATTAAGTTAACAATAATAAGAACTAAATGAGGCTCTTGACTTTTATATAATTTAGCAGGAAGCAGAATCTGTCTCATGACACTACTTTACATAGGAACAGCAGCAAGGTATAAACATACTGTCCTTGTAACTCAAATTTCACCCTCTTTCACTTCAGTGCCTTCACTTTTTCTTCTATTTGAAGTCATTCTGAGAACTGTATTAGCTTAGCACCAGAGCCGATATGCTCATAATTTGGACAAGAATGAGGGAAGAAAGGACAGAGCTCTTGCCCTTTATATTCGTCAGCTCTCTGGGAGAGAAGATGGTGCAATCACCTCCTTTCTTCACCGCATCCCTGCTGCCACTCAAGCAGCTGCACATAATACAGCCCTGTCACATATGCAGGTATGGAGCTTGAGCAATGACTGATTTTTCACAAGTTTTCAGCACCCAAACTTAAGCTAGAACATAGTTCATCTCCTCAGTGAGAAAGCCAGTTTCCTCAGGCAGCATCTCGGGAGGATTTCCAGGAACTGTAGATTATAGTCCACTTTCAGAAAAAATGTTTAGCATCCCTTGGTGCACCAGGTTAAATGGGTAAATAAATAGTATTTACTACATGGGATGCTAACCCCCTTCTGGAAACCTGGCCACAACTGCAGAAGTGGGAGCTAAGGCTGAAGGTTTGTGTTTCTTTACTTAAAAGGAAAGGAAACAGCTGGATATTCATCTGGTAGCCCCATTACAATCCCAATGAGGACAATACGATTATCCACCTGAGCGGTTAATTGCAAGAGTCAGACTGTTGTGCACAAATGTGTATATTTATTATACATAATATATGGATGTGTATACTAAATTTGTGCCAAACAGCTGTTTATTTTAGAGGAGACAGCTGTTATTGGGATTCAATTCCTGATTTTTTCAAATGTCACAGGAAGAAACATTGCATGTTAGCTTACAGTTGCATAAACTGCTCACTAGAATTAATAAACTTGCTGAAAACCACATATAGAATTGCATTAATAATGAAGACTACTCATTACCATTTCAGTGTTTTATGCTGTGACCTGATGAAAAACACATTAAAAACCAATATTATTGACTAAACGCATAGCTATTTTTCATAATCTTAATTTTCACGTATTATTGGAAGCTGTACAGTAAGTCTCAATTAACATTTAGATGTTTTAAATTTCATTTGAAATTATTTTTAATTCCAAACACGTACTAATTGTACAGTATTTCAGTAATAAAAGTTTAGCGGGGATAAGAGCCCCATTTTACAAGGTCCTGTAAAAAGACATAGAGAGAGACAAACATAAAAGTCACGCTTTAAAATGCCAGGCTAGAGCGAGGGCAGGCAATACTCCTGTTCCTGCACTGCAAATGAAAAGAAGTATATATGGTCAAATTTTTAGAAATGCAAGTCTTTTCCTGTTCTTACTGAAAGAAGTGATTAATCCCTTTGAAAGCACTGTGGCACAACTCCTCTAAAACGAAGTCTGAGCTTTTAAGAAAAGATGTTAAAATGTGGGCTCTAAATCATTTTAGGTTTGCCAAGGTCAGAGGAGATCATTGGAAGATCAAACAACTAAAAGCGCTTAGTCCTTTTTCCTTTTTTTTTTAGTGTGTCAAGAATAAGCTTTTCTTCTCTGCTTGGTCCTCATTTCATCTGGACAGTAAAGTTTGAGTTTTGAAATACTAAGTACTAGCTGCATGGCACATTGGAGCAGTAATTTTTAACCTAATATGGCTTAAAAAAATTTAAATAAAACCCCAAGAGAATATATGAATTTCTTGCCATAAAAAAAAAATCTTTGTTTTAATAAAAAATAATGACATGAGACTACATAACGTAAATAGCAGAGCAGCATATTCACAATTTGCCAAAATTAGGAGGAACAAGTCTCATTATGAAGACCGAGTAACATACAAGAAGTATTTAATTTTTCATAATGAATAGTAAATTGGTTTGAAGTTACAGTACTATGACCTCTCTGATAGCTCTCTATTTGTTCAGTGGCTCAAACCTTTCTTGATGGCCCGCACACTGTGAGTTTTGCTGCTTCCATGCGATGACACCCATCCAGCACGACGCAGCTGCACGCAAAGGTACCCAAGCTAGCCCCAAGGGAGCAACCTGGCTACCGCAGGTATTGCGATGGAGCCCGCCTTAGCACTCGCTGGGCTAACTGACCCTCCTGAGGAGGACTAAGATAGTTTGACTTCCTCCAGAATGGCTACGACTTTTCCCGGTACCCTTGGCTACCTACCTCCGCTGTGCCACGTAGACATATCAAAGTTCAACTTGAAGCTAAAAAGCCAGTATCATAACTTACAATTGCCTGTCTTGGGCTCCCACTCTGTGTTTGCCGAAATGATGGCAGTTTCCCTCCAAACCCAATGCGTGGTCGGGCTGGCCACACCGCGGCCCCAGCTCCACGCAGATGCCCACTTTCCGCAGCTGCTTTTCCAGCGCCAAGGGAGAGCCATCGGCACTTACAGAAAACACAGTCTGGATTATTAAAACTGGTAACTGCTGTAGTTTGGCTTGTGCAGCACGGAGCCCAGGCCGTGTGATGGTCATTGATTTTTCAGTTAGGGATGTACTTTATAGGCATTGCTTGTACTTCTCCTCTGTCCTGCTTGTACAGCCTCCTTCCTCCTCAACTGGATGTGTTAGTGCTGGCTGCAGGCACAATGCCCTAGCTCCACACTGCTTTCCTTCCCTACCTTTCATCCAGCTGTCCCCATCTCCATTGCCATCAGGCCTGTTGCTCATCCCTCTGCCTGCCCTGGGCCAGCTTCTGCCCCTCATCGGCACAGCTCCACTTCAAGCCCTGCTTCTGACCAGGGATCACCACCCAGGACCAAGCTGTCAACGTTGCGAGATCTGGGGAATCTGGCCACCTGTGTGAATGGGAGTGAAAATACCCACGAGAGGAAAGATAGACTGCCTGATTTAGGTGATCAGCTGGACTATACCCAATGAAAGATGGAGCAAGTGGAAAGAATTGCTTGAAAATAAATTGCTGATATAGTGGTTATAAGGGCTGTTTGTGCATTTAATGTGTGCTGCAGCTGAAGCCCCAGCACTCTAAATTGTCATCTAAAGGTCAAAGTCATTCCCCCTGGGTCAGGCTGTGGAAGCAGGTTTTTTTTTACAAAAGAACTGAGCAGGGGCAGGCAAAGCAGAGCCCTGATCTCCAAAACACACAGACAGGTCAAAGGCTGCATTGCTTCCGCCAAGTACTCGCAGCAGTAAAATCTGTTTTAGGTTTGACATACGCATGGATCTCACGCGTCTTGCCTTGCTGCTTTCTAGTGCCAGCTTGCCTGAGCCGAGGCTCTCCCCACGGCTGCCAGAATTGCTGTTTACTATACCCTGTTTACAAGCTGCTGCAGTCATCTCTGTCCTGTGGCTGGACTAGCCCGATTTAAATGAGTACTCATACTGTAGCAGTAGACCACCCTAAGTACCAGCCGAGATTAAATATGTAGGTAGACCCTTGTTTTGCACATCTGACACATCTTACGGGAGTGAATCCTGTACTTCTGTAGTTGTGGTTACGCTTTAGAAGTCAAAAACCTTGAAGATGTGTGTTACGCTCCATTTTCTCTAAATGGATGCATCCAGTTTTGTAAAATACATAACAGTTCTTAAAATGCCCGTAAGGCACTTTGAATATCCCATTACCTCATACATTAAAATAAGATAATTGATTGAGCCTGTTCCAATGAACTATGAACCTAAAGCATTTTTACTTTTGGTTACAGCTCCTTCCTTCAGCATAAAAGATGACACATCTGTGATTTCTATTTTTACTCATAATTTTAACTTTGAAATAGCAAAAATACAAGCTATGTAAATACCAACAGTGAAAATAGTTTTTCTACTTCTATCCTACTCACACTTCATGGGTTAATACTTCATTAGCTTAAGCTCTGAAGGGTAAATAGTAGCAGCACAAGGAGGATAGAAACATTAATATCTCAATTTGGGAGCATTTTAAACATGATTTCTTTAAAGTGATATTGTTCTAAAGGGTCACTTAAATGCAAATTATTTACATATATAATAGATACAGTATTTTGGCATGGCTTTCTGTGCCAGCTTTGAACGTACAACATTTTTACTTCTCTAGCAAAGTTATAGTTCAACTATGGACTCTGAAGTTGAAATGCTGGCAAAAACTATGGCAGCAGCTTTAGTATGTGATAGAGCTAGATGTTCTTACAGGCCAACCCTTCAGACTTAGGCATGCAGGAATGTAGGTCTGATCCCGGGTATGCACTTACTAATGGGATAAGTTTGAACTTAATTGCCTGTTTGCACTTTCAATTACCTGACCGAGTGTGTGAGCATAGGATTTTATGCACACAGCAGTGTGTGGGTCAGGACCTCAGCGACCCATGGGAACGATGCAGCCGCAAAGCAGCAGATGAAAGGACATACTCACACATTGGTCTAGCGATTTCTCCTTCTAGTTTCCAATAGTCTCATGATTTCAACAAAAAGCATTTGGTATTTCTTCCAATTTTCATGGCTCCCTGGCAAAATTATTTTACAAGATCATTTTGCGATTGAGGCACTGAACTGAGAGGCGAATGAGTTCAGTTCAGCTCTCGGTTTTGCTCCAGACTGCTTGTGTCATGTCAGGCATGTCATTTAACCTCATGGTGTCTCAAGTCCCATCTGCATCATGGGAAGAACACAACCTGCCTAAGAGAGACTGTGAGGATACAACTGTACCTCAGGAGATTCTCAGACATGACAGTAATATGGCCTGAATAAATACACACAGTGAAAATAAGTTTCCATTCCCCTCCTGTTTATAATTCATAAGTTGCTACTTCATTACCTTTAGCACTGAAGGATAGTTTAGATCAGCACGAAAAGGAAATAAACATTAGTATCTTAATTCTGTAGCATTTTATACACGGTTTGCTTTAAGATGTTGTTGGTCTAAAGAGCCACACAAATGCAAAGCAATAGGGAAGAAGATCCTTTGCTTTTAACTAATTCAACACAAGTGCTTAATTCCTAGCACTCCAGAAGGCCATTTTCCTCTTAAATCCACTGCATTTAGCTTTAAAACGTGGTAAAACATGAAAAGTAAATACCTGATAGCATGTCTGTGCTATATTCACTGCCGTGATTGCTAAGTAGCAGAGGCTTTTCTGAGGTAGCTTTTAGCTTGCAGGCTATACTGTACACTGGAAAATCCCCACACCTGGCTTTTGGAGTGGTTAATCTCCTCTGATAACCCAGTATTGCCTTGGCCTGTTCATCAACTGATTCAACTCAATAAACCTGAGGCAAGAGTTCATTAATTAGAGGCAAAGGTGTCTTAGATGAATCTGCACTACTGCTATAACTGAAATAGGAAAAAACAAGGGGCACGAGCAGACCTGGTTACTGCCAGCAATGCTGGCTGCCTCTATACCACACGGCAGCTGCTCTCCACGGCCAGCCCAGGGATCCCGGTCCCCGGATCAGAGATGCGTAAGCCCAAGGACCAGCGCCTATCTCAGCCGTTGACTGATGAAATTAAGCTGGGCAGTGCCCAGGAACAAGTGGAGAAGAGACACAGATGTTTACAAACCATGCGAGGAAATTTGAACTCCAGGCATCAGCTGGGTCCCGATAAAAACTGGACAAACTCCTATGCATGTGACGAAGCAGATTTACCCACGGGTCTCATCGTGGTGGCAGGAGGTTCAGACTGAACTTAGTTAAATGAGAATAGAGGAAGGATATGTAGGACACAAAGTTTTCAGTCTACCTCTTCTATCCATCACCCACTCACAAATGCTGATCAGAAGGAAGGGCTGTGTCCACACATGAAAGACAGAGGCAGACAGAGAACAAACTGGGTTTTTTGTTAGTTTGTGGGTTTTTTCCAACTCAGAAGCCAATGTAAAAATAAGACTGGCAAAAGTATTAAAAAAGCAGATGATTTTCTCAGACTTAAGCCAATACTTACTGGTGTTGGCGTCACAGTTCCTCTTGAAGAAACCACAGAGAGATTTGGAGTGGCGCTTCCAGAACAGCAGTCTGTATTAAAATTAAAACCTAAACATCAGCAGTCAAAAGTAGTCTAGCAAATACCTGAATCAAACTGGGAGATGTAACGAGCCATCCTTTGCACCACACACAGAGCACTGCAGGAAGTTGGGGTTTTGGAGTGTCGTAAGAATGCTGTGATTTAAATTTTATACACTACTTTTTCTTTGCATTTATTGCATTTCAGAATGAAAATAGCATTGCTTTGGACTTTGTTTCCTTTTTCATACAAAATGTGCATTGAATTTCTTATTCCAGTGAATTATTCTAATTAATGCCATTGTTTTTGTTTGTTAGCCTGGGTTGCTGTCTTTTCTTTAGGCTTTTGCTTTGTTGAGATAAAGAAAATGGTAGATCTGAGCTGGATTTATCTTTCTTTAAATTTAATCACGGTTATTCACTAGAACTCATGACAACTTATAATAGCAACTTTTTCATATTTCGGACTGCAACCACATAGCTACCAACATTTCTCATTAAAGTCACCAGACAATTTTCAAGAGGAGAGCAATTTTAAGCCACAGTAGAAGATCTGAATTTTAAAAAAGTTTTACTGTAGAGGGCATGGAGCCTGAAATACAGGTTAAATCACTAAAGGCTGAATGTGAAGAAGCAAAACAAGCGGTAGGAGAAGGAGACTGAAGCAGAGATGTAATGTAGGTCTAATGTTTGGTGGAAAAGGAGATGAGAAAGGTGATAGCAGCAGTGGCATTTTGGAGAGCAGAATAGAAGAGGCTGCAGGGCTTGTGGGCAAAACCTGCCCAATACAAGTGTTTCTGCTTTAAATAGAGAAATGGAGATAATTTATTGTTATTATTATTATTATTATTATTATTGCAATTATATTTAATAAGTATATTGTAGAAGCAGCCAGAGAAAAAAGGAATTAAGACAGCTGGAGGGCTGATTTACAATGACATTTGAGAAGAAGAGAATACTAATAAAACAGCAATTCTGTTGGGGGGGGTGGGGGAAGAAAGACAGAAGGAGAAAGTAAAAAAAAAATTTGAAGGTAACGAGCAAAAATAAAATACAGCTACCTTATAACTAAAGCAGATGAGACTCATAACCTAAACTGCCTGCTGTTCAGAGCTATCAGTGAGTTCCTCATGTATATACTTTTCCGAGAGACACTGCAGACTTGGTACTGACATAAATGGTTCCCACCACACACATTATAAGGCCAAGAGAAAACTGGTTCAAATACAAAATAAGTGTACCTGGCAGAAAGACATCACATGCACCAAAGCCCCGGAGCACACACTGATCGGGGAGATCAGAGCTCCACCAAGTCCCTCCTGAGCAACAGGCCTAATGCACTAGAAGCTTTCCAGAAATAATTCATAAGTGGACAAAGTTCTTCTGACCCATCCCATCAGAACAGACTGTAGACATAATATATTTTTACAACCAATAACGGATATTCACTCTTAAGGGTTTTTTGGTTTTTGTTTGGGTTTTTTTTCCAAGGATGCATACCCATTTTGTAGTAAACTAAATAGAAATCTTTTCTATTCATAAGTTCTAAAAGATAACATAGAATAAGTTAGCAATATAAGTCTGGATTTAGGAACTTCCTTAAGTGCACTGCATGTGCAGTCTTAATCTCTGGTGCAGCACCTTTTTCCTCTTTTTTATCCTTTCTAAGCAAAATACAGAGTTATATAACAATAACTCAGGTTTATCACTGTGATCAGAGATTTCTGTGCAAAAGATTAAACCATGGCTTTACTGCTTTCCAAAGTTGCAAATTCCTCCTAGGCATCAAGGCGTTCAGCAGGCTGCTCATTACAGACACTTTTTCTCCCATGACCCATTTCCAATTCTCATGCTTAAGTCCCAAATTCCAGCACTTTGACCAGTTACAAGAAATTAAACATCTAGTACCTACCTTTTGAATAAAACATATCTATTATGTTTTCATCTTTCAGGAGGCATCACACTGGATTGCCATCCAGATGCTCAGCAGATGTTCTCTGACTCTGTAGGACCTGTGGGATATACATAGTTCTATACACTAAGGTCGTTATCAACGTGGTAACTAAAATAATGTTCGTACAGGTTCACATCACTAATGATGTGATGGTGCTCTGCATAATATGGCTGTAGGCTCCAGCTGAGCCTTAACAGGAGCTGCCTTACAAAGCTGAGAAATGGCAAGCGGGATGTCAGTATTATAGGGTGATGGACTTTCTTCAGGAGCATGTATTAAATAAATATGAATTGGGAACATTTTTAATTAAATGTTTGTGGTCCATTCGTGAAAATACTGTTTTCTGATGTTGTGATGTCAGCCTATAATTAAGTCTCCTTCTAGTAAGGATCAGGCTATGAGGCTTTCGTATCCTGTTTTGCTGCTACTGGTTGCTGTTGTTTCTCTGTATCGGTAATAAAAATATCCTACAGTGGAATGTACCTAAAAGGTAATTATATATACTAAAGCAGGAATGCAATTACATATAACAATGACAAGGAATGGATTTTTTTTAATGGATCTGTAACACCCTGGATATTTTAGACAGTACTCACACTGTTAACTACAAATACACGTGGTCAACTGGGACTAAAATCCTCATTCCTCAAGCCCCAAAAGCAGCCCACGAGTTACAAATTATTCTCCAGGCTTTTTGTTCTAAGAGCCTTACCTTCCCTGGGCCCCAAAAGGGAGACCAAAACATCACATATGTACATGTCACAAACACAACTACTACAATATAGTACTCGAGACAGATAAATTATTTCCAGTTCTAGTATCTCCAGTAACGATATGGGAAAAAGGAACAAATGGCAAATGTCACCCAGCTGAAATTAGGAAATCAAATACAGCCAGGAGCAAACAAGAGACATTAGAAATGTGAATGAGATTGAACTTCAAATGCTTCAAAATAACATCTTTGGAAAAAAATAATTGAAAAAAACATTAATGGGAAGGAAAGATGTGTAAATGTAGATGTGCTGGAGCGGTGAGCAATCACTGATGGAATATTCCTTAGTTACAATAGCAAGCATAAGAACTCTATGGCAGCAAAAGGAGGTCAGTGCTCAGCTAAATGAGATAAAGACTAAAATGTTGGGCCACAGAAATAAAGTTTTCACACCTACAAAAATTTCCAGAATTCTATATTATCTAGCCTGTTCTGCATGCGCAGTTTATGACAGTTATCGGTAAAAAATTGAGGATAAACATAATTTTACTTGAAAACATTCATAGCAACACTAAGAGATTCAAGATTTCCTTTTATAAATACAGAGCAATAAAAGATGGAATCTAATGCATTTTTATACACTGCATTTTTTTTTCAGATAAGCACTGCTCCTAGTACAAAATATTCTTTGCACATTGATAAAAATCAGATGACCACAGTGTATCCAATGACTCAAAATTTTTCCAGGATGCAGTAAGGAATAATTACAGAAAATACACACAGTTGGTCGGTTCCTGGAGAAGGAGAAATATTATTATTAAAAGTACTATAATCTGTAGATCAGAATCTTCAGAGCATGATGTATCCAGGTGCTTCTGCCTCAGTGCTTGTTTCCTTCAGCCTCCTTTGAACAATCTCAGCCATAATATTTGTTTCATGTGTTTTGAAGGTTCTGCAAATAACTATGTTTTTTATTTCATCTTAGGGAGTTGCTGGGGCTGACATAACTCGGCATTGTGCTAATATTTGATTTAAGGAACGGGAAGTATTTCAAAAGACACATGAAGCAACTTGGTAGAAATTCAACACATTCTGGTTTTGAAGCACTGCTGATTTGTGTTATTTGGAGGGACATAATTTTGATTCTTCTCCAAACAAGCTGGCATTAGTGATTATCCAGTATAGCTGTGAAAATATATTTTTACTGACACAGAACTAGATATATTTATTAGAACAGTAATCCAGCAGAAAGACTATTTTTTTCAGTTTAAGGGTTAGAGATCCAAAAGTGGTAATTAAAATAAAAGGAGCATGAAATTCATTGCTTTACTAGTAGTGAGATCAAGAATTAGGTAAAGTGCTAAACAAATATAAAAACTTGGTAACTTTGGGTGGAAGTCAGAGTTAAACCTCATGGACAAGCAGCATGATCTGCCAGGCTTGACAGAAGGGCCATATAATTACAAAACTGAAAGATGAAAATATGAAACAGAATGAGACAAATTGTGCACCAGTGGTATTGTTATGAGATCACGTATTTACTCATTTACATATGTGTTTCTTCTAATTTTCCAGTAAATTTTATTACAGTGTAAATGTAAGAATTAAAAATAAAATGTTTTCTGGTTTATGGGTTAGGAATTTAGCTTAGAACTCAGAAGAACCTTCAATATGACCCCAAAAGCTGCATTATGATTATTTTAGCTATACTTCAATAAGCAATACTAAACTTGAGATGTTTCCTGTTTTTTACAAATAGATTCTAACTGAAACAATATGGAACTCACAGTACTCATTAAAATGAGTAATTCAAAGCGCAGCATTTAACTCAGAATGAAATTAGACCTTGAAGAAGGCCAAAAACTGAGAAGATACCTCAGCAAACTATATAATCCTTATATCACCCAGGCTACGTTTCAGGCTTTAAGATGAAAAGGACTATGGGCTCATTTTGATGCAAAATTCATGTAATCTGACAAAATCATGGCTAAGAATGAAGCTTAAAATGAAGTGGTTTTCACCTTGAAAAGAGAATACAGAAAGGAAAGGCAAAGACCTTTGCAAAACTGATGAAAAGGGTATCTGTATTGGTGGTACCAATAAGGAGCTCAAATTCTGCTCTGAACAAATTCATCCTCATCACTAATTCAAATGATACTTACAAAATAAAAAACACTAAATCTACTTCACAGTTCTATGATACAATGGTCTCTCACCTTTGATCAAGAAGCTCAGCCTCCTTAGCAGATTGATTAGCAAGTACTATGGTAAACAGTCCTACTGAATTTTGATTTTCATTGAAAATATTAATTTCTTTTGTTTTCAAGGAAAAGGTACTAAATAAAATTTTACTTAGGCTCCTGTAACACATGTTTATCTAAGGAAGGTGAGATAAACAATGCTTCTAGAGCATGGGAATGTCAACCATTGTCAAAATCATAGGAAATATTCAGGTGCATAACTATCTGGCTTAAGACGATACTTGTAAATTGCAGCTCTGTAATAGTAATTTAAAAAATGATTTTTTGTTCTGTTTCTTGTATTATCAGAAAAAAATAAAAAATATTAATTAGATCAGGGTGGGATTTTTTGCTCCTCCCTTACCTGACAGTAGCTTGCCAATTACTAAATATTTATCATCACCTTATATTTATTACTATCAATATTTGCTCACAAAATTAGCAAGATTCCTCACATAAGGCAGTGATTTGCACTGTAAAAGGTCAACTCATCTCACTCAAAGAAGTATTCTCTGCAAGCATCAGATCTTGCCATCAAAGACCATATTAATAGTCCTATACGACTCTAAGGTTCCCATTAGCTGTTCAAGGGTAAAATAAATTGTATCTGTGATGTACAAGTACCTGCATGCTGAAGCTGTCCATGGGTTTAGTGAAATAGGCTGGCTTGCAGACCCATCTTCCAGATGAGCAGAAACTGTTTAGGAGATAATCCTGCCTGCGTTTATTGATTCCTGCACATAGCACAAGGTAGGGGTGGTGACACCCTGAGCTCAACCTGAGGTCCCGTACTCCGAGTATGATTTCAGACACTGGGCACTGTTTTAAGTGAGCTGGAGAAGTTTACATGTTGATTTGAGACACGTTAATGTGAGTGTATTTAAAGATGTCGTTCATGGGTTAGTATAAATGTGATCCCATACCTATGTTTAATACGTTATGCTGGTTTTTTCCACTCAGTTTCAGCTTTAATACAAATTTTATTTTCCATTTTGTCAGTCACGATACATTATGGCAACCTGACATTTTTCAACAGAAATTTGAATATACCCAAAATAAATTGTTTACAATTCCACAGAAAAGTCAACCTAGCTCTTCTAGGGGTAGCGGGGGGTAGCAAGATGAGACCTCAAAGAAAAGGGATATTCCCAAACCATTAGAGGGGGAAAAAAAAGTCAGGCTTTCCAATTCAAAGCATTAGCAATATACAGAAAGTCCAACAGAACATTTGTTTCTATTTTAAATTCATTTCTGATAGCACCGGCACCAAATAAAGTTCTTGTGTGCATTTCCACATCACAGGGTAATTGTTGAAAAGAATTTTAATTAAGATCTTTGTGCCACAAACTACCTGAACATTAATGAAGTTTAGAGAAACAATGTTTTCTACATGTCTTTTGCTGTACAGGTGGCCTAATTGCAACATATTTCTAGGCTGCTGAATCTATTACTTCAGAGTATTCAAGCTCAGGATAAAAAAAAATATCTTTAATACTATCAAAGTACTCCTATGTGCTAGGAAAATACAAGGTATGATAATGGACATTAACATTCAGTGCCAAAAGGTGACTTTAAACCACTAGTCCTATGTCTGTTCACTTTAGGTCTAGCCAAACATTTCTGCCTTAGGATCAGAAGCTGCTTACTTTGCTTTCTGCTTTGCTAGTATCTCATCAGGCTGCTTGAAATTACCTATTAGAAAAATTTTATAACCCATTTGCTTTTATTAAAACATTTTAGACAGAAATGTATGTGTATTTAGGTATGTGCAGGGTTTGGAAATAAGCAAAATAAAACACAGCCTGATTATGGCTGAATCAGTTTGGGAACACAGAAGCCATTTTCTGGCAAGAAAAGAAGAAATCATTGAATCTGCAAACTCCCAATTTCCTTTCTCTCCATTAGGTCTGCAGCAGAATTGATCTGTGTATACTGCCCACCTTGCTAAAATTGCTTCGCCGTGGTCCCCTATGCTGCTACTGCGAGCTGGCCCCCACCACTCGTATTTCTAAATCTGGAGTCATAAACTTAATGGATGCGTAGGAATGGGCTTTTGTGGAAGCATCTGCAAGATTTGTACGGAAATGATGTGATTCCATTTACCTTGCCCGTTACAGGATTGAGCTATATGCAGTCTGGATGCATAAACTTCTTCGCAGAGATACTTTTGGGGCTAAAAAGACAAGAAAAGCCTGATGGCTGTCCCTGAAAGGGTCTTCCTTGCAAATAGGCCGATACTGAACTAACAGAAAAAAAATGTCTCTGCTGTAAGAGGTGCGTAACCAGTCCTACACTGGCTTGACTGCACTGGCAATAAGGTATGAAAAGAAGCCAAAAAAGAGGATCAGAAGTGAGCTGTTACATTGCTTTAGAAACAAAAAAATCAGACACATTCAGGGAGAACACCTGACTGACATCGGCATCGGTCAGGGCCAGAAAAGTCCGGCTCTGAACTCCCAGAAGATGGAAGAAGGGAAAAGCCTTGCCCAGGGAAATGCCCCCAGAAAGGGGCAGGAGGGGACGGTGAGGAACTCGAATTCCCCCAGGACAACCCAGAGCAGCCTGGCAGGTGAAACTGGGAACAAGGAATTGAGCTGAGTGTATTTTTCTACTGCAAAAAATGTGTTGGGGCAGAAGCTTTCGTCACTCTCCAGTTCAAACTCTGTACATTATTTTGTTTTCCGTGTGGAGCAGCTGCACATTTCAGCTCAGTCTTTGGTGGAAGGATACTGTGTGCTCTTTGAGATGGGACGTTTGGGGAACTCATCAGTATTCTCATTAGTTATGACCCGCTTCAGCATCTAGTTTTTCTTTCTTTCCTACAGAATGCTGTTCAGTAGCTGGTTTGTTACTCGGTATATTGAATACACACACTTCACAGAAAGCAACAGCCTCTCTAAACAGTGAGCTGAAAGCAAGTTTTTACATCTAAAGTATATTAGCATCATGTATTAGCTGGAACCAGTTTCTCTTCAATGAAATATACAGAGCTTCATTTCAGTATGCATTAGCAAAATAATCAAGCCCAGATTGTCCCGCAAGGAACATTAATAAGTAAATTATACAAGACACAGTAAAAATTAATCATTTTTACTTCCACCAGAATGCTAGATAATATATGATAGATAGCTCCCCATGGCGTATGGCTAAAAATGACATTATTTAATGACCTTTGCATCTGTACAGTTAAGACCATGCGGGATAATTTAAATTTATAATATGTTACTGCTTCTTTTATTGTTCTAAGTTATAAGAATTGATCTGCTGGGGGAAATACAGCTCGTTCCTGCAACTTTCCTTCCCAAAGGAGTGAGAGTGCTTCACAGACAGCCCCACCGTGAGAAGAAAAATACAAAGCTCAGCTTGCAGAAGTCAGGAGCCATGCCTGCGCCACCCTTAGTATATCCAGGTCACCATTATTTGTCACGTTGGAAGCTACCAAAAGCTGGAAGGATCATTATAAACTCAAATTTATTTAATATATTACCGGTCATGATACGTTGTCTCCCTGTTATGGCCTTTTAGGATTTTTTTCCATATAATTTTGAACATCCCCTAAATAAATACTTTTCGATTCCATGTTATTTACACTAGCGCTGTTCATTATTTTCTGCCCCACTTACCTCTCTAACGAGCTCTGTGCCTTTCCCAGCTGCAGGTGGCTGGATTACATTGGTCTGGAGGAGAGACCCCCCGGTGTGACTTCAGAAAACCTCACCAGCACTAAGGTGTTCCAGCATTTCCCTCCCCAGTTTGATGCAGAAAAATGACTGAGTTGGTAGAAAAAGTACAGGTTAGAGTCTTTCAGGGATTTTTACAAAAACACACATGAGGAGATAACATAGAAACATAAGAACAGCTGGACCTGCTCAAACTGAATGTGCACGTTAAGTCCAGCATCCTCCAACGCTGCCCACAGCCACTGTTTAGAGAAGAACACAAGCAAAGGCCAAGAACACAACGATATTTCCGACAGTACCTTCCCAGCCTGCAGCTATTTGTGGTTCAAGGATTTCCTAAAACCGAGGTGAAATCTTTGCATGTGACAGATTTTTTCCTCTAAGGATTTTCTTCAGTGTGGTGTGTTTTTTTTTTTCTTCCAGTCACTTTTTGAACTCATGCAGATTTTTAGCATACCCTGCATCCTATAAGATGGAGACAACACCTTACAGTAATAAACCAGTGAATGCACATAATGTCATTAAAATTTAAATTTGTAACTTGGGTTCCCAGGGCTTATAGAAACAATTCAAAAAACCCTACTTTAATTATTGATATTTCTGTAACAACAGCTAGATTCCTCCATCCCATCTTTTACAGAGAACTCTTAAGCTTCTTCGTAAATCCTTCACTTTGATCCGACAGCAAGAACTCCCTGACTCTGGCAGTCTGTCTGTGTGGTTTTCAAAGAGTCATCAGGGATTGGGGATAACACTGTGAGATTGTACATGTAAATAGTTCAGGAGAAAAGAATATCAGTAACTCAAATTTAGTTTTATGTAACTTGAAATCTGAAAAATTTGAAAGATAACTCAGCAAGTCACCATTACTTGGTGTTAATTACCATAAAACGCTGATTCAGGAGAAATTGAGAGACAAATACATGCTATTATTATAAACGCTTTTCAAGATTCATAGCACAGCAAACCTTTGCATCTTGTATATCTCATTAATAGTCCCAAAAATATTTTGGCTAGGCTCAGCTATTTATTTCAAGTGCTACTCCTTATGTTTCTTAAATGTTTTTTAAATACCTTATAAAATAATTTAAAAAATACACCTAAACTAAAAAAAAAAAAAAAAAGAAAGAAAAAAGAGAGAGAGAGAAATGACTCAGTTTCTGCATGAGCACAGCATCTAAAGGGTTCCTCCTCACACAACTACATCACAGGCCTGGGAACGATTGCTGTAAAAATTGGTATTTTTCAATATACATAGGAGACATATATCAAGGATTATTTTCATTCAGAGAGGAGGAAACAGTTACTTCAAATGTAATTGTACTATTATTCTAAATATAATTGAAGCACAGACAACAACACTGATGGTGGTAATTTTGGCATTGTTGAGATAGATAAGTTAGAGCTTATACTATATGGCTGTTGGGAATTTTAACATGTTTTCTTCTATTAAGTGGAGAAGTTTGAGATACACTTGAAGACAATATTTTTTTTTAAATGGCTTATTGTATTCCTGAATACCAATTAATTAGTCAGGAAGACAGCCAAAGTACACAAACCTAAAATACCCTTTAACGTTAGCCCAGTAAAATTCTTCTACAAAACCCAATGCGTTATGTACAACACCATATATTTGTATTTTACTTACTTATGCTAAGGTTATGAATAACTAAGACTGAGAACATGTTCTCCTATCCCACCATAACCACATGCGCACACACACACAGTCATGACAAATTTGAAAAAATAAAATATTAAAAATCCCCCTCAACTGTAGACTGCCAGCTTCGGCTCTGCCTTCACGCTTCCTCTGCAACATCCCTTGCTCCTGACAAAGAAGCAGAAACTTGGGGAGAAGCCTCACTCACATCACCAAGGATTTCTACAGTATATTTCTAGTAAAGTATATGTTAGGCTCAAGTCTCTCTCATTTGTAATTTTCATAAGCATATTGATAAGACTATTATTTATAGATTTCTTAGTAGGAAGATGGCATTCAGCACAGTGGGTGCAAAATTCGTCTATAAAATAGTGCAACAAGGATTGTTATTAATAACAGGGGTTGATGGAACGATGCAATTAAAATATGCAGTAGGTTATTTGCCCATGTTTTATGCCCTATATTTTTAATATATATACACACTCATACCTCTGACATTATATTTAATCTGTTGTAAAACAAATACACATATCTTTAAAGCTATACTATGTATTGATCTGGAAGAACTGTCACCTAATCCTCATGACCTCAATAGTGTACTGTACTGAAACAAGAGCTTACATTTAAGTACATTTTAGTATTTGGTCAGATGAAAAAACATATGAAAATCAAAAGATTTTGCTTCAGTAAACTTTCCAAGTGAACTCTGAACAAGTTAAAGAGAAGCATGGCAAATGCAGAACAAGTATTTAAAAAATTGCATCTGAGGAACAGAAAAGTTAGGGAGTAAAAAAAGAAAGAACAAAAAAGATCAAGGAAAGCAACAATTAAAAGGGATTGGGAAAAGGACAGGAGGAAGAAGCATCTTCAAAGACTTTTGCAAAGGCAAACATAGGCTGACCGATCAACATTAAACATCAAGGAATAAACAGAGTAGAAAAAGTTATGGCCGGACTCTGGAAGACAGAAATTTACATCTTTAAAACCAGTTGATTTGATGTCCTTATCTGATAATTAAAATTAATTCATTAAAAATTGACAGTGGTAACCTTTTAATATATTGCTATAATGATTTAACCATTAATTTCAGAGTATTTCCAATTAGAAGTTGGATTAATTTTTAATCATAGTTTAATGCAATTTCATATTACAAAAGCAGTTCTTTCTTTTTACGGTCTGAGCAGTTTCACAGTGAAATCTGTGTAAACTATCACAACTGCAAACCAAAGATGTGCTGTGCCTGTTTCTCTTCCTGTTACTGTTAATGGGAGTATTTTCTTAGTATTCTCAATACGACTAAGTGAATTAAATCGCTTATATGGCCTTCATAGAGTGAAGTATGGCTAATTAGTTATTTGTGCTCTCACATAAATGATCCTGAGGAGGCAATAATTGCACTGAATATGCATTAACTTCAAGAAAGACCCTGCAAATTGACGAGAGAAGTAATGGATTAGATAGCAAATATTTCATTTGAAAACTTCCTCTGCGTTAACACACGCATTAGTCATTGCTCTGATCACACCGCGCCAGTGTGGTGAGCTGTTGTCACTGTACCTCGGTCAAACATCATATTTGATTAACAGAAAGCTCCTCGATGCTTTGATTTCTTTTTTCCTTACCAAAGTTAATTGTACTTTTAAATCTTGAAATGATTTCACGTATCTGGATAAAAATATCTATTTTAGAATCATCATTTTCTCCTCAAAATAAAACAAGATCCAGATTGGCCTCTTAGCAAATCAATAAGCTATGAAGTTAGATCATCCCTGTTTATTAATAGGAAGATTCAAAGAAAAAAGAAAGGATGGAGGATCCTCCCTTCCACTTTCCTATCTTTAACCAGTTAATCCCAGCTCTGGCAGCCAGGAGCACGGGGAAAATGGGCAGAGGACCCCCAAGGGCAGCCTGTCCCCCCCCCACCAGGGCAGAGACTGACGGACCGCACTCAGGGGATGCTTCACCCGTGCCCCCCATCAGCCAAGACCGTGCTGGGAAAGCCCTGCTGCAGATTTCACCTCTCGATTTTCAGCTATGCACTATCCCCAAGGCAAAGAAATTATATGTATGGAGCGTTAATCCATCAAGCTGATCTAGGCATAAATAGTAATTTAGATATGAGAGGTTAGGCCTGTTTCCCCAAACATTTTCTCATCTGGAGTTTCTTAAGTCTTCTGGTGCCTCACTTTCCGGACAAAGCACTGCAAAGGCTAAACCTGAGTTTCAGGTAAGCATCAAATTTTAACTTTTGTGATTAACCCAGCACTAGTTTTCCCAGCCACACCAGGCCAGGGAAGGAAAACCCTGAGGTTTTCCCCAGCTTACACAGACAGACGTATTTTGCGGTTGTTACGCTGGCTGTGCCAAGGCACGGCAGGGCAAGAACGCCTCCCCGCATCTTCAAATGGAAATGGCTGGGCATGGCTTCTGAAAACGGTTAAAAGAAACATATGTCTTCATGAGAATTGGAAATGATAAAATCAAACATCCGCAGAAGCATCCTCTAGTGATAAATGTAACTTACCCTCTAATGTTAGGTGTAGGACATTATATATGCCCAGTTTCATACACATCCCACAGCAATCTGGGTTTGATAGCTAGAATATATATTTAGCTCTTATCTTGTGGAGTGACTTTTAATGACATTTAGAAGTGCTAAGGCACTTTGAGGATTAGACTCTTTATTAGTCCCAGTGTTTCCCTGCAAGCAGTTGCTCAGATATTAAATACTCCCTCTGCCAGGGTGCATAAAACAAACATTGACCCCATTTGATATGATGCAAATGTTTCATGTGCCTTTGTTTTGATGAGTTTATTCTTGTCACCTTTATATGTTTATCTGCATACAAACCTTCACGGTGTAGTAATTATTAGTTAGAAAATGAAGTAAATAAGTGCCGAGTCTTGAGAAACCGCCTCAATTTTTATTCGGTCCATTTCTGTTCCTCAGCCAGGCTAAACTTTCTTAGAAAGTACACACTCTTCTGATTTTTCTTATCAGAAAGAGCACAGGTTAGCACTTAAACTATAAAACCCTCCCTCCACAACAAATAAAACAGCCGTTAGATTAAAAACCCTGCGTACGATATTCACTGTCCTCTCACCGAGGATAACTTATGGCGGTTTTAACCCCAGCTCCTTCCACAGTAACACATCGCCTTAGGCCAGCAAATGCAACAAAATGAATCCGTACATCGGCGGTGGACATTACTGTTGCGACGTAAAGAGGTGACTTCGCAGAGGGGTGGTTTGGTGTCCCTGTCCGCAGCGGTTGGGGGCACAGGTTGTCCCTCTTGCCAACTCCTGCCTGCCACTGGGGTGCACAGGGAGCTGGTAAAGCACGATGGGCTGTCGGCTTCCCCAGCAAGGCGAAGGCTTAAGGAGATGGATCCCCAAATCCTTCCTGCCCTCAGGTTCAATAACAAAGAGAAGAGAGTTGTAGTGACACTGGGGCTTTTGGTAATTTCCCAAGAAGGACTTCTGTATTTAAAATAAAACCTTAAATGACCTCCCAGAGCATTTTCCTAAAGAAAAAAAAATTTCCTACCCTTGTTTATCTTAGCCCACCTCCCTGAAAAGGCAATAAACCCACCCATACACACACACTGCCTACCGCCGAATATGTCCAAGCCTCCAGGTATCAATCAGTTTGTATTTCTTCTTTCCGCTCTTGACAAGCAGCGCAGTCACAAGCCAGGGACGGGATGATTTCCGTATTTCCCCATCAATCTCTTCTCCAAAGAGTTTCAAGGTTGAGGAAATTGAGGCACTTGTAAAAGGACAAAGTGTTCATTCTGCTGTAACGTGACGCTTTCTATACACCAATCCTATCCTTCGTGATAGCCCATGAGTACTTTCATGCTGAGAAGACTTTGATGTCATGCTCGGGAATAAGCCACCTGAAAAAAAACCCCAAACCAGTAGCATCTTGCTTCAGCAGGGGAAACCTCACGTGAACATTTTTACTACTCTGTTCTTCAGGATCTGATTTTTTTATTGAAAGAGCTGATAAATTCCCCACTATCTGAGAGATACCACTCATCACGTCTGGCCATAAAGTCAGCTTTTAACACCGTGTACAAGGAAATTCAATACTTGTACTGAACACTGCAACCTAAATACAGAACCTGGAAATGTGGGATTTTGGTGTGGGGAAGCCAATTATTTTCCTCTTGTGAGTTGATTTATATTATAATTCAAAGTATAAACACAATAACTCCAGCACTCTTTCTTCCAGAGGAAATGCATGCAGTTTCAGATAACAAGGTAATGCAGAGAGGATTCATTTCCTACAAGCTGTCTTTGTATTGTTTATTGAGCTAAATAAATGTGAGGGATGTGCAATACATAATCACAAAGCATCTTTCTGTGACAAGAGGAGCTCTCTTCTACATGATAACTGATAATGGTTTTTTTGTTCTAGTTTTAAAACCAGAATTAGAGCAATCAGTGATATGAAAAACAGGTCAAAAAACAACTCAGAACTGTTTCTGCATTCAGTTCTGCATAAGTTTCCCCACAAGTTTTGCAAGGCAGGCTGTGACAGGGTGTACAGGTATATCTCAGCAGAGGTGTTTCATTAGATGAAATCAGTATTTCTCAATTTGGGTACGCTTACAGAGTCATGGCTGATAATTTACCTTTAACTGTTAATCACGCAAGCCAGTCTTTCTCTCTCCTTACTAAAAGTTAAAGTGTTTATACAATTAATTAGCTATTATTTAAGTCTCTACTGTAACCATCCTGTGTCACCAGTAATTTTAATTGGAAATTCATGCCTAAAGGTGGGATTTGCATAGCAGTGAAGTTTTTCTCTGTAGCTCTCCTATTAGTCACCTGCATACAAACAAAGGTGGGATCATCAGAGGGCTCAGGAAGGCCAGATATGAAGACAATCCTCTAACATTCCTGCTGGAAAATCCTTATATAGACTAGTGCTGCTGGGTCCCACAAGATTCCTTACTATCCAGGCTTGTAAAGCAAGATTTTCTGTGCTTTCCTCCACCTCCCCTTCTACTGCCTGCATGGCACTCGTGCTGGGGCAGAGGTAGAGGATAAAGAAGGATTTGGTGCTGGAGGTTTGTCTGAGCTGGATTATGATTTTCTTGTCTTTCTGAATGAACCAAGATGCGATTCCCAACAACTCAGAAATAAAGCAGGAACTTCACAGCTTCTGCATGGAGCTGTCATCCTCCATCTGACGCTGGGCCGAATCAGCACATGTCTGATAATATGCCAACAGACTATGTCCTGTTTTCAGTGGAAACAACTAGTAATTTGCAATGAAAATAGCGCTCAGTTTAATAAAACATTTCAGATTTCCCTTGAAATGCACCTTCTGCCTCAGTTGCATAGAGTCCTCTAATTCAAGAAGGCCTTCTAAAGTAAAGGGCATTTTCATATCTCTCCTTATAGGGACCCAGCAAGGAAACACTTCTATTAAAAAAAATTCCCTGTAGAGTCAAATAATCCAAACATTCCTCCAATTCCTAAAAAAAGGCCCAATGTTTTCAAACTTTGCAGCGCTGTAGATCACTGGTCTTTTGTAGTAAAAGTAGCAAAAATCTGCAGGCCAGCAATCTTACTGCAAACCTATAATGACTAAATTGGGATTGATAATATCAATTTGTGAGCAGAACTGCCACCACCACGTCCCATAGCGACAAGAGGCATCCTGCGCAGGATTTCCCACTTGTGCGGTGATTACAGTAATAGTGATGAAATTGTTTTGAAAAGATTTCTAAGAGCCTGGTATTCCAGCAGAGTCTGAAGGAAATAAAAGCTACTTTCAAATTTCTAGTTTTGTGTGTAAATTGGGACACACTCAAAAATTACTCCCCAAAAGTTACAACACACTTAAAGACATGCAAAACCTTGGGTGGGAATCTTTCACCCTTCAGAGATGGCTCATTACCACTTCAGTGACTTGGCAGCAAATTGCAGAGGTCAATAGTATGCTTCAGTGCCCATTAGATGGAAAAACCGTGCTTAGTGGGCAAGGCACAAACAGAAATGAGCACTTGCTATTTTTTGCTTGTCTTAAGCATATCTGTAGAACATGTCTAGCTAAAACCATAATTTCATCCGCAGACGTGTTACAACATTAAGAGATTTTCCCTAACATGGATGATGAAAGGTCATTTTTGAGGACAGGGAATAAAACAGGAACATGCTAAGAATTTACAAGTGAGACATAAAAACCTCCATGAGCCTATCTATTTCCTTATTAGCTTACCAGGGAAACGAGCATACTGTAAAGTTCACGTTGAAGAGAAAGGTCATGCTTCACTGTACAGAAAAGGCTACTCTTGAAACAGAATCATCAGGGAAAAATTCAGAACTGGTACAACTGAAAATGGGATTTCACAGTGACTTTGTAACAACATTTTTCTACATTTTCACTACATTTCCTGGAGAAGGTGTTACAAATACTACAGTATACCTAAGAAAAAAATTATCCATTCATTCCATGAGTGTCCATAATTATTCTGGTTGTGTATTTTGAGCTGGAGCGTGGCTTGCCCTGTATCAGGGCACAAGAGAGAGTGTGAGATGAGATGTTTCTTATTTCTTTCTGCTGACTACCAGCTGTGGGATCAATTGCAAGGAAAGAGCATCCCTGAATGGCCCCAAGCTCTTCTGCATGCATGAATGGGAGTGGGCATTTGCTTATGTTTCCATGTCTATTTGCACCCTCAGAGAGGTCAAACATCAATCCACAACCATGATTTTCTTCCTCCTGGTCTGCTCTTTGGACAAAGCAATGTTATATTGGATTTACACTTAAGCCCATGGCGCAAGCTGAGCGCCGTTTGCCTGAGCTCGCTCCCAAAGCCAGCATAGATCCCCGTCGTACCACATCGCGTGACAGAGGCGGCGGCAAGGCAGAGACACAGCAATAATAACCTGACTGAGAAGCCGTTAGGGACAGGAATTGCTAATAATTTTAGGCTCTTACCTATTTCCTGAAGTTTAGCTTCCCTTTAATATTTAATTATTTACCATAGCATTGAATCATAACACAAGGAAAATCAGAAGGAGCGAAGCCGCTATCTGCAAAGCCGAACCGCTGCAGGAAACGAGATCAATGTGCTACTACTCCGACCAAATCAAGCAGCAGGGAGCAGCTCATCCCTTGGGAGATCTCCTCTCCCCCATACGTGGCCAAGCAGCCTGCCACAGCCTCTGCAGCGAGCCACGGTACGTGGTGGGCTCATCTTCTCCCAGATGATCTTCCTGGGAAGGACCTGGCAGTTAGTTTGCGCTAGATTCTCACATCACCTATAATGACTTAATTACAACGATATTATTTCTATATAGCAGTATCTGTTTTCAGATAATCCGATCTATTATTTAAGCTGCGTACACTGTAGCCATGTTTGCAGTGATATTTTTCCATATACATTGTTATAGCTTTGAATCACAGCACAATAAAACTAAAGAGCTATAAAACATTAGCTTACCTTTTTATACTCAGTTGATAGGTCACCATAAGTAAATCGTATTATGTGAAATACCATAGCAGTTCACTACAGTCTGCCATTGCAGGCAGGGCAATATCATTCCATCTCAATTTAAAAAAAAACCCAAAACACCTGAAAACCTTAAAGTAACACTGAGTATTTAAACTACCCTAGCAATGGAAGACAGGTGCCTGATAGGTCCATGTGCTCTTTACTGTTGTTACTTTGCTTCGGGACAGGCTGAGAGCGTGAAAACATGAACTGGAAATTGCTATTCATCAATTTGATCACTATTACTGTTATTTTTGTTACTTGGCATAGCCATAGAGCTCTAGTCTGTGTCTTAACAGCTTAAATACAGTAACCTCCTAGAAGGTACTATGCTAACCCTGTAAAATGCCTTACCTTCCAGTCTGGTTCCTGATCATCCACAATAAACTTTTATTCAAGTTCCACACTTTCGGAGCAAACCGAGAAGGTGGTATTTCCTTCTAGAGATGAGTCTGCACAAGGAATATCATCAGTTCTGCTTTACACACCCTACCAACACCTCCAGCCAGCCCCGCGCCTTCGAATATTCCCACCACCTCACTGTCATACAGCAAAAAAACCCAAAACATCTCGGCAGCTTGCGACAGCATCAGTTTTGCAGGCATTCTGAAGTGAAAAGGCACGGACAATAATTACAAGGGGCACAGCAACACAGCCTGGGACCCCAGAAAAGCCAGGGCTAAATGGCACGAGTGCGGGGAAGGGGGTTTGTCCAGCACCTCTTGCCCCGGGGCTCAAGGCTGGATCCTTCAGGAACCCGTCCTAAATTTGTAGACGCAGCCTCAGCAGGTCTTTAGCAGCTGACGCTACAAACGGTAGTTACTTTTATGAGAGGTCACTCATATGGTTGTTTATTTAACGGTGGTTTAGAAATGTGCAAATACCGTGGAGTACAGGCAAGGAAGGCGAACGAGAGCTCCATCTGCAAATACAGAGTCTGGCTCCTTGCAACAGCCATTGGATAAGTATAAATGAACCCTACTGGTTAAAAACAAACATCTTGGTGTTTACACAGAACTAAAGAAGAAAAATCACTGACAAAGAAAATCCCCAACAAGAAGAAAGTTTTGTTGCCTGGCACTAGACTGCTAACAGATCGGTTCTTTGGTTTTTGATCCTGAAATTTGTTTATCTTCTACTGTTTCTGTAGAATTTCTGGTAATATGATTTTATTGCATTACAGAAGACATTTGTGCATAAACTAATAGTACTTAGTGGAAGGCTTGGGACTGATCAAGGAGATAAAATTGATTTGAAATTAATTTTGTATAAAGATGGATCTTTACACCTCAGTAACAGGAAGGAATAAAATGACAAAAAAACCAAAACCAACCAACCAAAAAGAACCAACAAATCAGGAGTCAATAGGATAATCCATTTCGGTTTTTTTGGTTCTGCCCTTGCAGAAGGACCGCTTGGAAAGAAGTGGTCAGAAAATTTAAACTGTATTGAATATTACTATCAGTAAAACAGACCATATTTTGATATGTGGATTGAACTACTGAATCACCTTAAGTGTATGAAAGCAAACAGAATTTAACACCTCCTTGTGTAAGACCATTTTGTTATTACTCTTCAATCCTTTAAAATAATACATAAGTCATTTTTTTTTAGTTACATGCAGACAGCATTAAAAACTCCTTTTTAATATTTCTCAATGACCTAAAATTGCCAAGAATCATGGGGAAAATGCCAACAAATTCAAAAAGCAGTTTCTCATATATTTTATAAAAGGTAGTAGCTGCTCTGCCCCTCTAGAAGCAGTTAGATTTCGGTGTTCTTCTGAACAGGATCTCGTTTGCTAGATTGATTTACTGCGTATGCCATTAAGTAGGAAAACTTTTAAGCTGACATTTCTAATTGTTTTAGCTCTATTTATTCAAAGGTGTTTAACATCAAGAGTATTTTCTGAACAGGTCCTTTAGAGCTCTCTTACAGATGAGAATTTGCTCTCCCAAAGTAAAAATAAACAGATCCCAGAACTTCTCTTAGAAACTTAAGTGTTCAGAATTAACCTTTTGTTCTAGAAGAAACAGGTCATAGAAATGACTAGATTGTAGCCAGCTTCTAGCTAATAAAAGGGAAAAACGAGGACATTTGTTCAGTATTGAATGAACAGTTCTCCTCCCTAGAGGAGCACAAAGTCAACCTTGGCAGAGCCCTGACCGTCCCCCTCTTGTAGTCAGAGGCACAAACCCCCAGCCCACAGGGAGATTTAGTCTGTCTCACTTCAGCGACTCTTCCTATAAATATGATCAGCATTCAAACCGTGCCAGAAGAGTTAAAGAAAAAAGGAAGGTGTGGGAATCATTACGCGGGCATTTAGGAGTTATCAGCATCTCCTGCAGGGCCAAATGCTCTGGTGTAAGATATGACCATGTTTATGCCCTATAATAAAGGGTTACAAATACACAATAAGCCCTCAGTCAGGGCTTTTATATCATCCCACATTTCTTCTGCTTCCCTTTCCATCTTAGCCTGTATTTTACCTGCTTTAAGTCCAGGCCATTTCGTTCTCATCCAGTTTCTTGAAACCTGGGTAAGTCTTTTTTGTCCTTACATCTTTCACTATAGATGGGATTTCTATTAATTTGGTTACAGAGGCCAGGAGTAGCAGCAGTAAAACAGTCTACACCGCTTAGTTGCGGTATCCAAGTAATATACAAATATATTCTTTCTAATTTTTGTGCCACTGAATATTTCCAGTTTCAAGGAAACCTTCATTTTTATTGCAACTCCACTTTCTCATTGAAACACAGTTTTGTGAAACATAGCATGTTAAGATAGTTAACTTCAGGTGATTTTTTCAGTTCATTTCACTTAGTAGTAAATATCTTCTGGCCAAACCTACCTATTGATTGATATAGGTGAGATTTCTCTTTAAGTCAATAACAGCCCTTGGCAAGAATCAGTGGCTCTTTACTGTTATTTATACATAAAGAGTTTTATTGAACTAAACTTGTGTTCGCTGTTTAGCCTTTCACAATTTATCTTTTTTTTTTTCCTTTTTTTTTAAGGATTGTCCTTCTTAACTCTGTTGGAATCTACTGCAACCTAAATCAGACCAGTAAAGCTTACAAGTGAATGATAATAATAATTCAGTGTTTACTGCTTCATACGTTGATGTCCCCATTCTAGCAGCAAAATTTCTTATATACTCTTAAATTAGTTTTCAGTGGCCTAGCAACAACCAATATGCAAGTAATAATAAAAGGACTGTATTAAAGGGAGCACTGAATTTATGATCTGCCCAGCAGAAATCTATCAATTTTGATTGGGTCCTAGGCACAGTTACTAATATCATTTCACACTATGTTGCACAGTTTCTCACCAAGTTTGTAAATTGCCTCATAAGACAATATAATATTGAAGGAAATAAACAGAGCTAAATCATCGAATAGATTATTTATTCATTACTTCAGAATGCGTGTTTTGATTGGCAAAAAAATATGACTAAAAGCAAATATTCCCTACTTTGTCCCACAATTAATGCTGTGTCTTTTTTGTTATATTGTTATTACTCCATCTCAAAATCCTAGAATTAGAACTTTAAAAAAATAACTGGACTTGGAAAGCCACGCCTGTACGTTAGTTTCCTATAAAATCCTTTGTTTCTGGGGTATTCCTTCCCTTTTGCCAGCCCAGATGACAGCAATCCACAAGATAGAGATTTCGTTTTTTTAAGATTACGGTCTGATTTCACTTATTCCTCATTTAAAAAAAAAATAATCATTCATTATGATGAATAATCTTGATCCATGATTAAAAAAACCCTCCAAAATAGCATGAAATATTTTCTATGACAAACGTAACGGCATAAGAGCTTTAAGTGAGCTCTTTGGATTTTCACAAGCAGTCAGGAACTCTTGACTTCTTCCTTAAATCTTCTGCAGGTTGCAGACATTGTCCTGTAAAGGTCATTTAGCAAAACTCTTAAGGAAGGGTTATCCTTTGTGAAGGCTCGGAAAGACAAGGGAGGCTGTAAAGGAGAAGACCTCGGACATTTAGGGCTCCATCAGTGATGGTGTCAGCCTGGATCCCACCCTGGCCAAATGTCCTTTCGGTGCTTCGCTGGCTTGGCCACTACTTGCTGGTTAATTGAATGCCTGAAGTTGAGAGATATTTGCTGAACTCCCGAAGCCCGTCAGGACTAGAGCAGATGTAAGAAAATGCAAAAATAGGTGTAAAAATGTCTGGAGGAAGCTTCAGAGACGAGACCTGAAGTGTTTCTGAGCTGCGGGCATTTCTCACGGGGCTGGAGTCCCAGGTGAAAAGCAGCGCCCTGAAGAAGACGTGGCAGTTACTGCCGGTGTTTAGGAGTCAAAGTACTCAGATACATGCCCACGTCTCTGGGCTGAGAGCAAGGGCAATAAGTTTTGTAGAAAAATCCCCCTCCCCTCCCAAAGTGTGCATTTTCCACCTTGAAAAGGTTGAACTTCAATTTTACCACATCTTTAAAAATACTTCAAAGAAACCTTCACAGTGTTGTAAATACTTTCAAATCAATACCCAGAACAACTCTTTGCTCTTAAAAGCTACTAGGGATTTGAAAATTCTGGTGTATATCTTAGTCTCACAGACTACTCAATCTTAAATCCTATCTGGGCTAGTGGTAGCAAGTGTAATAATAAAAAATTTAAAACAAGGGTGCAAAAATCCTAATAGTGAAAAACCCACCCTCAGGGAAGTCTCTTACCTACTCCTGTCAGTTAAAGTTTAGCGATCCTGTCGGTTTAAATCCTAAAAACGCGAGGATTTCTCTTACGCATTCTGATTTTCTGTAATAAATTTTGATCTTCTCATTATCCACATGAATATCATATAATCCCTTTTTTATCCTTTTAAGCTCCTGGTCTTAAAGTTATCTAGTGACAAAAAGCTCCAAAGGTTAATTGCGCATTGTGTGCAGTAACTATCTCAGTGTATTCAAAGCCTGTTACCTTTCCATTAAACTGCATGTTCCCATCTAAAAGCATAAGTGGGAGCACCCGATAAGCCTTCCTCCCACTATTAGTTGTTTTGTAGGACTCTGCTATTCCTCTCGTTTGGTTGTTTTGTTTTTTTTTTTTAATTATCTAAACCATGCTATTCTCCCCTTTCTTCTCAGACATTTCCCATACCAGTATTCTTTAAATGCTGTTTTTGCCATGAGATCTTCCTGAAGCAGAGTGCCAAGAACTAAGTAAAACAAGGCACTATATAGGCAGAACTCAAGATGTAATAACTTCTGCAATATCTTCAACAATTTCTTTAAAGTTAGTGTCATACTTTGGAAGGCAGTCCCAGGCAAAGAAAGCATCATGTTCACCAAAACGTGATCTTGCTCCAAACCCCAGAGCCACTATCCTCCTTCTTTCCTCTTCTATACATTGCAAATGGAATTTGGTACCTGTTCAGACCATCCTACTGGAGGGGTGCTCAAATGAGTGGCTGGGTACACACCAGGTTTCAGTTTAAATGCGAAAAAAATTACAGTGCTTAAAATGACCAATCCTAAAAGGGCATAAAACAATTGAACTGCAGAAGAGGTAAGCGCTGCATTAATTTAAGACAGTCGAAAAAAAGCTTGATAATTTATATAGCTGTGTTATTGCATTTTGTATAATTAAAATGCAAAGTGGTTGACTCCTACAAATAATATATGTGTGAAATTTATAACATGGCTTTAACTGTTCAGTAAAATAAATCATCTCCATGTTTCCTTTTTAGTAATAGAATAGGCAAGGTGATTTTACCGTGTTATGTTATAACATTAAAGAAAATTATTTCATATTATTATTCATAAATGGGCTGAAAGCCTTGATCCTTCCATTCCAAGTTTACTTCAGGACAATCGCATTCTTGTGGTGATATATCCTCTGCCATTGCCGTTCTAATAATGTACTCCTGGAAAAAGAACCAGCCTGAAAAGGATGTGTCCAAGAGTGCTTTAGAGAGTGTGTCCAGGAGCACATTACAGCAGAACGAGCACACCGAGGACCACATCGAGGGGACTGTGGACCACTATAAACTCCTACCTTCTGCACTTTACGGTCTGGCTGTTTGAAAGAAAAAGCCATTGCAGACAGAGACCAAACCTACAGCATTTCACCAAAAGAATAACTTATATTGCAGGATTTAACAGCCAATTTCTGTTTGGTCCCGAGTCATGGAAACCTGGCAAGGTAAAAATCAGACAAAGAAACAAACTCTTTTACCTAAGTATCTTTTATGGCCTGGCTTAGTGTAGGTTCTCCTGGTGCTATTCTTTCTCAGTGAATTTTTACCCTTTAATGGGAGGCATTCATTATTCTTACCAATGGGAAAGTAATTAATTAATCTGGAAACCAGATTAATCAGTTCAAGTATTTTAGTAGACATGCACACTGTAATTTCAAGCTTTGCTAGTACTCTATACACATTTTCAGTATAATTGTGTCTGCTTGCTGAGAGACATACAGGAGGTGGTGCAGCTAGCCTCTAAATAGTTACATAGGCAGAAAATTACCTTAAACTGTTTAAATGCTTAAACTGCTGAAGGGCCAAGGTACAGGAAGGGGGAGAAAAGTTATTTATGCCTGGTATATAAAACTGTCAGAACTTGATAGCCACCACGGAGGTCCTGCTCCTCCTGTCCCTGGAGGGCTGCAGCTGCCTGACCGAGACCACAGGAGCATCCTGCCCTGTTCACCCCCAAAACGTGCCACCGGGCTCAGCATTTTCCACAGTCCACAGGTGGCTCCTGCCTGCGGGACGTGGCTGTTTGGGGACTGGCTCCGAGGTATCTAGACCTGGCAGGTATCAAGACACCCTCTGTCCAGGGTGGTCTGGTCTCCTCAGCAGGCACTGTCATTAGGTAGAGAGAAGAACTACCACATCTCTTTGGGACATACAGCATAGAAGTATCCCTATTTATTTATTAAAAAATATTAAGATTAATTCCTTGTTTAAAATGAACAACCAAACGCATTTAAATGTGATTAGGCATATATATTCCCAATGAAGGTATGTCCAAGACAACAGATGAGCTATTCCGGGTTGGCTAGAAACATTGGATTTCACTTTCTCATCTAGGGTAAGTCCCAGCGGTTCCTGCAGTGAATGATTGGAGGCACCTTGTAAACAACATGGCAAAACACATACAGATGGTCTGTTGTGTCCACCAAGATGTGCCTGGGGAATAATAAAGACCTAAAGATTGCAGCTGGGGTTGGCAGACTCCAAAATCCAGATTTTTGAAGAAACTGGGATCGTCTCCTTTCTGGATTCTTCTGGCGTAAGCAAATATGACTAAAGGATGAACATACCCAAGACCTATCTGTGCCAACTTAACTTCTCAGACCTGGGATCCACTCCCAATTTAACGAGCCAGTTAAGGAAAATTATCAAAGTTACACCATGCTTCAGTGTCTAGAAGGTATAGACCCAAAGGGTTAAACAGCAGTACATGGGATTTTGTACTGCCTGAGAGATTACTTAGGCATTAGTAATTGATGGCCTGAAAGAAAAGAGACTACACCTCCTGATTTCACACAGCAGGATTTTCTTTCCAAGACAGAAGAGTCAGAAATTACATTCAAAACCCCCAGGGAAGGTGGAATGTTTCTCCCCCCAGTTCTTTCACTACAGCCACTCGTGTTGTGTATCATTTCAGCTCTACTGACCCCAAGTCCTACAGCACATATTACTCCTGTGAAAGACAGTTTGAAAATATGAAATAAGAAAGTCAGTTACGTGCTGAGAAGAGCCTCAGCTTCTGACGTTGCAGTCAGTAGCATCGTGCAGTTCCATATCAGATAACTTCAGCAGAGATCTTGGACTCACTGGTGCAGAATCTTTCACTAAATATGAGGATTAAATCAGTGTAATAATTTATTTAATTCTTTTGTAGCCACTTCAGAGTTAAGGTTAGTGATGTCTTGGAAAAGGTAGTACCTAACAAACTCTGAAGTAAGCAGCACCGTGTTTCTAATTCTTGTTTAAGATTAGAGCTCGGGCAGCTTTCATTGCTCATTCACTGCGCTCACAGTAAATCTTGGACAATAGCCCATATATTGCACAGCGTAGATTGTACCAGAGCTGGTAATTACCCCTTCACATGTGGCAGCTCGAAGTTTTGAGAAGTATTAATTTAATAGAACACTGTTCTACTGAAGGCCATATATTCCTAGTAAACAGTGTGGTAAAAGAGACAGAATTTTGTTTAGCCAATATTTTCTTTTAACAGATCAAACAGGAAAACACACATTGTTGATTAGTTGGTAAGTTGTTTGTGGGTTTTTTTTTTTTTAATTCCCTTTCATTGAGCACAGAAGTATAAAGAAAGCTACATTAAAACCTCCTGAAGAAAAAAATAAATAAAGCTTTCGATTGGCTTAAGCACTGTTACAAAATGACGTCTATACCTTATATGCATTTGCTTGGCTACCCCATTATATACAGCACACCTGGTCCTCAGCCAGCATAAATAAGTCTTGCACATGCCAATTTAAGAAAACATCTGGTAGCCTGGATGTCAATAATACCAAACAGCAAACTACCATGAATGCAAGTTTATCTTCAGAGCGCGGTATTGCTTATGGTACCCTGGCTGCAGCAGGTCCCGCCGACGGACTCAAACAGAGCGTGCGAGCTCCCTGCTCTAAGGGGGTTTTGTTCTGCAGACTTCACCCTGTCCCCTTTGCAGATTAGGCACACAAGAAGCAGCCGTGCCTACAGCACGCTTTATCAGAGCCTCTTTTCTTTGTCCTTTCCTACGGAGGTGTGGTTTGAATGAGATAATTGGAATATCTTTATGCTGCTCCTGCAGCCCAAGTCAGAAAAAGACGAGAAAAGGATGAACGTGTTTTCTTTGTAGCCATGCAATCTCAAAGCAGCAGAGTTTTGGGGCCTTATGCCTTGACGAGAAAGAAATGTGCATTTTATTGCTGAAGAAAATTCTTCAGGAATCAAACACAGCATCTGCCTTGTCGCCTGCGCCTGCCTCATTCAATGCTGTTGTTATGCTCTTGTTTACTTAGAGGCAAAAGTTGCGCCATGAAATCATTTAAGTCTTTATAAGAATCAAGTATTGGTGGGTCTGACAAGGAAAGTGGACAAATTAAATACTTTTTTAAAGGGGGGAGGGGATAAGATTTTTCAAAGCCAACTTTAAAAAAAAGCACATTTGGAAGGCAATTTGTATGTTAAAAACAAATTTCTAACATCAACACTCCAATGCACGTACATTATAAATGCAATAGTTTAAAAAGCCAAAGCTTTGCAATAGCTGCAAAGCCAACTAAAACAAAAAATAACTTTTGTCCTTAAAAAATAACTGTATTAGTGAGTTATTTACCCTCACTTTAGCAGAAGTAGAAAAGAGTAAGTTACAAACTTTAAAGTTTCTTTTAGTTCCCATAAGCTGTATTGAGCCAAGTAGTGTCCTCGTAGCAAATCTTACCTGTTGTACAACAGAGGAATAGAGAGAAGTAAGATTTCCTCTCTTGGTTCCAGGAGTTGGATGGGTTGGAGAGGGGAAAGGAGGGGAACAGACACAACCCCACAAACATTTGGGTTCCTCATTCATAGCAGAAGGCACTCTCTTCTCTAAGACAGATGCTGAAGGATGGAAATGCCCCAAACCAACCCAGACCCCAAACCTACAGTGCTGCCAGGAGACAAAAAGCCAAACCTCCTTCTCTCCCTCCTTTTAGAAAACCCTGCAGCTGCTTCCACCTGAGTGTTTTTCCCTCCTCTAACCATTTTCAGCTGCTCAGGGAGCGGAGCAGCTGAAAACGGAGCGGAGTCCACGCATTTGCCTCGTTAAGGCTAACTAGAAACCCTCAAGTTGATTGTGAGGAGTGTGGGTCTGCTCGGGGTTCCCCCCAGCTGTGCTGCCTGCCTGGTGCGGGTCACTCGCTGGGGTCCCTGCGGTCAAGGGGGACACAACACAAACTAAAACCACGAAACTAGATTCTACCAGCTGGCTGGCAGGCTTCTAAGTATCCAAAAAATCAGAACGAAACCGTCTTGGAGCTTGGCATCCTTGACAAAGTGCCGCTTCCTTTGGTGCCAGTAACCCCAGTTTTCCATCCATTACGTCGAACGCCCGGGGTAGGAAAAGCAGCGACCCGCAGACAGATTTGCCTTTTGTGTAGGTTTTGACGTGAGAAGCAACAAACGTCTAGCGCTCGCAGCCCAAAAACTGTAAAAGCCAATTGTTTTCTTTGCCACAGCCAGCACAACATATTTCCCCCTTAATTAAGTTCTCAGACCTAGCCTGATTCCACATCAGAAAAGTGATGTTTGCAAACGGAGCAAATGGATCAGCTGGCACCTCATGTTACAGCGCACCGCGGGCCGAGCGCCAGTTTGGCAAGAGTCCCCAGGATTTCCACATCCCCCGGCCACGCGTTCAGCCGCAGAAATGATGATTTAAGCAAGGGGGAAAACAAAGGGTAGCGTTTCGTTCCCAAACGTATTCTTCCAGCAGGTTCAGCGAAGGTTTGTTGAAGTTAGGGATGGCTAGAGAACACGTGTCAAGAGAACACATGCGGAGTCAGATCTGCTCCTTCCAAGATAAATGACAATAAAGGAAGTATGAACCTCAGTTTTATTTGTTTTGCTTTATTCAAATTCCACGGTTTTGAGAGATTTCTGAGCAGCATTTAAATCTCTGCACGTCACATAGCACGCAAGATTTTGAGCACCTGGAGATATCAAAAACATACAAGATGAATCTCATTCAAATCAAATGGAGTGGCATTTTCTAATTTCTGGTGCTTTCATTTGCAGCACCTTGCTAAGCCCTTGAGCCAGCCGTACCTGGTACGCAGGTTTTGAAAACTAGCTTGCTTTGAAGTGCTTTAACTTGGACACGCAGAGAAGGGAGCCACTCTAATTCAACAGGTGCTTTAGAAAACAGAGGGAAGAGGGGGTTTATGGTATAAGTTGCTTTTGCTGATTTTTAAAAAGCTTTTCTCTTTTTCTGATTCCCATCGATTGCAAGAAGTTTGGGCAGAGTCATAGGAGTTAAACTCAAGAATAAAACGCATAGCTCCAAAATAGACCCATTTATGGATGTGCACTGGGGGCTGTTTGTATTTACTCTGGAATCTTTGCTTTATCATTTAGATATATTCTAGCTGCCATGACCAGTTTCTGAAAACATTTAAGTTAAAACACTGGACTATGGAGTGTTGTGTCATTACCACACTAATCATGAACTCCAGCTTAATTAATCTTTATGAAGCCTGATAGCACCAGTTGTACGACGCATTCGAAAAATTTTTGTCGTGCACTCTTCTTTTTGCAGGGAAAGAGCTGACCTATAAGTGACTGTTTGCTGAAGTCTCCATGCTCAAGGTGTCTAGTGAGATTATTCACATTCCCTTAGCAACTGTGCTATTGGTGTGGCTTTTTGGAGGTTCGGTTAATGAACGTATGGGGATTTTGATGTCTGCACAGCCATTCTACTGAAGTGGGATATCATCTTCTTCTACTGGAAACACTACCTTTACTTTGCTAAATAACGTAGCTTAACAAAACCGCAATAGATGATAGTATAAATGTAAAAGCAGCCACCGTTACCTGCTGTTTTGGTTTGAAAAGTGATTTTTTTGTTGTTTTGACAAGCACAACGTAGAGTTAGACAAAAAGTATCACAGAATAATCCTCCCGTATTACAAATGTCACCAGAAGATAGAAATTAATGGAAATTACAGTGTTTGTGGTTTTTTTAACAAAATAGAATTTAGAATTTCTTTCAACAACAGTCAGACCTCTCCTTGGAAAATCTGCAATGTGCCTCTGCTCTTCCACTTGTGCTGCCACTTTTGGTGACATTAATATATTAGTGGATGCAAAAGTAAGCAGATGCACCCATGCCTGTAGTGGCAGTAGACTGTACAGTCAAGCTTCTAAAGTGTTCTTCCTCTGAAAAATGGTTAAACATTTATTCAACCCAAGAGCTCAACAGGTTCCGCGAGGACTGCAGAGCACCGAAGTGACCAAATCGGTTTCCGTGAGACACAGGAACATCTTGCGCGCTAATTTCATTTTACGTCGGTAGCAGTAACAATATATCTAAAGTAGTGTGGAAGCTGGAAAGAAGCCATTTCCTATACAGAGTGCATGGGATTGCTCTTTAACAATTACCTGAATTAATCTACCAGAAACTGTTCTCTTGTAGCACATAAAACCTGTGGGAATATTGTTTTTCGCTGCAGGGGAGAGGTGCCCGGGTGCAGGGCAGGTTGCAGAGGGAAGTGGTGGTTCGGAAGCAGCCTGGGCTGCAGCCACCTGCACTGGGACGTGCTGGTGGGACTGGGGGGTCCCCCGGCGTGGGGTGGGGGTGGATGGAGATCAGAGTGCTCCGGCAAGGCCAGAGGCTGGCAGCTGCCTGAGGTTTCGTTAAGCCAAAGTGGATGGTCGACATCCTGACATCTCCAGCCGCCAGGTACGCGCCGTGTTCTACCACATTTTCCCAGGAGCCGCTCGCAGCGGCGGGGTTTACAGCTCTCACCAACCATACAATGATGCCTTCTTGTGATTTGCAGTCGACCATTTGCATCCTCTATTACATTCCACATCTCATCCTATCACTTTTTTGCCTTTCTTCCATCCGCTGTCATCATTTCTTATCCCTGCCCTTTTAGGAAATCCAGTGGTACTTTCTGAACTTCACTGTTCCCTTTAGTCACAATACTTTTGACGTAGCAAGTGCAAAGACATTCCTTTACTGGGGTTAAAAAGCAGCAACAGTGATTGACCCTGATTCTGCACTAAATTGCACCATTTCTTCAAAGTTGAGTCTGTGAGTGTGTGGCAAATGGTTTCTGGTTTGTTTGGGGAGCAAAGCCGGTAATAGAAATAGCTCTGTACAAAGCTAAGCTATATATATTTGCTAAGCTATGTACCAAGCTGTACATATTTTATGTGCTGCTGCTCTACAATTAGTAATTAACGTTCATTCATTCGCTGCATTTTTCTTTTCCTACTGTATTCTCATTTTGTCGTATCGTGCTGTCTACACTCTTCCTGAAATATCATTGCTGTTTACCTAAAACTTAAAATCTATTGCACTAATACACTCATCTCTGTGTTGTAGCTCTCTTATCAATTCTTAATTGCTGCTGCCTTTCTCATTCTATTTTTCCTGTGCTACTGTTTTCCATGTAATTACCTCCACATTTGTACGTAATTCTTCCGCTTCCTATCTATCGCTTATTATGAGCATAAGAACAGCAGAACTGTTCTTCTTCCACAGCTGTGTTAATCTGGCACCTTCAGGGAGATTTGGGCCCATGTGGAAAAATCTCAAGTTTTAAAAAAAAAAAAAAGTACCACCTGTGTTTTCAGTTTTCCTTACTCAGTTGTTGCAGATAAACAGCAATTTTTCCAAAGGACTGTTTCAGAGAGTAGTAAAATCTTCTCTATTTTTTTTCCAACTGTGAAAAAAAAGGAGAATTTTGGTCTTGTTGTTCACATTACAATTCTGCTGCAGCAGCACCAGCCTGCATGGATGGGTTGTGCTGGGAGCCTGGCGTGTGCCACGCAGCGGGAGGTGGAGGGCAGGGACCGGGAATGCTGCCCTCCGCTTTCGGGGATCGGTCCCTCTACCAACGCTCCTCTCCACTTGTTGATATACTTCTGCATAACCAAAAAGTAAAATTCAGAGAGCTGCCACCGTGCTTCACCCATCGGAGCAGCATGGTGTTACCTGTATTTTGTTATGTTCATCCTTCTGCTCAAGGCACGGAGAGTTTCTGGATCCAACTGGGTTGCTCAAGACCAGGTCTTGGAAAAACTCAGGGGCAGGCGGTCCCAGAGGCTCTGCCGCTGGGAAGGGACAGCCCAAACTTTCCAAAAACTCTTTCTCCAAAAGGAAAGGAGAACAAGCAATAAGAAACGAGTACAATCTCATAGTCACAGTCTGCACCGGTAGCTCCAAAATGAAGCAAAGGATTAGCTCCCAGGATGTGCGGACTATCGGTGCTTTTAAAAATAAATTTTCTAGCCCTGAAGTCTGAAATGGATTTAGGCAGAATTTACACACCTAAATCTACAAGCCAAATCCTGGAAATCTCTGCTCAGCTGCATTACCATGGAAACAACGAAATTATTCCGGAATCCATATACTTTGTAAGGAAGGGGCTGTTTGCACCTCTTGGGCAGGAGTTGGGTGTGGGAGGAGCAGGCAGGCAGCAGGCTCAACTTCTGCCTCTGCCCAAACCCCTGGCTCCCACCTCGCAGAAAGCAAGGAAGGAGCCCCCTACGCCTTTGGGTCCAGCCCTAAATATCCAGCCCTAGACCCCTCATGTGGAAAACAGCAGCCACAAACCAAAGGGTTAGTCTAAGATTCCCACAATACAGTTAGATTTATTGCACCAGCTTGCCAATATTGTTATCTGCATTTAACCTTCGCTTCTCTCGTAACCGTAATTCTCCAGGCAGGACATTTCTAACAGGAGCTTCATTGTCATTCTCCATCGGTATTACAATAAACAGGCCTCCCTAATCAGCATTCCCTCGCTGCCGAGCCCAAAAGCAATCTGCTCGAGAAGATGTGATGAAACCAGAAGAGATCAATACCAAAAAGTTTTCACAAACTCAATCTGGCAAGGTTAGCATGGATAATATTGATAGATAAAGATCTAACTCTATCCCACGTGACAACAGGATGAAAATAACAGCGTGTAGTAATGTGGTACTTTACGTTTTATAGTTGTGGACTTAAATATTTGTAGGAATCTGTTGTATTTTCCCCAATAAAAATAATGAGGAAAATGTACTATGGTTATTACAGATCTTAAGGATAAATTATAAAAATTACAAAATATCTACTGTACTTCCATAGGCGTAACCACCGGCCTACTGACTAAATCTCTGGCCCTTTGGAAATCCTGCTCTTTGAAAGTAATTTCAGCTTTTGGATTGTCAGTTAGAGGCGGAAGGGGAGCAGAGCGCAGGTGGATGTGGGGAGAAGGAGGTTATGGCCCATCAGGAACCCGTGGGCTGTGCTGGGCTCCTGGCGCACCATCCCAGCACCCGACGGGCGCCTTGCTGCTCCGCTGGGGAGGAGGAGAGAGTTTGCAGATGGATTGTACGTGTGTCGTGTTTAAGTCATTCCTGGAATTAATTTCATTTTCTTTACAAGCTGTGAGTTTAATAGCAAATGTAGATGAAGGATTCCACATTATAAAATCAGACAGTTATTTTTTTATATATATATAGGAAATAAAATTTCTCAGATACCGCTAGAAGTCTTAAAAGTAACTATCACATCCTTACTCATCTTCACTTACTTGAGGGATTTTTTTATAAAAGAAATAACTTGTAGTATGGAAAGACTCAAGACTAGTCACTATGTTGCCCTGCCATGTTCACATCGATGATATAAGAATTAAATCATCATGAGCAGGAAAGAGTGAAGAGAAAGAGCCCTGAGGAAGCTATTTTCTTAATCTCTCTTTCCTCTTTTACTAGTTGCTATACGATACTAATTCTGATTTGTTTCTACCAATATTAGCAAGTTGAGGGTTTATTTGTTTTTTAATATTAAATTTCAATGATAAAAGAGAGCAAAAAGTAAAATAAAGATAGGCAATGATCACCAGTACCTTTTCTTCATAGCACCGAGAAATTGCTCATGTGGCACAAACCAGCGTCTACACTCTGTGCTTCCAAAGCGCCCATGTTAAGGCTCTAAAAAACAGTTACAGTCTCCAGAAATAAGATGTGTTTTTTTTCTTCGAGGCAAAAGTTGGGTGCAAACTGATTACATTTGTTTATTTCTAGGAAGAGGTATGATTCATCTGATAATGTCATCTAGGGGATTTTTTTTGTTGTTCGTTTAAAAAAAAAAAAATATCTTTTCACCTTGTGATGAAAGAAATTGCTGTGAGGATACTCTGGGAGAAACCTTTTTTTGAATCTTCCTCTGGAAATGTCACAGCAAAATCAAGTAAACAGCATGAGAACCACAGACAGAGTGATATGCATCTTCTAATATTACCCTGGCCTTGGTGCCCTCCTCCCAAATCTCAGGATAACTTCATTCTGAACATAAATAGGTATTCATATGCAGCGTGGGCAAGATTATGGTTTCTCATATCAGAAGGATGTCAGGAAAATATTAGTGAATGTTGTGTATCAACTTTAGAAACTGGACCTTTGTGACTATGATCTGGATGTAACCTTAAAATGCCAGAATCTCTAAAACCCTCCACAGGGAAAGTGTTTCATGAGTAACCACTAATATTGTACATCCACAGCTGTCAAGCTGAAGCAGGGCAAAACTCTTATGAAAATAGTGTTCTCATCTTTTAAGAGATTAAAAAAAACAGACTGAAGGAAAGCAGATTAACCACTGTAAAAAGCACTTGACAGTGTCCAGCCTGTTTCATTTTTGTATTTGTCTGAATGTTTTACAGACTCAATCGTATTTTGTGTGAGCGTGTTTAAATAGATTCAGCAAATAAAAAGATGCATTTTCACTCCATAAACTTCAAAGATGACAAATTTGCAAGAAGCCTTAATGTCATCACCCTTTCTGATAAGCCACGAGAAAACACGTGTTTTAAAACGCTTGGGAATCGTACTGTATAAATCAGCACCAGAGAGAGAAACAGTGACAGCTCTTGCGGAAAGCATCGCCTGCCTCTTCCCAGTAATGAGGCTGAGCAGAAACTCCTCTATGCTCTAAATACCTAAACAACAGCAACGTGAACCTGGGCCTTGAAATTCTATTTTTTTGTACATATCTGACCGGTATATAAATTTGATTTCATGCAAATATTTTGGAGCAGATTAGTTGATAGCAAAACAGAGCTGGAATGCTAATGATTTTTGGCTGCATATACAGAAGATGAAAACTCATTCAATCCAAGGCAAAGTGTCAGCTTTAATAAAGTAATGTCATGCTGTACCTCCCCCATAGCTGGCCTATACTGACATGAAAAATTATAATGGTGGAAATGCAGAACTTTGCAGATATAAATAACTTGAGACTCAGTTATAAAATTTCCAACTGGGGCAGAGGAAAACTGTAACATATATTAAGTAGCTGCAGTGAAGGATATTATTGCCACCTATTGACAACAGAACCGCCTGAAATAATACAGCCTGTTTGCTTCCATTGAATTGAAATTCCTCCCTGGTAGCTTTATAACAGACTGTTCCTATTGGATATGTATGGCAGGGGATCCAGGCATTGTGAATAGCTTAAATGTCTGGATTTAATGAATATGACCCTATCTGATTAAATTTAAAAACAACAAAAAAAACCCCAAACCCCTTAGAGAGGTGGTCTAAGAGTCATTCAACACCTTGTCAAACCAGGACTGGCATTGACGGGCCAGAGCGTGTAGTGCCACCGACACCCGGAGGGAAGGAGCAGATGCCGAGGAGGAGGGGGACTGTTGTAAGTCCCTGTAGTGATGGAGTGAACGTTGTCATCTGCTTGCAGGAGCAGGCGCATTTCTCCTCTGGGACTTGTCCGCGGTGCTCCGGCTGGACGGCTGCCTGCAGAATCCCACCGCCGCCCTTAGCTCCTTCCCTTGCTCTGAGAGTGCTCAGCTGGAGACAACTCAAACCCTTCCTAAAAATGCCTTAAAACATTTATTGGGAAACGAACACAAGTGCAAATGAAAAAAAAATAGGTGGCATTCAGCCATACAAGATCTAAGATCTAGGTAATTACTTAGCCAGAAATGCTAGTCTTGTAATTAGGCTGATTTCGGCCAAACTGCCACAGGAATTGCCTCAGTGTGACAATCTCCCCTTTGGTTTTGGTGTCCTTTCAGCATTTCAAATATGAAAACCCCTCCTACCTCTCCTTGTCAGGGACCGAGTTATATTATTAGGTACTTCAGTGTGATTCATTCTTGACAGCCCACTGATTTCTGATCTAATTTGGGTCAGACAGTGCAGATGGAGACCAGTATCCTACCCTGTCTTGTCAAGTCCTCAAATTAATTCGCTATTCAGTGGAAATCCAAGTCTAGAAACATCTATCTTTCACTTGCCTCATGTCGTGGTTTAACCCCAGCTGGCAACTCAGCCCCACGCAGCCGCTCACTCACCTCCCCCCCAGTGGGTCGGGGGAGAGAATCGGAAGAGTAAAAGTGAGAAAACTCATGGGTTGATACACAGACAGTTTAATAGGGAAAGCAAAAGCCATGCACGCAGCAAAGCAAACCAAGGAATCCATTCCCCACTTCCCACGGGCAGGCGGGTGTTCAGCCATCTCCAGGACAGCAGGGCTCCAGCACGCTGAACGGGGACTTGGGAAGACAAACGCCATCACTCCAAACATCCCCCCCTTCCTTCTTCTTCTTCTCCCAACTTTATATACTGGGCATGACGTCGCATGGTATGGAATACCCCTTTGGCCAGTTTGGATCAGCTGCCCTGGCTGTGTCTCCTCCCAACTTCTTGTGCCCCTCCAGCCTTCTTGCTGGCTGGGCATCAGAAGCTGAAAAATCCTTGACTTACTCTAAACACTACTTAGCAACGACTGAAAACATCCCTGTGTTATCAACATTCTCCAGCACAAATCCAAAACACAGCCTCATACCAGCTACTATGAAGAAAATTAACTCTCTCCCAGCCGAAACCAGCACACCTCACAAGAATACACTCTTTGAACCACATGCACTTAAAGATGCACAACCTTGGGTATACAACTTGGTGAAAACAAAAACCTGTAGAGGTTGGAACAGTTTTCTGCCATAGAGCAATTTTTGCACTGCCTTTGCTCTAGGTATTAAAAGGTATTCATTATTATTTGGGTGTTAATATGTGTTCCATTTTTAGAATAGGTTGAAATGACTTTTGTTTGAGTAATCTGTTTCATGTGAATGAATTTGAGTTTATGTGAATCATGTTCTGCTTCCTGATGAAAGGTTGGATTCGCTATTCAGTGTCTTCTGCAGTTGCATCATTATTTTTTATTTATTTATTTATTTAAAAAAACATGACCTCAATAGAAACAAGATTTGGATTACGGTATCAAATCATCTACAACACAAGACGTAATGCTCACTGAGTGAGAATTTTCTTTCTTAGAAAATGTACTGTCTTGTACAGAACATTCACAGTGAGAAGAAATACAAAACGATCCCTGAAAAGTTACTCCACAGGTTAACTGCCCCTGTTGTTCAACAGCTGCATCTGCTGAGTGTGATGGTGGCTGGATCAATTGCTGGCCCAGCGATCACATTGTATTTTTCTCCATAGGTAAATTCTGCACTCTGTCCGATATGACTAACACTATCCTTTTGGGGGGGGATTTTTTTTTCTTTGGGGGCTCTCGTCCAGCTCACACCATGAGATGCAAGTCCTCTGAGTTTCTTATTCCCAGGACCGAGCTCCCCATCTCATGGGATCAGGCACCTTCCTCTTTTCAGCTGCAGGACCACATTCAATGACACTGAAGTGTTGTTTGAGCCCAGCTTACCAATCAATCCGGTGAAGTCCTCTTTGTTGTTTATGACGCCAAACAGCATTCACATCTTTCTCAGTATAAATTCTTTCTCACAGTTTGTTTGGCTCGTATTTTTTTCCAGCTTTGTAAAATGTTTAAAGTATCAAGTTCTTGGACTTCATTCTGGTTTTGCATAGTAAATGTAATCAGCTGAAGAAGACTTGTAAACTTAAGAGGTAACTTTTCATTTCCTTGGTGTACTTCATTCTATATGCCAAGAAACACTCTGCTATTCAATTTGAAGATGCAGCATGCTTTGAGTTGGGACTTTTCCTTATCAGCTGTCTGAATTCAGTGGGATATGGGCAGAGTGATGTTCCCTGCCTTGTACCACTCACTCTAAAGCCTCACATGATGATGGAAGATGCCTTGGCTCTCGGTTGTTTATATTTCCATCTTTCCCAGCACTATTGCCTCTGGTGTAAAGAAAAGATTCAGGCTATTCAGGTGTGGTCTGGGGACCTGTTGCACGAAGCAATTTTGACTTTCTCTTTGAGGTCACTGATTCATAAGCATTGAAGATAGTTTACTCCTGAGATAGGAAATAACTAATATGAATTTTACATAAAATGCCACTCTTCTTACTTTTCCTCCCCTAACTGATTCACCTTAAATAGGTTCTCTCTATTGATTTTGTCATCTCAGCCATGCCAGCCTTCCTGCTAGGTCCCAGTAACACAAAGTAGGTCGAATTTAGACTTATAAATGAGTCATTCCAATTACCCTTCCTCATTATTTTCTCAACATAAGCTATTTGATTTTTTTCCCCCTTTCTGATCCTTCACTTGTACATTTTGCTTTCCACTGTCTTGATTTTCTGCAGAAATGAGTGCTCATTTATTCCTCCTTTCCATTTATTTCCTTCTCCTATCATTTCTTGAATGCTTCTCTGCCTAACCTTGCCTGGCTGGTCCCTGAGGAGTCCTTCAGCCTCTGTCTCAGCATGGCAGAGATCACCTCCCCGCAGTTTCCCCACCAAAGGTGTTGCAACGCTTTCCAGGCCAGGGAGGGATCATGCAGATTTCCAAGTGTTTTTGCAGTGTGGATCCACGACGCTGAGACGCCAGCTAAAACATACAGGTGGCCAAATCTCCTGCAAAGAAAATCGGTGTTTCACTGATCTCCAGCATATGGGAAATACAAATGGGAAAAGCATCCCCGACCGCTGTGAGGAGGTGAGTTGGTGCAGCTGTTCCAGCCGACCCACGTATGCATGGAGTTTTTTAAATTTTATTTTGCTATGAATATAAATTAGCTTGAATTTTCTATTATGTACTCACTTTCTGCACTGTTTTGATTGTTCATACTTTAAAATTTTAAGGCATGTAGAACTTTATTGCTCATTTCCAGTGTGTAACTAACTGCACTGTCTGCAGAAATAAATAAACCCACTGACATTCTCAAGCTTCAAGGCTACAAAATAAAATGACAGCATTGATTTCACCCAGCTATAAGATTTCTGAACAGAAGAAAAACAAACCCAACAACGAAACACCTACACAATGAAGTGTATTATCCTTATTTGAATGCAGGATAACTGTTCCCAAGAACATCCACACTAAATACCTTGAACAATTGCTGTGCCTCCTGCCTGTCTGCAGCTCAATACCTCAATTACATATGCCGTGGAGGAAGGATGTCTTGAACATCCTCGGATGTGTGCTATTATGCTCCGAAGGTGCCACTATTGTTAGTTTGCGCAGAGAGATGAGTAATCACAGAAACCAGCATCCTTCTAACATGCTGAATGTCTTACAACAAAGTAATTGTTGCTGCAGTCTTGCGACGGGAATGAATTAATTTATTTAAGCTTCACACTTTTCCTGACCTGCGTCCAGACCAAGGGCAGAGAAAGACAATTGAAGCAGTATCTGGTTTTGCAACTGATTTTGTATAATCTTCAAATGTTCGGTGACAGGCTTTCCATCTACAGAGGAAAGTGTTTCTGTTGTCTTCCAAAAATGCCATGTAAAATGCTCAGCTAGTTATTTTTCTGTTTGAAACAACAGGGAAGTGTGGTGTGCTACCCATACCGTCAGCATCAGAGACACAAAGAAGCTTTTATAGGCACTTTTTCAGGAAGGTGTCCTTAGATAAAACTTGCATGTTCTGAGTCTGATTACAAAGCAAACTCAGCATCTGCCAAAGCATTTCAACACAGGAAAGCATTTCAATATTCGCTTAATTGCTTGCTGGGTTGTCAGCTCAGTTCAAATGATGGATCTACTAGTGGACTGCCATAACCAGGAGAGAAGGGAAAAACTGTAGGACGGTACTGAAGACAAAACGATCCAAGTTAAAACTTGGTTGCTGTTACAGGAGGGCACAACACCTTCGTTAATCAAGAAGGAACGGGCCTCTCTGAATGCCGAGGCACTTGGTAACGCAAGCTGCGTTGACAGGATGGGATTTGCACAAGACGACACTAAAGTTGTCCGAGAAGGTAGGTAAAAGGTCTGGATTCTGCACTGGGATGGAGTGGGACAACAGGATATGCTGGTTTATGGAAGGTGGGTGAAAAAGAGTTTCTTCCAAGTAAAAAAGTTTTGCCTAAACTCCTCAGTGATGATTCTGCATTTTGCTCTGCATTTCCTAACTCTCCTTCTGGTTAACCCTCCCTCACACCAGAAATATGCTCCCAGAAACAGTCTCGGACCCTAAATCTGGAAAGCAGTAAAATTGAAGTCGTGTCTGCAAGTGAAAGTGTCCTGGTATAGTTTACAGGCCATTTTATTTATTTTTATCTATGTATCTATATCCCATATTGATCATAAATGCTTTAAAAATAGCCAGCAGTTCAAGCCTGCTTTTCCATTTACTGGAGTACAGAATTTGGGTCTTGAAGTCTCCCAGGTTAAAAAGCTGGATTAGAAGGAATTAGATGGGTATGTATATGAAGTTCACAATTAATTTGCTTGGTTTTATAGAGAACACTGCTTTCCTTTTAAAAATTTCAGTTAAAAGAATTCGAAGAGAAATATAGTTTATTCCTTGCTAGCCAATATTTCCTCCTGTGACAAAATGCAGCAATCAGCAACTTTTTTTCCCCTAAAAGAGGAGCCTGGCTTTAGCCTCCCATCTCCTGACGTAGGCGTCAGCTCATTGCACATTCAGGACTGCTGATTTCAGTGGGGAGGGAGCATGTGCCCAAGTGCCTTCCAGATTTGGCATCCAGGGTCTTAAATAGAAGTAGGGCTCTCTGCAAAACTGCTGAGCACAAAGCAGCAGTTTAACTGGAAAATCTTTATGTGCAATTACTTTAGAAAATCAGCCTGCTTATTTAGAAGCCCAGAAATCAGCATTTACTAACAGAACTTTGCTTTTGAAAATGCTACCTTCTCACTTGCAATAGCATTTCTCTAAAGATCTTTGTGATTTCCTTTTTGCTGTTCCAAGCACATTTTCATGGCTATTCCAAAATTGTTTTAGCCTTCTGTTTTACAAAATTCTGCGATACCTAGCTGGGTTTTTGGTTATCCTTTTTTAATTTTTGCAATTCAATTTTCAAAATATATGACATGTGATTTTCTATTTGTATATTTTAAATAATTCCCCGTGTGCCTCCAAGACACCAGGTTTCATCATATAGACAGAAAACAAGTGTTTGAAAACAAGGAAGGATAATGTCTCAGTGAGCTAATTGGAAAGAAGTTAATTTGCTTTCCTGTGCCATAGCTTGCTTTCAAACTAACTCAAATGTGCACAAATCCAGCAGCAATTGAAGATACAAGGAGGGAAATGAAAATGTGATACCATACCTGTACATGCACAGGGTATTCATGCCTAAAACCACGGGATAATCGTACATATAAAATTAAGAGGGAAGTGAGACCAATAGAATAGACGTTCCAAGTCTTCTTTGGGACTCCAGCCCTGCATATTGTTTTTCAAAAGCCAAGTCATAATTCCTTTATGAGTGAACCCAGCTGCTACCTCCCAAAATTTGGGTCTGCCCAACTTCAGAGATTATATATGAGGACCATATCTCCTAAGAGACATCTTAACATGGTTCCTCTGTTTTTATTTTATGCTTCTAGACTGCAGCCAATCTTAAAATAAACTGGCTTCCCTTTCTGAAGTCTATGTCTATTGTAACTTTAAAGCTAATTATCAGTCCTTGAAGTTTTCATTGTTTTCATAACGATGCTTTTCACTAACGCTACGTCCATCTATCTCCCTTGATGAGCCACTGTGGCATCAGTCTAGGACCTGCTCTCCCTCATTGGAGTTCCCTCACTGGGAATAAAACTCAGATGTATATAAAAAAACCCAAACAAACAAGCCCCCACCGAAACTCAAGAAAATGAAAGAGGAGCCACTTTCATGACATTTTGTTTAAAATTCTCCCATTCTCATAACTTCGGCAAAATGTCTCTTATTTTCCACAGCTGGTAAAAATATTAACTCTACTTTTCAGTGCGTAATTTTTGAGGCATTAGAATTCACATTTCCCACACAAATCTCTCAAAAGCGTATTCCCTCGAGAATATGTTTCAACATTCACGTTAGTATGGGAAGCAGCAGAATGTTTATAATCAACCAACAAAACATAACCACTTGAGTTGTTTTTTTTCCTTGATCTGAAGGAAGGTGCTGCCTTCTTTCTTCTTTTGTACAAGTGCCTGCTCTGTAGTGAAAAAAAAAACCACAACAAAAAAAACACAACAAAAAATCAGCAAAACAATTCAGAACAATTAAAAACAAAATTAACAACAACCAGGGGTTTTGTTGTTGTTGTTTTCCTATTTTATAATATATGCTATTTCTTGCAATATCAGGAAAACAGACAAGATTTAGTTTCAAAAGATAAGATCCATGAAAAGGTGTTTGAATAGATATAGTACATAATGCTCAACAGATGTTGCAAACAGCATCTTTTTTTTGTCTGGGTAACTGCTGCTGATGCATGGCCAGAGGGATATTGTGCAAAAGATATCGAAGGACAACAGCATTTAAATTATTGTCTTTGTAGTCTTCTTGCTGAACTGGTTTCAGCTTAGGGTAAAGCAGACTTTGACTTGTAATTGATAGCCAATCTTCCAGTAAAGCCTGGGTACTCCTAAGCTCGGTAAACACACGGCTGAGACTGCTGCATGCAGTAAAGGAGTTTAGGTGTAAAGCTGTTTTGATGTGCACACGAAGGGTACTATAAAGACAAAGTTTTTGCCTCTTTTTCCTTTTTCTGAATTTTCTGTGGTCATCTGCACTGCAATATTGAATGCATCGGCTTTGACCGTTGGAACCTTTAAATGGTGAATGTCTCAGCTCTCCCGGGGAGAGTCTCCTTTCACAGACAGCACACTTGCTTTGGGGCCATCCGATACATTCAGGGAGCTGCTTCTCTCTTAAAACAGAGAAAAAGTAACTGTGAGTGGTGCTTTAATAAAGAGAAGAGTATTTTGGTCTGTAAACCCCCTTTGCTGCTAAATCTGCCACCTTCTACAACAAAGGAAGAATAACGGACAGGTGACCAGGGAACAGTATGATGAACCAGGCTGCATTCATATCTGGAGTTACAAATATCTGATAGTAAAATTTTTTATAAAACTACAGTAAGCAGGAACTATACCACTAAACTGACTTAAAGAGGAACGTGCGATGAGGAGAGAAAGAATCAACTCAAAGCAAGTTTGGGAAAGTGATGCTAAAGGCGTGCTGTGATGACTGATTGGTCACTGCTGTAGCTCAGAGTTCCCTTTACTACCAAATTTGCAATATTTCAGTATTTGCTCTTGCAATATTTGCATTATTTCCTCATGTGGTGAGAGGAGACTAAACTCAGACTAGTGAGAATGACCCCAAGAAACACTTCAGTGCCTGCTGGTACCAATTTGGGACAGGAGAAGTTCGATCAGTAACTCGCAGTAACCGTTTGTTCCCTGCTACCCTGTTTGGATTGCATCAACCTGTAAAGTATCACAGAATTTCTATAGGAAGCATATTAAAATGGTGTGCCACTGAAAACAAGGTGGTTAGTGAAAAATGGAAAAATAAAGTTGTGTCATAGGCTGTGAGTACTTCCACTCATGGTATCTCCTAAGCAAGCAAAAGAAGAGTTTTGTGGGCCATGCAACCCCTGTAAAAATGATGTTCTGCATGGCATTCACCTGAGAAGAAAGATGTTGATCTTCAATGGGATTTTTAACTTACCAGTTATTGGCATATTTTAATTTTTACTATTTTTTTTTTTTACTGATTTAATTTCCTTATTGAAGAACAACAGGGATTTTTACTATTCTTTGTTCACACACAGTTAACTTTCTAGAGAAAAAGAAAAGAAATCGTATTTTGTCAGGGCCGTGACACTTATTGAAAAATACTAATTCTCTATCGCTTACTTGTATTTCCACAAAACTTAGAAGAACCACAGAAGCTGCAAAACCATGCAGAATTCTCCCCCTCCCTGCCCCCGCCACCCCCCATACTAGTCCTAGGAAAAGAAATCACTAGATTTAGTTGGTGCAGTTTAGATGATCTGCCACTTTGGAGCAAAAAGACTGAAGTAGTAGTCATTGCATCAAAAAATGTAATTTCTGCTTCTTGGTCTTCTCTGACCCTTGCCCACGCTCTGTTGGGGTAATGGAAGTCTTTCATTGTTGTTGCTTTTTAACTTCACTGTATTTCTAATTTCCATGATCTTTTCACCAGGCATTTAGGTAACAGACCTGGCCCTAGTTCTCCCGTTATTTAGATAACAGCGTTTCTATATTTAGCAGTTCTGTTGTACAGCTGATGCTTTTTATTTTTTTTCTTTACTATATTCAATCCATGCATTCTAAATATATGCAGTTCCCCAAACATGTGATTCTGTCACTTCTCTTTACCCTCCTATTAAGTTCTCATTGATTGCTACAATAACAGTAGAAAAATATTACTGACATTTTGTAGGGTTTTTCACCCCCAAAAAACCCTACAAAGGAACAGAAAGCTTTGGTATCTTACTTAGCACCATTGAGAGATCTAATTCATGCAGAAAAATGTATTTTAGTCATAGTTTGCACATTGGGAAAAGAATAGCTCCCAAAAGATGGAGACGCTGCAAATAGCAGTATTAGCTTCTTCAGTGAGGGTCCTGACATGATCTTCAGCAATCATTTTAAAAACCGAGTAAAGACTTGCCTGAGCTTCATGAGAACTCAGCATAGGGCTGGTCAGAACTAAAAAAAAAAAACCAACAAAAAACACCAAACAAAAACCCCCAAAAGAACCCCCCCAAACCAAACAACTTTCTTCACTTAGCTTATTTATATGGACTTCTATTGAATGGAGCCCTGACTAAACGCTAACTAGAATTGCAGAGTTTGGTCTGATATGCAGTCATGATTGCAGATAGCTGATAAAAAGAGAAAAAAAAGTGTAAACACAGTAAAATCTAGATTTTTACAACTTGATAATTAGGTGAAATAATTTTTAAAAAAGAACTCTGCAAGATTTGACTCTGAATCCCTTCACTTTCCAAATTGCTCTTTGTGTTTCAAAATCTGCGCGTGCCAGATTTAAAAGGAAGAGCACCCAAAAGAAGTAATTGTCTTAAAGACCAATGCAGATGGTAGCACGTGAGAACAAAAATGAAGTAGATGGAAAAATAAGAGTTACACTTTACATACTGAACCTAAACCACACAGGAATGGGAGCTGCAGCTTCTGTGCAGTCTTACAACATGTTAATTGGACTCCAAGCATTTGCTTGAAAACTCTGCTGGTCAACAAAATCAAAGCAAACGGTGAAGTAATTGCACTGTTCATGTAGCAGTGGAGACTGTAATTAATTGACTTTGCTGATGGCTATAAAATGCTACAAAACTTTTACAAATAGAATTTCGCAACTGATAATAAGTAATGGCAGGTGCTGAAGGTGACATTGACAGCCATTTGTCTCTAGTCAGGAAAGAAATACAGCCACATACGCTGACATTATTTGATATTAGAATTTCTAGCTTCTAAATGTCATATTTTAAATGTCAATATATTTGTAGAATGTAAAAAATAAAATTTTAATGCTATTTTAGTCATATACCTCTCATTGAACCTTAAAATAATGCCACGGTTTTATGAGCACTTTTAATAGTATGCAAAAGTAATTATCTCCAGTCTCTCAGGCTCAGTATCCTTTAATAATGAACTGAGTCATTCTAGACGTACCATATCCCGATTTTATAAATGGCTATTTGCAGACGGGAGGAGAACATAGAGATCAGACATATCTGGAAATATTCAAGTACTGCAGTATTCTGTGACAAATAGTAGGTTCACGCTACCTTTATCTATGAAGTATTTGGGTTGCGTATACCATTCATGAAGCCAAATTTGACCACATCATCCATTCAGGGTCCAGAATGGAGAGTAACATTTAGTAGTGTTTTTGTGGGTTTCACGTTACTGAACAAACAAGAGGTAAGCAACCATGTAACCCTGATTTCACACCCAACTTCAATTTCATGGTGTCAAAACTTGTTAGGCTAAGACACTAGTGATGGCTTAGTCTTCACCTAACTTTAAATACTTAAGATAACCCAGTGGTCTAGTTCACCCCTGTAGTCAACACAGAGCCGTATTATCCAGTGGGTAATTCAAACCATTCTGAACTGACTATGCAGAAGTAATTTCTGATCGTTTCATATATCCACTGATTTTAAACAACATCCAGATAATTAATTTCTAATAAATAGCTAAAGACTAAATATCTAGTCTTACAAAGCAAAAGAGAAGTGAAATCAAAGCTCAGGTCAGAAAGATTGTGGGAATTAATACTTGGTCTTCAAAAGATGAGAGTGGCCCAGTCAAAACCCCTTCATTGCACATTTAATTGTTCTTATTAGATGAGATGCGTGCTAGAGACAACGACGTGAGGATGTGAGCATCCTCTGAAACGGCAGCAGTAGCTGCAAGGCAACTCTTCAGAGCCTAGAGAGGAAACAAGAGTCTTCCACCGAGACGCCCGGTTTGTCGCCCCACATACTGTGTACCACGATGCTTCTTGGATCACCTTTGTTTGAAGATCGCTTCCAATCATTAGTCCAGATGCTCCTTTTTATAATTTGCTGCAGATTTTCGCGTTAGCAAAACACTACATACAAAACCATCATGCTGCTATTCTGGTTTTTCAGGGGTGGTGTACTGCTGCGCTCAGACTTACAGGTCCTACATGTTGATATTCAAACCAGCAGCTGAAACAGATAGCAATGCAGAATTCAGATGTGCAGCCCAAACACAGTAACATGTAAATGAAAAGCTAGCTTGGGTAGCAATTAGAGAAAAGAATGAATGGAAATGGCTTTTTAAAAAAGACAATGAGCCAATTGGTATTATTATCTTCCTCTGTTAGTACAGAGCCAGGATTCAGGTTGGTTGGCAGTGAGCCATAGCGGATGGTTTTAGTTCCTTTCTCTCTTTGATTGCCTTTAGACGTAAGGCCCAATATAATAGCCTCATGTATTCTACTAGTGTTTGCAAAACAAATGTTTGTTCCGGAAGACTTACACTCTGAATTTTCTTAACTGCTTCATAAGGTAGGGCTTTCACATCTCTGGACACCTCTTCCAATATCTGACCACGCTCATGGTTAAAAAAAATAAATCCTTATATCTAGTTGCATTTCATGTGTTCTACCGTGTGTCTGTCACCTCTTGTCATAGAACCGGGCACATTCAAGAAGCGAGTGGCTCCATCTTCTCTACACCCTCTTTGGAAGGCTTATTGTCAAGCTGTAAGGCTGTGCACCTTCATTACAGGCTGGTGGGCTCAGAACTGTGCAACTTGTAAATCACCCATTCTTTGAACCATGACAAGAGTAGAACTCTTACATTCTATTTTTATGCAATATTTAATTGGTATTTCAAAGCGGATTTCTACTAAAAAAATAGGCTAATTTACAAAAAAAATGGATTAACATTTGTGAAATAGGGTATCAACTTCAAATCAAAACATGCAAACCATATAATGGAAACATTTAGTTTCTCTGCAGAGATTTCATGTCATTATGCCATCTTTTTAATAACCTAAGTCAGCTATGAACTCAGCAGACCATAAGTACGTAAAAAAAAAAAGGCGAGTTGTGTTAAGTGACAAATAGTTTGTACATTTGGGTGGCTGAGTCACAGCTCTTATTCTATGTCCCATTCAAGATTTTTTCTGTAAATGATCTAATTTGTCACTATGTTTTTGTTGATAAGTCCTACTACTGTAGGAAAAATCCTTATCCCACTCTGAGTCTCCCTGCTCCTTTACAAGGGAGGTGAACCCCCTGCAACCTCGGAGTTTACCCTTGACTGTACAGTCCTTTCTAATGCCTGAAAGGCATTCTTGAGCCAAAGTAAATATTTCATGCTGAAATTAAGTATGTCGTCAACGATATTCTCTTTATCATAAAGGGAAGGAGCATCTTAATATTTTTTAAGATATTTAAAATATTTACTGCGTCTTCAAGTCAGCTGGGCAACTGACCCTGCTTTGTAAGGTAGTAAGTCTAGTCTAGGTAAGCGATTATCATAGCTAAATGGTAGTACACAGCTTAAAAAGTGCCTGATCCTTCTTTGCCTCTTGCTTCCCTTGCTGTGCAGGAGGGCATTCACAACAGCAATCAATTCCAGTCTTCCAAGACTATATAATGGTTTTGTAAAACAAAACTATGCCAATTATTTATTCATCATAATTGAAAGCCCTAGAACCAAAGAAAACATTTTGTAAATTCTTCCTATAGAATAGTAATTTGCTTTCCTGAAGCCACTACAAAGACCTGAATTAATTACCACCGAGATGCACATTAGTGGATTAGTATGAACTTTCATTCTGCTCCCCGAGTTAATTGACTTTCAAACTAAGACTATGACCTTATTTCAGTTTGCATCTTAGAAAAATACACATTGTTAAAATGCAAACCAGTACTAGTCAATCTCCTACTGTTGTGCTACACTAAACTCAGTAGTAGCAAAACAAAAAGTTACGCTGAACAAGATGTTTATTTTTCAGGGTTTTGGGGTTTTTTTGGTTGTTGTTTTGTTTTTTAATTCTTGTTAATGTACAAAATTTTGAAAACTTTTCTTTATTACTGTTATTTAAATCTACAGTTATGTAAATTTTATGTATAGTTTTATTAATGATAGATGCCCTATCATTGATTGGATTTTCTACAAAGTACCCAAATCTGTATCATGGTACATGATGATGATACCAATGATTACGTGAGGAACTACAGCGAAGAAAGGGGAATTATTATTATCCAAGGAAACATTGCATGAGCACCAAAACGCACTGATTTACTTGATTATATGTCATTTACCAACGGTTTTGAGTTCTAAGATACAAAGAGGAATAAAGGAAACGCCAAACAGCGGGAACGGGTGCGTCTCTTTGCCTAACTGCCACTGGACACAAGAACAGAAGCTGAAGGCACTGCAGTGTTAAAACTGCTCCACTGATCCTGGCATATTGTCCCTGACGTGACACCGACACCCACATCAGCATCCTACACACAAACACGAGTCAATCAGCTGGACTTCAGCCTGATCTGGCAGCTGAGAGTAAAGTACGACAGCCGAAAGCCCTGAGAGCAAGGAGCCGTGCGGTTACTGCTCTGTGCAGCGGGAGGTAAATCGGAACAGCGGAAAGTTCTGCCACCGTTGCATTAAACGCCGCCATGCAGCGCCTGCCTGCTGTTCTCTGACTGCGTCGCAACGAGGGCAGGGCTCGGCTTGGAAAAGTCCTCATTTATGAAGTCCAAGCCTTTTCTCCATAGGAGCTTCAGAAGAAAAACCAAACCCAACAACAACAAAAAACCCCCAACCATATACATCATCTCTACTACATTTCTGACTGTGAAAGGTCATTCCCTGCTGTGCATTTTACCGGTATTTTACCCAGTATAGTTTTTAGCTTCCCAAACCAGAAGGTCAGTCTCTCTTCCTTCAGAGAGCTGTTCCACAGCCTAATAAATTTCTCTGTCAAGGGTTGGTTTTTTTTTTCCCCTGCTATAAAGCTTACATTTTTCTTCTCATTTTTTTCAGCCTATCACCTCTCATAATGCCCCAAGTATCACAATAAATAATCCTTTGTTCTCCTTGACACTCTTTACCTTTATTTATTTATTTATTGGGAGACTGCTATCTCGTCCTAGCCTCCGCGATCACCACCCCATCATCCCTGGTTTATGGTCCCTCTTTACCATTCAGCCTCCTGATGCTTTTTGCAAAATTTAAGCTTAGAAACATAAAATGACAGCAGCTCTTAGACATCAATTTGCTTCTGCCATGCACAAAGAGAGGGCTTTTCACGTTGTTTCCCCCCCACCACTGATATCTCACAGTCTGTTCTGACAGAGCAGAACATGCCTATAAAATAATGACTATCAACGATTACCAATTTCTAAGGATCAGATTTGTCAAGAGGAAAGCAGAAGCACTCATGTAAGTTTTGGTATTCAGGTGTCTGCTCCGAAGCATCTGTAATTCTCCATCATAATTTGCTTTACCTGCCTTTTCCTCAAGGCTGGATGTCGACACCTACTTGAAGTTGTCTACTTGGTTTTTGTAACGTCGGACTGCTCCTCCCCTGAAACACCCCAGGCAGAAGCTTTTCGGAGGCCCTCGCTCAAGGCTCCTGAGCTCGGTGCCCTCTCCCACACCCAGCCCCTTCCCACCTCAAGAGGAGGTGCCAGCGGTACTCGCAGGCAGCCGCTTAAAACGGAATAACAAAAGTCATTCATTTGAGATAGACCCATGTAGGCCCTTGTGGCCTTGGGGCTTCACTGTGCTCGGTTTGATTGTCATTTTTGGTGATTGAATTACTTCACGTTACCCACTACGATATTTCCCACTACTTCTTTCCTTTAAATGGACTATAGCTTAACAGATGTGCTCGTTCTGCTTCCTTCTACTCTCTGCAGTCCTACTCCGCATGGTTTCCACCAAGCATATGCTCCTCAATTCCCCTCTTCGAGCAGCAATCTCCTCAGCAGAAATCCAAGGAAACGCAACTTGATTTAAACATATTTTCCCTACCTGTGGCTCACATTTCTCATCTTCCTTCTTGTGCAACGTTTTTGAACTACTCTTCCCTGGCAGGGTTGGTTACTGCTGTCACTACCTTTACTACTACAGCTTCGCAACCCTTCACCTGGGCTTTGCAGCACTTTTTCAGGGCTACCTTGCAGGTGTGACCAATAACTCATCCCTGTACCCACCTCCCCGGGCTCACAGGGAGCTCTTCTCACCACCACACCCTTTCCTTCTTAAGAAAGCCTATTTGTATATTGACCGTGCTATTAGATGTACTAGGCAGAAAATTAAGCGAGTTGCTCTTCAGCCTTAAATATTTAACTGCATTGTTTGAATATTGTATTAGGTTACTATTTTTATAATGAGTCAGAGGGTTTTTTCTTCATGTAAACTCTTCTTGGAATATCCCAGCTGTGGAAATTGTTCTGAGCCTTTAGACTTCATGAATACATAGGAAATTTGTGTATTGCTCTGTTAGATTTCTTCCAAAAGCAAATGTGGGGAAGGTGTCCCAGGCTGCAACAGCCTGTCCAAGCCCCGACTCAGCCTTAAGCAAAACTCCTGGCAGAAATGAGGGACATACTGCTCAAGACAGAAAGGGAGCATTTGAGTGTAATAAACCACCTTCCCCTGGGAATTCAAATGAATTTGAAAATTTTAGTAGTAATATCAACGATGTATCCTGCTACACAATTCAGGTTACAGGCAGAGCAACTTTTCAAAATGCAAAGGAGGTTTGCAAACATAAAGGTCTTTAATTCAGGTCTTTAATTCCCTCCTCTCAAAAACCTGTAGCTCAAATTATTCCTCATTTTAGTCCTCTTCTGGTCTCCATTATCTTCTAGTCCATCCTCTTTCCAACTTCCACTATTTAAGCACTTCTAGTGAGAAACGTTGTGAGTGTGGTTCTGCTGTGGGACAGGGACCGGGATGGACCACTTGACCTTTTGAGACCTTTCTGGCCATGTTACTGCGACTCTGTACTCTCCAGTCGGGTTTCTGACCCAAAGCAACAACTCATTCAATCTCAATCAAAATGTCAGCTGTGCCACGAAGGACAGACTTACCGTGAACAGTTGTCCCTACCTTCTCCCGTTGCACGTTGGGGGTCTTGCAGGCTTTTTCTCCATCACTTACATGTGATGGGAGGGCTCATCTACCCTCACAGTTTAATTCTGTATATAGCAAAGCTGCGTGTCAGTGTAAAAAGCAACTTCTCCCCCCTCCCCTGTTTCTTTGGAGCATGCACAAAACAGCTGTCTTTAAAATTCCTTGAAGTATTGTGTAATCTTAGCAATAGCAGGGAGCACTTGGGAGTTCAATGCATTACAAAGTCTAATAACAGTAACAATAACAACAATAATAACAGCGAGGCAATGAAAGCTCAAGGATGCTGTGACTTTGAGCACACTGTAGTATTATTTTGAAAAGGTCTACTGTGAAACCTCCCTCACCAGACAGCTACAGATTCAAATATGTCTTAGGGGGCAGGTAGCACAAATTAGGGCTTTTTATTTCCAGAATGTGGGCTTGAATCTGGCTTCTGTTGAATGCAATAAAGGTGTTTACAAACTGAAGACTATTCAATAAACTAAATCAGGATTTGCACCTTTTCACGTATCCAGGTTCAGTAGACTTTATATACATTTGCCATGATCTCACCTTGAAAGGAGTAAGCAGGTCAACTAAAAAGAAAGCGAAGGGAAACTCTCCTTCAGTTCAAGTGCTGTCGTTGACCCTTCTAGTACCATGAGACCCAGCGACTCCATATTTGATCTTCATGCGATAAGTCATTTTTCACCTATGTACAACCCTCCTAGGTAGCTAGAAATCACAGGGTGCACCAGGAGAACGCTTTGAGGCTAATTTAGGGCAAGGTAGGATATGGTCACCCATGGTGCGTGCCTGTAAGAAGAGTGGGTCCAGCTCAGCCTGGGGAAGGAGGAAGGGCTCCAACATGAACATGAATCTCCTCTTTCCTCCCAGACCCCAGGTCAGCCTGAGCTGCTCAGAGGGAAGCCAAAGTCACTTAAAAGTTGCTCAGGTACGTTTTTGCACATGACAGCGTGAGTGCAGATGGGACATGAAGTCAAAGGACTAGTCTCTAAACTTTGACCCCAAAAAATCACGTATGATGAATGACAAAAGTTGAGATTGAATGTGTTTTCTACCACAAATTTTTAAGCCCCTGAAATTAATATGATTTTAATGGGAAGCTAACCCTGAAATAGCATGCACAGCTCTAGGAATCTCCCTCTGTAGTGAAGATTCACTATGGGGAGATCTCATGGGGTAGATAGAATCTGACAATTTAATAAATGAAGACGGAAGCAGAATAAGCTAATGTCTTAATCAGCTCTTCTTGTGGAAACAAAGGGACTGCACAAGTTCCTTCCTTACCCAGCTTTTTCTCAACCCTACTTGATCACATCTGGTCATAGAAATTACTCTTTGACCTTTCCGGCAGCCTCTTCTGTTTGCGGGGTTTTGTTTTTGCTACGGACCATGTTTCCAGGGAGAGGAGAAAAAAAAAAAAAAAAAGCAGCATTTCACAGCTCTTCATAAAATCATCACCAAACCAAATGTATGAATATCATTCCCTTTAGTAAGCCTCTTCTCAAATAAACAGTCCTCAGCATGCCTGCAACCTGCAACCTACCAAGTTCAGCTACGGCAAGAGCTCTTAGCAGCAGTCGCTTCTCTAATTGCTTTCTACTCCACCAGCGACCAGCATGTCTGCTGCAAACTGGTGGGCACAGAACAATGTACAGGCAGGAATTTAAAATGTTTCCCTCCAAATCATGCTCTGTTGCAAGCTGGTCCTTGAATTCCTGACATTCTGTAATTGTGAATTCATAAAGCTTTGAGGATTCAGGAATACGTGTGCCAGCCTGGGCGTCTGCACAAAACCTCGCTGGAAGGATGAATGATTCACTTTCAAGAAGATCCTGAAGCACACATCAAACTTTAATAAGTTTTTGACTCTCTTTTCTAAATGTCATCTCCTAATGACGCTGTGGAAAGATGCTGTTTCTCCTATTAAATTCTCTCTTACAAATGCTCAAATGCTAAACTCATGGTGTCTGATAAGCCATCAAAGAAGTTTGCTCGCTAGACCTTAAAATGCAAGGAAAGAACATTTTGCTGTTTGTCTTTATGTTGTGATGTTCTTTGGATGTGCAGAACCTGCTTCTGTTTTCAACTGCCACATGAAACATCTCCCCGACTTCGGCATCATGTGAAAAACTGAAACAGTTATTGATCTGAATTATTCTTCCAAAAGCTGGGAAGGAGACTCATAAACTCATCTAAAAATATGGCCGTGTGTTCAGCAAAGTCCTCCTGCATGCTTAAAACCCAAAATCTCACCTGAAACACCACTTTTGCACACAACAGGATCGTGTTCAAGAAGAGGCAGGGAAGTGGAGCTGGCGGTTGGTGGACGTAAGCTATACACCACACCAAGTGCCTTTGCATATAGAACAGCCCCCGTAGTATGTGATTTAATATGCATGTAGTATGCTGACCACTCCCACCAGCTAATGCACAATTTCATTTACACAAATACATGTGCACCCGCATCAAATCAACCATAAATTCTGAACGGAAAATAGTGAAGTTTATTTTTTAATGGGAAGGAAAACCCAACCAGCAGAGACGCATACACCCGATAGGAGGTGACTTTGGAGATCCATCTGATTTAATAAAGGATGGCTGCATGAAGTTGTTATTTTTTGCAGAGGGTAACAGCAAAAAAAAATCTTTCTCTGACAATCTAAATCACATGCCTCAGCCTGAAGCAACTACGAGCTGCAGGGTTCTTCATGGCTGTTGCTGTTAGGCAAGGATATCTAATGCAGTGAGTATATAGACTTGGCTGGGAGTCACAGAACTTTGCAAGGTGAATGAATGCCCCATCTTAGAGAGTGACAAGACCTTACTTTTTTTTCTTTTTTTTTTTTTCCTTTTGGGCCCCAGAATTTAAAGGACCTTGCGTAGAGCAGTTCCTGCTTGTCACATACTGTAGTCTCCGAGAAGCCTTCATACAGCCCCACAGTACGCCAAAAGAAAACTGTAATTCTTATCCATGGGAAGGACACTATACTAGAGGTACTTTATTAATAAAAATGTTTTTTTTTCCTCTCCCCCAAATCTTATACACAACTAACATGTTTTCATTCGTAACCTGTTGATGGAAAAGATCACCCTTAGTGAGAGGCTGATCTTTCCTCTAGCAGATGGGAAAATAAACCTACCTACTTCTGCTCTGACAATCTCCTTTTTTAATCTTACTGACTGCGTGGGCATTTTTATTTTTAGATTGATGCACAACACAGATGAACTTACAATATTTTACCACATGGACCCAGCTCACCCAGGGTTAACTTTACTGCAGGAGGACTTTATAGCTATCGTAAGAAGTGCAGGCAATGCCATGGTAACAGGAATCACTGGCAAAGGATAACTAGGGATGTTGATAGTCATCATTGTGCACATGATTTACTTCTAAGACTGTTTCATCTATAGTTTCATATCTATTCTATTTTCAGATCTCCTTTGCAAGGAAGCACAATTTTGTAATTTCTAAGGTTTTACGTGATTGTGAGGTATTTGTGACCTGAGGAGTCACACTAAGTAGTAGTTGCATTCCAAAAAATCCCACCCAGATTAGTGAAATGTTTACGTGTAAAATTAGTATTCAGTAGCAAGAAGGGTAGCACAATCTGCTCTGCACATTTTAAGCCAAGAAAATTCATGTGAACATTGAATTTATTATTTTCAGTTGTAGCATTATGCTTGAAAAATTGAGAGCTGAGTTCTCCTTTGGGGATTCAGCCTTTCAGTTCTGTATACCAATTTAGTAATAAAATTAACTTACATAGCACATTTCATGTGCAAACACTTTCTAACAAATTATCAGTATCATTTTCCCGCTGTATTACTAAAGTATGTTTTCTCGTACCACATGAATCCCTCCTGAATGCCTGCTTTTTTCTTTTTAGTTTAGAGGTCAAGCATTGTATCCAGGATGGCACATATTCATTAAAAATGGCACTTATTATAGAAGTAACATTTATAAAACTCTGGGCGTAATTTTTATCTTTTTGTTCCCAGTATGTTGGTAAGAATTAATTCAGTTCAATTAAAATCCAAGCTGAAATAGCTACTAAAACATTGACAGGGAAAATATGAAAAATTAGCCACAGCTGCAGTTAGTTGTACTTGCTATACAGAAAAAGCTGAATGAGGAACTGGGTGCCTAAAAATAGGTTTAATTTTTTTGAATGGTATTGAATTATTGAATTGTATTCTAGTAGTGTAGACTAGATAATGGATTCACTAGATTCAGCCCTAAAGGATTTACCAGAAGATCAGATAAATATAGTTAGAGACGTGAGTAAAAATATAAAAATGTCATCAACAGCTTTCAAAAAAAAAAAAAAAAAAAATCTTCGTTTTAAAGCCAGATTCACAGGAGACAAACTGAAGGAAAGAGATGGATATTGGTTGCTTAATTAGATAAAGCCAGTACCTTAATTTTAATGAACTTTTCCAGAACTACAAGTAGCCTTAAAGACCATAGCAATTTACATCAACAAGTGCCTAATAGGTCTGTTAGATAATATGCCTTTAGCTATAAAGCATCTACCGTAAGAGCTACTTAGCATTCCCTTTGTGTATAAACACGCTCCAAACCTTTCTGGACAGTTTATTTTAAATACTTTGGCTTTGTTTTCAAAATCTACACACTTACACTGCAGAATGGGCTGGCGGATTAGTCGGTGCTGATAAGCCTAATTGAGGGCAGTTAGAGATTTGAACAAGAATACATACAAAACTACCTTTTAATGACTAATTTGTAATTATCAATGGAGAGTTTCCATTATTTCTTGGCCATCTGAAACAAATCAAAGGCTTTCTGCTTACTAACAAGTTGTGTATAAACGAAAGGTATAAGTTGCTACCATATCTCACGGAGCAAAGGCTGAGCAATGAGAGGAAAATGCACACCTCTGGCAATTTTAAAGCAATAAAAATGTTTTCCAAAGCTATTAAAATTTTTCAAGCAAGATCAGGAAAGATTTATGAGTCGGTGGATTTATTGCAAAGGCACACCTTTCCTGGACTTCAGCTCTTTTTCAGCTGTAGAGGAAGAAAAATGTGTTTTGTTTCTTTGGGTTAAACTCAAGCCAAAACAAATAGAAACCCTCTGTCTGCTTCTGAACCTGCAAACACTGACTGCACACTTCCTTAACTTCTAACACGGCTAAACGTCTGTAAGCAAATGTATCGCAGATGGCAGTGCAGGGTGGTGACAGTCATTTGCCTCTTCCCAGTTGCTGGGAACCGGAGAGGATATTCCAGGGCCAACAGATGTTGTCCTGCATCTAGTGGTGGGCATTAGTTGTCTCCCACCACCCTCTCGCACGCAAATATGGTGGGCAAAGTTCTGTTTCTGTCCTTCCCAACAAAGGGCTAGGTGCCATTTCTCTCTGAAAAATATACTCGTTTGGGGCTTTTAACTGATTTCTAATGCTGCTGTCTGAAGACAAAATTCCTTACAAATTTCTTGGCATGCTAAGCTGCAGCAGATGCCAATGGGCTTATTCTATAATCTATTACATAAATATGTATCTAAAGGAAAATATCGTACGTATAGTGTGCCATTACATATTGATGCTTTACTAGTGGCCTCTTTTGGTCCTTTACTTTCGAGAAGCTGCTCGGGTGTTATCGCTTGGTCTCCATGGGAATGACCTAGGAAAGGCTCAGTGGGGGATGAATTTTGGGAGCTGTGGAGGCAGTTGCCGCTGCCCTCGGTGCCTTCATGGCGAGGTGATCCACTCCGCTCCAGAAAACCTTCCCCAGGGCTTCGGTTACAGCTTGTTCAGGTGCAGAAAGTTTACAAGTGGGAGTTATAAAAGTTAACTTTAAAAAGTGACAGCTTGCCCTTTTTACTATCACTCTGGACCTCCTACAAATAATCTGTCTTGCTAACTTTTTATTATTATTGTATTTTAAACAGGTACACTTAGAAACATTCACCAGCTCAACTTTATTCTTCTTCTGAAGTGAATTTGCTGCAATGTCTATAAATGGTTATTGCAGATAGCTATGCATCGTTTCAGCAATTAATTGCTTATTAAACTCTTGGTTTGGTGTGGAAATATATGGAAGATTTCTGCAAAGGCTGACGTTTGTGATGCTTACTGTTAGAAAATTGAGAGCAATGATTTCAAATTAGAGTCCACCGAGCCAGTTCTTGCATATCCAGATAGGCAGCAAGTAACAGGTCTTAAAGGTCCACAAAGTGAATGTTACCATTACCCTGTGGTGTTGTGTCTGTCCACGGAGTACGCACACAAGTTTCTACCTGCTCAAAGATACTCAAAATTATACTTTCTCTAGAAGAAATATAACACAGCGAGTCTTTGTGGTTCATCACAGTACATGAAGGAGGAGAAAAAACATGCATCTATTGATGACAAACAGGTTTATTATGTCATTAGGTATGCAAGCTTCAACTGAGCAGTACAAATTTAATTTAGCCAAAAGTAGTTAACTTTGGAGAAAAAAAAAAATAAAATCTTGAGTCTCAGGCAACTAATAAGATCCTGACCTGAAGAAATAAGTCTGTACGTAGGATATAAATTTGCAAAAAGCTTCCCAAAGAAGTATTTATAACACTATTTGTCATCATACCCACCAACAGTCAGTTGTCGTCTTTACTTCTGACACTAGCATACCTGTATGGAAATTGTGGCAGCTCTGAAGAACACGCAGGGGTCACGCATCTCACAGCACATCATTACCTTAGCGGTGTCTCGAGACTTCCTCGCTATAGCTTTTTTGATGAGCAATGATAAATAAATAAAAAAAAAGGGTTTGCATGTCAGTTAATTATGGCGATATATTTCAATGCCTACATCATTTCTTATTAGACCTACCCCTTCTGAGGACTTGTTTATCCTGGTGGAAGTGTAATAAAAGACTTTCTCATGCTTTTTACTATCCTCTGTAACAATTACCGTCTATCCGCCCTCAGTGATTATTTCGCATATTCTCATATATGGTCCAAATATTACCTTGCAGAGCTAAATATTTAGAGGCAGTTCAGGATTTAAATTTTATAGGTAACATAGCACTTTTAATTGCATATTCTTCTGAATTTAGATTAAGCTGAATAATGGGATGTCATCCATTTCAAATTCAAATTAGAGTAACTTATTCCACCAACGAGTGAACTTTGTCTTCATAATCTAGCTCAGCAAGCAAGCGTGATATAACATAGAAAGTAGTAACTGACGGTGCTTTAACTAATGAATATGCCATCAGAAATGCAGCTCCATGTTTGACAGCTGGACCACTGAATTTTGATTTTTATTTTCATTAATTGGGAGACCCTTACAGTAACTTCTGTTAATAAGTGCCTGAGCAGCTCACAGCACACTGTCAAGAGGACACATACAAATGAGGATTTTGCATTCATTTAAAGCCATATATGTAAAAGTATGCTATTGTCCAGTATTTGTTGAATTTTACAGAATTAAAACCAGGCCTGAACATTTTCACACACCACACGATGTAATTTTACAAGGTTTCATAACACGTTTGTGTTGCACATAGTGATGTTTCCTCCATCCATATAGCACCATTAATAAAAGAAATTGTACCGAGAATAATCTGGATTACTTGGAAAACAGAGGCCACAGATTAAGTAGAGAAATAGATATAGTTTTTGTATCGCTGATAATGAATTTTCCAATTAAATATTCCATCACAGTTATTAGTTTTTATCAATCAGCTTCAGACATACTGGGCCATATTTATCATATTATTCGTATAGCTTCATTTTAGTTAAATGGCAATTTTACTACCAAATAGGCCTGTATATTTTCCCTTTTAAAATTTATGCTGAAGATGATAAACTCAGAGAACCCCAAAGCTGGCAACATTTGCACTTATATTTTGGTTATGCATGAACCAAGACCAAAACCCAACAGCTGTTTCAAGAGGCACCAGAACATCAGAAAACATGCACACATATTTTGCAATGTATTTGCAAAACAAGATGTGTTCCCTCCAATCCAATATTCATTTTGCAGAAGCGTGATCCACCTTTTCCATAACACACTGGCAAGAATAAGCCTCTCAGAGTTGTGTCCTTGGCCAATTTTAATTGAAGATATTCGGAAAGGGTAAATTCTGCTGACACATACTCTGCATCAGGGTCCTGTCCGGTCACCAGCAATTAAATTCCCATGTGAAATGGTCCATAACACTTTCCATCCAAGCGTGTTAAACCACTTTACACATATTACATACTGACTGATTAGTTAGAAGGTCTTCTGAGACTTGTAGATATGATCTTCAGTTGATCTTTCGGGAAACTGAGGCAGAGAGAGGCGAAAGCCCTCCTGAGAGGTCCCAGCTTCTCCTCGCTCCATGCCTAGGAAGGAACGCGTCTGTCTGACTTCAACTACGTAAAGTACATACAACCCCATGACAAGGGCCTATTCCTTACCACAGCTGCACCAATGTTACTGATTTTACTTATTCTTCTTGGTTTGTTTTTTTTTTTTTTTCCCCCCCCTTCTTTAAAAGGCTGTATTATGGAGGTTTGAATATCATTAAGAAGAAAGTTTACATTTAAGCACTCTTAAATATTTGACAAATCCACAAACGCAAGGAAATTCAGATTTAAGGCTGAAAATCCAGACTGACACTCCAACCTCACTGATACTGCCACAAAACTCCTTGCTTTTGTGCATTAAAATCAGACCTCTTACTTTACTAAATGCTGGGGTTTTTGTAGTTAAATTATAGTAACAAGTGCTCCAGTTTCACTAAAACCCACTACCTACAAGATTTGGATTACTAAAATGTAACCTAAATCCTTTCTGCTCGTGGTGTGTGCATTTGAAGATAAGTAGCAGGGTGAGTAGGCTAATAATGGATTGGAATCTCCTATGGATAGTTCAGCACATCTCTAATTTCATTGCAACTATTTTTCTAGTTAAATTTAGATGAAAGAGGAAGACACATCTATTTCTTGCCTGCTATTTTTTTTTCCTTTAAGGTATTATGAGAATTCTGTTATATAAACTCATACATACAGAGAAGTGAAAAGTGGCAGCCACAGTAGCATATTAATTTGCGTCATATTTCCAATGATTTTGATTGATTATAGTGTGGATGATGCTGGCCCACAATAATTAAAGACACAGTATTGTAGGAATTAGCATAAAATTGGTCCTCTAACTCACCTTGCTGTCGATGCAGGACTAAAACATGTACTTATTATTTGTTTAGTATAATCTTAATGGCATTTCTACCCCTCAAGTCCTATATACATCAATCTTTAAATGGAGAAAGCTCAACCCCAGCCTTTTCTGGCAGTGGAAAAATATCTCCTTTTTCTTTCCCACGTATTCACACCCAGCCAATCTTACCAGAAAGCAGACGCCCAAACTAGTCACAAAAGTTTATCGTGTTTGTAGATTTTCAGACATCCAGAGTTTTTCCATGAGACGATGGCTTTTATCGCTTCTTATGGGGCAACGTGTAACTAGGTCCTGGTTTGCGCCTTCTAGATGGCTTAAACCACTCTGGTTTTCCTCCTTTAACTCCTCCACAGTTGATTTCCAGAAAAAATGGCGAGGTTTGTTGTTATCTCTTGCTGAGAATGAGCATAGAAGCTTCTGTCTTACCCTTTCCCTTTCGGTTTTATCCAGCAAAACAAACAGAATCTGGAAAAAAAACCAATGGCAATGAAACACAAAGGTTTGAGTAGGTCTGAGGTGGAGGAGAGGCATATAAATGGTGAACAAGCCGTTCACACACTGTATAGCTTTCTGGCTATAGCTTTATTGTTTTGAACCACGTCTTTGGCACAGCTCTTACCAGGGTTTGTGAATATTCATCACCTACATTTTCCAGGAAAACAACTTTTGGCGGAAGAAGGTTGACAATATAGATGAAAATACTGAAATAATTTTTTTAAAACATAATAAAAGCTTTACGATGAGCACATGAATTAGGAAAAATGTATTTTGTGGGTCCTAGCCTGCCTTAACAAAATATGAATTAGAAAGGACTCCTATTGAGGATTTGTTTCTGTCAACACAGAACTTAATGAAAATTAAATCTTGTTTCATGTAATGCTGGAACCCAAATCCCCAGTTTGGTTACAGGAGTGTAAACACAAACTAACTCCACCGTGCTTGGTCATCCTACTGTGGATTTCCATCTTGCTCTCATCTGTGTCCCACCAATGTATAGCAGAGGTGGATCCAGCCATCAACGAGGAATTTGCCGAAAATGAGAGTAATATAATAACCCAGGGGTCTGCACATAAGCATAAAGAACTCCTAGGCTTATAGTTTGCCTCTCATCAGCTGTTACTCATTAGTGCTTGCCTCACTGATACTAAAGTCTAGCACCTTCCTTTCCGTGTTTGAGGCATTTGCCTTCAAAGTTATTTTAATATTCAAGCTACAAAGGTGTTTGCCGTCTTTGACTCAGTTGACATTTACTTGCGAGAAACCGAACCGAAGCGGCTGGTAATTTCTATAAGAGGTGTTGGCATTAATTTTCTTGCTGTTATGCCTTGTTGCTCCGGTAGATGTTTGTAGATGCCAACATTGCCTAATTTTTTCCCCCTTTTATTTACGTTTGACAGGTTACTTATTGTTTATTGACTGTGGGAAGTTTATTGTGCGATTTTGCTTCCTCAGCTCTGGTTTTCAGCAAAAAGGCTTTATTTGTCTCACGATAGGGTGTTTCTCTGACACCAGGTCCTTTTTTTTTTACAAGTCAAGCTTCCAAAGAAATTATTATAACCTTCGCTACTTAGCTGTTAGCAAACTCTGTGCACTTTCATTTCTGATTATATGGAATGAAGAAAACGTGATAATTTGCTGAGTTACACAGAAGTGTCTAAAAAATATCCAGTCCCTTTTTCATCTCTTATTCCTGTACTATCAGATGAGGGAAATTACTTATCTTTCGTAGAAAAATCTATATTGATGAGTGCTAGGATTAATAAGATATGTTTTAAATGTGTGCTACGTATTTAAAAAACAATGTGACAAGTATGTTATTTTAAGTATCTTTTCTAAGGTTATAGTCCACCAGCTGAATAAGGAACAAAATTATAGTAATTGGAGACCAACAGTGATTGTAAAAAGAAATTTTAGTAAATATGTTAAGATCTAGCTAAAGGCTTGTGTCAACAATTACCTTCAAAAAATAACACCCACTGTTGATATCCTGTTGCACTACTCACATAGACAGACATTAACGCATAATTCCATTCAAATTTATGGGTCTTGAAGTAAGGTAATTGCAGGCTATAAACAGAGCTGCCTGATTTGACTTTTGAAAAACTTACTTTTTAGAAGACTAGCCACGGTCTCTCTGAATAGGTATGACAGCATCATGTGTAAAAGTCGGGGAAAGGCCTGATGTCTTCCTGACATCTTTTTTCTTGAAGTTTCCCACTTAACATTTTTTGCTTCTTGCCAATAAGCAGCACAGAATATATTACAGAGGAATTACCTTCAGTGGGAAAAAGTTGCGAAAAGTCATTTCAGCAAAACCACACTGTCTCGTTCCTGCCGATGGTACGGAGGTTTATATCTGCAACCCCGATGATCTCGGTAGCTCAGCGACCATGCTGGTCTCAAGCCTTCCTCTGTAAAAGTCACACTATATTTTGGAAACTGTTCTTTCTGCCAAGCCACGTTTGCAAGCACACATTTGGTGTTTTGCTGCAAGAAGCAGCTCAAGCCTGGCCAAGGTCGTTCTGCACCTCAGCTTGAGAAGAGCGGAGCTTGCCCAGCTGTGGAAATGCCAAAGGAATTTACACAGAGATTGTGAGACAAGTAAAACTGGGACATGATGACACCACCCCTGCCTTCGTGATCTTAAAACTATGGTTGAGTGCATGTGGATAGGGATATAGGCACTGCTTTTGAAAAGAGCCAGCTTTTGTTTTAGTGCCTGGCATTAGCAGAAAAAAATGTAAAGGAGATAGCATTGGATCATCTGAAAACATTCCCAGATGCGTGCTTTTGGCAGGTAATTGCATTTCCTTGGAACAAGATAAAGCAAATCAATGAAGTGAATACAGAAAATATGAAACCAAAATCTATACTGCAGCATTCACAAGAAATCCAGCAGAATCTTGTTCAGAACCACCTGTTCAGGTTGTGTCAACACATAGGCTGCATGGTTCTCTGGAAATAAAAGAACAATTTAAAAAAAAAAAACCACAGTAAAATTATGAGAGCTCTATGGTCTGTTCATCCTTTTCCAAGACCAAATCATATTACTTGCATGCTACACTTCAAAAAACAGAAGAGATCGGAACAGTAGGTTGCTGATTTTGAATTCTTGGCTCTATAGTGGCTTTCAAAAGGCAGTGAAAACAGTTCTTCAACTGCAGAAGATGTTGATGTGGATAAAGATTTCTCTTTCACCTTCATGAACTAATTAGATGGGGGTTTTTAATCAATCATCCTAAACCAAACCACAAGGAGGCAAGCATCCCTGTGTCAGAAGGGCCACCACAATCCAAGTCCTCCATTTGCTCCGTTACAGACCTGCCCAAAGAGATGGCTCAGCGACGACACGTTGGCTGCCTGTGTACGAGCTCCCCAACACCGAGCTGACCGCTCGCTAACTTTCTAGTTGCGATTCCCGTAGCAGAGCTGCCGTTGTGCTTCTCTGCTGCGAAGGCACCTCTTGGTTTGCACTAAGGGACAGGCTTGGCAGGTAACTCCATACACGTGGCTGTCCTTTGTACTCGGAGTCTTTACAGTCATGCTTGACTATCAGAGATTTCCATCATCCTCTGGCCTTAATCTTCAAAATTTATTCCAGAAGCTTTGTTTGGCTGAGTGCAGCTAAGCAGTGAGCAGCTGAAACCTTTCCTGACCGTCATACAGTTTTCCTGTTTCTTTTTAACATCCATCGAGCCTGAAGTTTTATGTAACCAGTTTTAAATGTGTCATAAGAGAGTTTATTTGGCTACGGGCAGTGTTTTCGTGATGGGTTTTGGTTTTTCTTCTGAGCTGATAAAAATGGAATTAGCAGGTATTAGCAACTAAATTAGTAGGCATTAATAACGAAAGAACCTGTTCAGGTTCACTGAAGCAGATATAATTCTAGTTACAGGTAAAACATTTTTTCAGTTAGTTGTTTATTTGCATTGCTTTTAAAGTATTATTTCTTAAGAAATTAATTCTTCTTAACCACAGCCCAGTGAACTCAAGAGCCTATCTGACACCGCCTAAGACTATTGCTCTTGGAGAAGAAACCCTCGCCATAGTCTCATTTACTCTCAGACAATGTGCCTGTATTCCCCGGAGGGCTTCTAATTCAACCTCAAGAACGGCATAATTTCAAATGTCTCTAGAGAAAATGGAGTTACAGAACAACAGCTGTGGAAAAGTATATGTTCAGGCTCATCACACGTGTGTAATTAGCGCTCTGCTGAATTTCTTACAAATTATGAAAAAACAATGACCTTGATATATCACAATACACTGCAGCAGTAGTTTCTTACATAGGGATACCAACTGTTTTTCCCAAAAGCTGTATTTTGATCTCATATTTACTTGTTCAAATGTTCTCACCAGATATAGCGGTGTTCAACTAGTCCCTACTCAGAATGCAAAAATGCATGGAATCCTTCTCAAATTTAAGGTTATAGATAATTAACTTCTTTGGCTGCAACATTTCTATCTTCAAGTCTTCTGTAGAATAATATGTTAATGAAAGCGAGACCATCTTAAAATCAAATGAACTGTAGGACAACTATAAACTGGGAATGACAGGTTCAGATTTTTTCTTCAAGCTTTTAAGCATCTCTACTAATAGCTAAAATATTTCAGAAATGGTCTGACCTTTAGATTCTATTTGAAAAAAGGCTTCTTTTCTTTTGGGAAACTGCCTCCACTGAATCATTTCCAAGCCTCCAGGCAACTTTCAGTATCAAATACACTGTTGTTACAACTATTTCTAAGATAATTTTATAAGTGAACTACAAGAGAAATTAGCCCTAATGTCTAAAAAGGATGGTAAAAATATACAGAAAATCTTCTGCAACATATATCGTATAATACAAGTATAACTCATTTGATACAGACCTTCAGCTTTGCATGATTTCTGTTATGGAAACTAAAAGAGCTCAATGGGAAGGTCTTGTGAGTTCCAAGCCCTAAGCAATTGGGTTATGAACCCCCAGAGAGATTATTAATTTTTTTTCTGGTATCTGCATTTCAGCTATGGTAGTCATTGAAATATTTGTCCAAGCTAGCCGAGTACGATGATTAAAATAGACAGAATATTCATCAATGTTTACCATCTATATATTTCTCAAAAGATCAACAACACTTAAATGTCAAATTTTAATACACGTGTTCTTTTCAGCACAGTAACTTTGATTTGACCTAGTAAAATTATACAACAATTCAGTGAATTACTATGATAGCAAATTGATATATTTATTGTCATTACTACTTAAACATGTAGGAATGAAAACTGGAAGTGCCTTCAGAATTAATGAGATTTCTATAACTGGGGAGTCTGTTCACTGTGAAACGATCAGCCTAGAATTTCTCTGTGCAAACCACCATCTTATTTCACTGCAGTCTGGACAATTTTTGGAGATAAAATATGCTATTTTGCCATTTCGTCTTTGAACTCTATAGTTTGGAGCATTGCACGTAGTGGAAATTGATAACCTCAGTTACCTGGTTGTGGTCTGAAACGCTGGCCAGGGTGATCGCTTCAACCTGGAAGACAACTGGAATAATACCTGAATTAGAAAAAGCCATAACAAAAGTTTGCCTCTACAAAAGAAAAGAAAACGTAAATAGAATACTGAATACATTAATAAATAGAAGCATTATGAAGCAAAGCACTTTGTCAGAAAGTTTATTTAAAAAAAAACATCAAGAGCATGTTAGGGACAGAGATCTTAAGGCACTGTGAGGACCATCAGATGATGGCCAAGCCGTGGCTGTCCTGTCCACGTCACAAGGCTGCTCTGATCTGAAGAAGTGGGTCAACGCTGGAAATTTAACTCTAGAAGCTGTTAAATTGTTCACATACACAGGACTATTGGGACTTGCCTGAATACGTAATTGCAGTATTTGAATGATGATACTGGATTCTATCATGTAAAAGGATACATGCTCATGCTTTATATTAACAGAGCTGGGTTTCCATTCATTTTAGACTGGTTTTGAATATTCATGCTTATTCGTGTTTATCTATTTTTATATATTCAGTTTGCTTTTGCTCTTGCTTCCGAGATGAAATTATGAATAAACTAGTAAAAATACAATCAGAAACTCTGTTGTCATGACACAGTCTTTCAGTACAGGTTCTTCTCCGCGGCAATTTCCAGTCTCTACGCAGACTTTTTTTTTGAGGAAGATATTTTGTTCCAGGTGCTTATCTACTCATTTTTAATAAATATAGTACCTGTTTAATAAAGCAAACCCAGCAATATCCAGTGACAGCCTGGGTTGATCTAAAAGACAGACCTCCTAAAACCTTGTTAGCTTCTCTCCCAGGAAATCGAGGAGTTGGCACCCGCTGTAGGAGCAGCTGTTCTCACACGTCTTACAGATGGCTGCGGAAAAGGAAATCAAATCCCCACTGCACTCAGACCTTTAATGAAAACTGAATAAAATCCTTGAACCGGTTGAAATTATCTCCAGGACCAGACTTGCCTTTTGTATGGACATGAAGACTCAAAGACCGGCCGGGGTCCTGCGTGTGCCAGGTGAGCGCGTCGCCAGATGTGGCCGTCACCAGATGTGCCCGGCCACGGGTTGCAGGTGACTGGGAGCTGAGACCGTCCTTCCCGAGAGCCATACCATCGATCTTACCATCCTACCTTCGTATAAAAATATGATCGATATAAATGTTACATATTTCTACACCAGTAGATAAATGTATAGATATCACACTTATAAAAATAGTTTATATATATAGAAAGAATATCTATATAAATCATATATAAATACACACAGAGAGAATATAAGAATACATATATAGTGAATAAACTATATATAGCTCACATAGAGAGAACTATTCTGACTACTGAATACACACCGAACTTCCACATCTAAAAATAGGAGACCTAACTAGGAATGCTGCCTTTTAAAAAGAATTCAACAGTAAAATGCTTTAGCAGCACAGCAGCAGGTCAGATAGACAGGTGCAAGTCTGAAAGGCTGCTGAAAGTTAAATGGTGTTAAGGGCAGCATGGCAGGTTGAAGTTTTGGAGTGCAGTTTTCAGTGGTGAGATGCAAGACGTGTTGGTTTAATAACATCAGCAAGGTCTGAAAGTGTTTTGCATGCACTATAACTTCAAAGAGAGCCTGATTTATAGGGTCCCTGTGATGTATCTAAATGTAAAAAAATACATAATTTATGAATTCGTCTGTTTAGAGATCTATTCTTTTCCAGATTATGTACACTAAAATGACTATATTCCATGTAATTCAGCTCAATTTCTAGCAGATTACTCATTTGAAAAGAGCTGAGAAAATAAGCGTTTGCTATTCGCTTTGCACACAGACCAGATGTCTACTATGCGCTTTTGCACATCCTAACACGAAAACTTGGATTTGTCATCAATGATTGATCATCTCAGTGCTGCTCTCCAAATATGCCTTTGTTACTTATGCTTCTGTTTTTTTAATAGTGGCCTTGAAACTTTTTAAACCTTTAGCAGGTGAGATAATTCACTTCGTGATGAAGTGACTGTCTTCCCCAACCAGGTGAAGGACGAGGAGCTGCCCTTCCCAGCTCCTTCCAGCTATCCCACGCTGTCTGCAACAGCGCAGACTCTGGTACCATCCCATAAAGACCAGTTCCTCTTGCAAAAATTCATATGCAACTGGGCAAACTAAACCTCAGACATCTCACGCCCCTCGTCACTCATACATTTAAATCCTAAAAAAATTATACAGTGAGATAAGAAGTCCAGTAGATAAGAAGGCTAGAAGCATAAATAGAATCTGAATGCAAAATAGAAGGAGTTATTATGCCACAATATAATAACAGTATGTAGGAAAGAATTCATCTTCACATCAATATTTGGGTCATTAATTTGAAAAGAAATACAAGGCATCCCTCTGTGATGCTTTGGACCTCTTTGGTGCTCAAGCGAAGTCATGCTTTGCTTGCACACGAAGCTCAAGCAAAGTTGTCTTGTCACGTCTACTGCAATGGTGGGAAGGAGAACAGCGTCTCGGTGCCCTGTTGCAGAAGGTCTCTCCATGCCCTAAGAGGACCCTATCAGCCAGTGAGGAAAAAAAAAAAGTCATCGCTCCCCTTGTCCATAATACTTAGCACTGACTAGGTCTGCCATGAATCACAGCGTGGTAGCAGAAGGTGACATTTCTGGTACAGTTTCTCAGCCCGTGCACCAAACACCCACATTGCATTATTTCTTGCTAGGAAGACTGTGCTGTGTTTTTATCAGAGACTACGTTAGCTAAGAAAAAAAAGTCTGCTTTGATCATTTTTACCCATCTCACACATCCTTTTTAAGCTTCTTACTGCCTTGTCCAAATTCTTCTTGAATCTTCATTATGTTCCTGTTGGGAAAGTGCATATTCAAGCAGTAAGATTCAAATTTTTTAAAAGTAATTTTGGTGGTTTTGGTGCTGAACATATGAAAGAGAAGATCCTATACTTCGATTTTAGAAGTACCTAACTGAACTGGCACAATATACGGGGTTTTTTTAAGGAGCTTTAGCATACATTTATGGTTACCTAAAATGACCATTGTAAATCGCAGTTCCCAACAGGGAACAACAATCATTTCTTTGTGCTCTGAAAATGTATTAAAATACACAAACACAGCTGAATTTTAAAGGGTTGGGCAACATGATATTGGGCTCAGAGTCAAATTGGCTCCCAAAGCAGACAGCTCAGGATCTTTTTGTCTTCAGGGAATATATGTGCACATAATATTAATAGTTGATCCTGTCGCCAACACCCAACCCCCTGAAAAAGGATTTGTAAACCAAACCGCATTACCTAATTTCATGTTACAGAGGAGCCAACGGCAAGGAATTTTTCTATAGTTTATACTATATAGTTAACACGGAACTTCAGATTTCCATTAGAAGCTATTTAAACACCTCCCAAAGGCCAAGATCCTACTGACACAACCAGTAGTTAGTTGATACTCAGCACCTTTAAGGCTCAACAATACCTTTGTCCTTGCCTGGGCAACTACACCGTCCATTAAGATCAAGGTCTCCGTAACTAAATAGACATGAGCAAAGTGTGGATATGAGCTAAATTACTTGCAAAGATATAAGAAATCCTCCTGAAAAGCAGATAATTGAACCTAAATCCCACAAGGATATATTACCGCCCTAACCATTAAGATACTTCCTCCTCTTTAAAAAAATAAATTGGACTCACAAAACTATTCTACTTCTGTATAGATTTTTGTGGTGGGAAAATATACAGCTGCATTTAACCGAGCCTTTACAAGACCATTAAGCTGCCTTACAGTTATTAGTTTGTGGGTGGTGTTTGGGTTTTTTAAGTGGTTTGCATAATCATAATAAACATACGTGGGATTAGTGAACCTGCTAGCCAAAGCACTGTCCTCTATTATAAAGAGCATGTTACTGCCATCTGGGTGCAGGAGATATATTGCAAGGTACAGCAGTACATTTTCGTAGAAAACCCAGTATATGGAGGAATTTTGATTCGTTTGTCCACATTTCAGATATTTCACCCAGTTGTTCCTTACAGGGTTAAATCGGGGCCATTCCAAACTAAGCAATAAACAGGGCATCTCTAGTCTTCAGGAATTAGGAATGTAAGAGCTAGATTAAGCAAAGTACAGTGTTTGTATCAAATTTTGCATTATTCAATCGATCTGGCAATTGGAGAGGTGAACTGTATGGTTTAACAGCTAATAGGGCTGAGCGGAAGAGGAAAACAATCTCATTACTAGAAGGTCCCTTACTAGTTTGCCCATTTACCTTATTCTTCTCTCGGAAACGAGAGGAGAATTCATCAAATTTTGCCAAATAAATGCTCTTCACAGTGTAAAGCAACACTTGCCCTACAGAAAATATGGGCCATGTTTGTCTGTGCAATGTAATTACATATTTCACTTACAGTAAAATTTCATACATATAAATGTACTAAAATTATCCAGAATCAGATGTAATGCCTGCGCATTAAGAAAAACAGATCATAAAAAGGGATACTATTACAAGAAAAAGAATGCATTGGCTCAGACTGAATGTGCCATCTATCCATGCAGCTAACAGCAGATGCCAATGAAAAAATGTAAAGAATAGCCTTATCGTTAAACTTGTGTAAAATAAACTCCACCAATTTCTGGGTCAGAGATTTCCTGAACAAGAAGCTCTACCTAATATTAACAGGTAGGTGATACTGATTACAAGACAAAAAAAAGCCTTTTGATTTTTGTTTAGGAGATTTTTAATCCATACAGGTTAACTACCTTTAGTCAAAATACATCATTTTTAAATGTTTGCACAGAAAAAAAAATCAGGGTACAATTTAGGCTAAACAAAGTCTCAAAGTATGAAGCAATAATTCAGATGAAGCAGAAAAGTTTTCAGCTAGGCTGAAAACTGACTGCCCTTTTACTACAGCGAGGGCTTTATATGCCTATGGAGTTTAAAATCAGTGGGACTTGGCATTTGTCCTTTGAAACATCTTCCTCCACAATTATAGATACGAGGTATTGTCAACGTCCAGAAAGGTCCGTGTCAGGGCCCTGTTATAATTTTTGTATTGTTATAGTTATTGTGCAACTATTTTTAGTTTCAAATCTGTCATAGTTATTCACCTGCAAGAATAAGATGGTCTAAATGTAGTACAACCTAGATAGTGTAAAAACCGCCCATTTTTTTGAGTTATTGGAGTCCCTAAAATAACCTCTTTCAAAGATAAAATGGAATGTATTTTCCATATTCTGAAGATAATAAAAGAGTGGCTGAACCAAATCTGTAGACCTTCCCAAAAGTTCATTTTTGTGCTAAAATTAAGTGTGAGATGCTACATAATACAAGGATTTTATTTATTTATTTATCTATTTTTAAAGTTACCTAGAGGTGCGAGAGGAGATTTAGAACACCTGGACTTCTGCTGACTTTTAAAAAAGCTATAATGATATTTCCTCTGACAGAAGAGATGGCAAGTTTGCAGTTTTGACTATTTAGGACCTGATTTGTATCCCAAATTATTCTAAAGTATAATAATAATAATTCTATCTGGGAATTACAGTACAGCCCCCCCTCCCACCCCATTTTATTTGTGATACTAAAAGGAACATTACCATGCGAGCAGAACCTTTGCAGTTCATTTTTAATAATGAATGCATTGCACTTGAGGGCAAAACGCTTCTCACGCAAATTTGGAAACTATAAATTGTCTCTATGGTTTCCCCAGGAAACCACTCTGAGCCTCATCTCTCTGGGCAAATGTAGTAGAGGAGCATGTGGTGCCAACGCTCTATTACTGGCACGGATAAAGGACTTCTCACATAAATTATCATTTAGAAAAGATTACCATAAAATCAAATTGGGAGACTTGTGAGGACCTCCCGGGTCTCTGATAACATCCGTAATAATAGCATAAATACAAAAATAGCTTATTTGATCTTCCGCGGTTCACAGATCCCAGCGGACGCCGGTTAGATCGGAGCAGAAGGAGCCAGCCGAGGGGGCTGGGGCCACCGGGCTGGCGGGGGCTGCGTGCCGGCGGCCCGCCGAAGAGCCGGGGCGAGAAACCTGCCGAGGAAACCATCCCTGATATCAGCGGGAACATTTTGTGCAGATCAAAGGACGGTGAACACCACGAGGCAATTTTTGCTCTTCCAAAACCCTCCCTTAGATCATTCTAACCCATAAAGAGCAGAGTGGCTTCAGCTGACCTCATAAAAGCAAAGTCTTTTCTTTCAAGGTTGTCGGCGTATTCCTGCCCCGCTGTTTGTGCCTGCCAGGGTTCCGTGAGCACGCTTTGAACTCCACGGTCCAGCTCACTGCTTCCTCCTCTTTGCGTAGCTACGAATTTCTCCTTACCGTTCAATATTTTGGGAGGCAGCATCTCCTCTGCCTGTGAGAGAGATTCATTTAAGAGTGGGAACGGGGCACAGGAGATTCACAGGGAAAGATTTCCGCGTGACATCTCCCCCAGATGCCAAAAACCTGATCTGTGTTGAAACACAACATTTTAATAAATCCTATAAAATTCCCTCGACGTTCTGACCAGCGTTACAGCAACACAGAAGGTACACTTAACATCTGGACATGAATGTTAGATATCGGCCTTATTTCTACAGGAATAGAAAACATGTTTTCCTGATTATTAGAACTTTCCTAGCCTTATAGATAGATGCATTTAAGAATTTATAAAGTTTTCTAAGGGTTTAAATTAATTGAAAAAAATAATACTGCTTACGGAAGTCCTTCTGTTCCTTTTGATGTTTCATGCAGGTGCTGTACACAGAGAAGAATGAATCCGCTGGCCCGTTTCATCCATGAGTTGGTGAGGTCCGTCCAGAAGAAGACTTAACCCTGCGGCATTTCCTCAGGCACTGTATTTACTCTCATTGCTCCAACCGCAGGGCTGGCTGGGAACCGGGCTGGTGATCCACTGAAAAACTCACTTTTTGGGTTCCTTGCTTGTCTCCATTTGGCCAACACAGCATTGGGATGCACGTGCCCAGCCCTTTCTCCTGAGCAGCACTGACCATACCCCAGTCCTCTTGGGTGACTTCAGCCTGCGACCTGCCAGCCCTGTTTTACTCTGACCTCCCTTCTAGCCATGTGCATTAAGCTGTAATGGAAATCTATAATGTGACTGGCTCTAGATACAGCTCTGAAATGAAGAATTCCTATATAACCTTTTTTCGGAGGACCCATTTCGTCTTGTACTCCAGTCAATAGCGCCTCGATTCCGTGGCAAGGGCCACGATGGCTTATTGCTGCCAGAGCGAGAGACACCGTTCCCTTTCCCGTCTCATATTGCGTTGTCAAACAGAATTTATCAGAACTGGTCTTACAAGCACTTCTTTTCTGCAGGTATCACCACATTTCCAGCATTAGATTTACCGTCAGATTGCCAGCAATACAGACGAGGGGTCGGTGAAACTGGGGACGTACTTTGCACTCCTCCGAATTCGCCAGTCAGCACTTTGCAAAGCCCAGATACTCTGTACACGCACTACATGGCTATGCTAACACAAAAGAATTTTGTTCTGAGCTGAATATTATTTCACAGCACAAGTTGTGTGTTAGACAATGCTGCAATTCATACCGCAAGTTTCTAATAATTTCCAGTAATTGGCCAATAGCAGGGTTTTCCACCTGACGCTTTCCAGTTTAGACTTGAGTTTCATCAGCTTTCCTATATATGTCTGCAAATGTACATACATTAACACGTACCTTAGAACTACAGAACCATAGTTTAGACAAACTTATCAGAGAGTTGATACAAGGGAAATATCTTTATCAAGTATTGTATCTAAACGAGATTCTGCATATCTGAGTGAGATCCCTTCTGTGGCATTAGAAAGGTGAAAATAATACTTTGGTAGATTCCTGCCTTACTCGGGAGCACAAAATATTACACAGCACCTAAGTCCTTTAGACATTTTTTGGAATGTGTGCTGGTTGAATATTTTGACATAATTAAATGGCATTTTGGGGGGTTGTAAATGGGTCTTAATTCACTGCATCTGTCTTCAGTGTTCTTTCCCTCACAATGCAATGCCCTTCTGTGTAACAGCTCCTGCCTGGAGTTATTGTAAGGATAACTGTGTCACTGATTTTCTTCTTTCTTATTTTTGCATACAGATCTTGTATCTAACAAATACAGCAGCTGCCTTGGGAGCAGAGCACGGGAATGTATAGGTAACAAATTCGTATTCATATTTACTTTCATATGTAACAATCTTAGTAATTCAAATATTTCACTCATGGGGCAGTTGCGACAAGCAAATCCCATAGCATTTAATTCCAATTAAGACAGAATTTGCTTTTATTTATTATTCTACTAGTTGGACAGCTGGTCCAATACTGCTAAAACCTATTTGCTAAAGAAATTATCCAGTGAAAAGTTTACTAGATATATGAATTTATTACAAACTATGTTGAACAAATTATAAGCTTATTTAGAAGAAAAAAAACCAAACAGCAAGATATGGATTACAAAGCAAGCTTGCGAATTAGATTTCATTTCATATTTTGTGCCAAATTTACCAACAATTAAATATCACCTCTAATTTACAGTAACTCATAGCTGTCCCAAGATAATGCTAATATAAATTCAGAAGGATACCCAGCTGAGGTACAGGAAAAGGCCATGCCATTTTCTCTTCTAATCTTGTTTTCTTACTCTTCTGACCACCAGCAGAGCTCCTTTTTACCGATAAATGTGCCATTTTGCTCAAGACTTTGTTTTCTCTAGTTCTCTCTCACCCGGCCCAATTCTTTTATCTAAAGGAGCAGCTTTCCACCACTGTTGACTTTTCTGGTCACGTATGTATATATATTTTATTTTGTGATTCCTTACTAATACCAATTATCTTTTCTGTTGAATTC